>NC_081368.1:3565295-3885295 GCF_030684315.1 Stegostoma tigrinum | reverse complement strand
TATTCCACATTAAACCGGGTTCGGGACTCCTCAGCTGTTGGGAACATCTTTGGTGTATCTGACCTGCCTCATCCTGTTAGAATTTTATAGGTTTCTGTAAGATCCTCCTCATTCTTCCAAACTCCACCAAATACAATCCTAACCCATTCAATCTCAGCAATCAATTTGATAAACGTTCACTGTATTTCCTCTATAGCAAAAACATCCTTCCTCAGATAAGGAGGCCCAGATTGCACACAATGCTCCAGGGTTGGTCTCACCAAGGCCCTGTACAATTGCAGCACGATGTCCCTGCTCCTGTACTCAAATCCTCTTGATATGAAGGCCAATATACAACCAAGTTTTGCCTCCCTTACCATCTGCTGTACCTGCGGACTTACTTGCTGTGAGTGATGCATGCAGGTCTCATGAAACATTCCCCTCACTCAATTTAAAGCTGATCAAATAATACTCTGCCTTCCAGTTTTTGCTACCAAAGTGAATAAGCTCACATTTATCCACATTAGACTGCATCTGCCATGCATGTGCCCACTCACTCAGCCTGTTCAAATCACATTGCAACATCTTTGCATCCTCCTCACATCTCACCCTCCAATCCAGCTTTGTGTTGTCTGAATATCTTCAAATGTTTAGATATTCCCTCATCTAAATCATTAATATAAATTGTGAATCACTGGGGCCCTCATACCAATTCCTGCAGCATGCAACTAGTCACTGCCTGCCATTCATGAGAAAGGCCCATTCATTCCCACTGTTTGCTTCCTGCATGTTCACCAATTTTCCATCCATCTCAAAGTACTGTCTCAATCTAGTGTGCTTTAATGTTACACATTCTTCTGTTGGATTTTGTCAAAACCTTTTGAAAATATAAATAAACCACATCCATTGGCTCCCCTGATCAAATCTACTACATCAGCAGGAACATAGAATAGTACAATACAAGAATACAAGTGCTTCAGCCCACTAAGACCACCCTGACACTTGATGCTTGTCTAAACTAAAAACCTTTTGCCCCATACAGTCTGATCCCTCTATTTCCTGCCTATTCATTTATCTGTTGAGATGCCTCTTAAACATTGCTGTCATATCTGCCTTCACCAACTAACTTTCTCCAATCTCTCCTCAGCCAACACCCTCCAAACCAGGCAACATCCTGGTAAACCATTTCTGCACTGTCTCCAAAGGCTCCACATCCTCCCGGAAGTGTGGCAACTAGAACTGTACACAACATTCCAAATGTAGTCTAACTACAGTTCATTACAACTGCAACATATCTTACCAATTTTTATACTCTATGTCCTATTTGATAAAGGCAAGCTTGCTATATGCCTTCCTGACCACCTTATCTACTTGTGTTGCCACTTTCAGGGAACTGTGGACCTGCATGTTGAGATCCATCTGTATGTTGCTGGTCCTAAGGGTTCTGCCATTTACTCTATAGTTCCTTCCGGTATTAGATCTTCAAAAATGCATCAGTTTGCATTTGGCCGGATTAAATCCTATTTGCCATTTCTCTGCCTGATTCTCCAGCCTACCTATATTCTGCTGTATCCTCTGGCAATCCTCCTCAGTATCCATTGCTTCCCCAATCCTTTGTCATCTGCAAATTTACTAATAGGCCACCTACACACTCCTCCAAATCATTTCTATTTATTACAAACAACAGGGGTACCAGCACTGATCCCTGCGGAACATCACTAGTCACAGATCTCCAGTCAAATAAAAACACCTTCCTGCTCCTCCGATGCTGCTTGGCCTGCGGTGTTCATCCAGCTCTACACTTTGTTAACTCACCCTTCCTCTGCTACTTTCTGTCTTTCCAAATGTGAGTAAACTCTGCCCCTAAAGATCTTCTCCAATAATTGCTCTACCATTGACGTATGGCTCACTGGCCTGTAATTTCCATGATCATCCCTGTGATCCTTCTTAAACAAAGGAACCGTGTTGGCTATTCTCCTTTCCTCTGGACTTCTTCTGTGACTGAAGAGGATACAAAGATTTCATATAAAGGTCACAATGATTTTTTCACTTGCTTCCCTCAGCATTCTGGGAGAAATGCCATCAGTCCTGGGCACTTGTCTCCCTTATTGCTTTTCAAAGCACCCCCCAACATCTTCTCCTTTTTGGTATTGACATGACCTAGAACATCTGTCTTTAAACCTATCATCCATCATGACCTTCTAGTAGACTTATCAATCGTGATTTCCCTTTTGTAAATCCATGCTGAATGTGCCTGATCCTCCCACTGTTTTCTCTGGCTGTGACATAAACTTGTTGATAATGGGCTCTTCCATCTTCTGCAGTACCGACATCATTCTTACTATCTATAATTCCTTGTTCTCTCTCTTTGTCCCTTTTTGAATAACGGGATCACATTAGCTACTCTCTAATCTGTTGGAACTGTTCCAGAGTATATCCCACCAAAGCATCCGTTATTTCTAAGGCCAAGTCCTTCAATATTCTGGAATGTTGATTATTGGATCCTGGGGATTATAATCCAACCAATTTCCCTAATATCATTTCCCTAATCATACTGATCTCCTTCAGTTCCTCTCTCACACTAAACATTGCATTACATCACATTTTTGAGATGTTATTTTCGCCCTTTTTTGCAAAGTCAGAACCAAATAGGCATTCAATTGGTCTACCATCTCTTTGTTCCCCATTGTAACTCTTCCTGTTTCTGATCCTGTGGCCTGCACTTGCTTTTACTAATCTTTTTCTCTTCATATACCAATAGAAACCTTCATCATCAGTCTGTATCTTCCCTGCAAGCTTACTCTGCCTCAATTCTTAGTCAATCCCTTTGTCCTCCTTTGTGCTGAATCAAAGTCACTCTTGGTTCCCAGGTTTGTTTTGTTTTTTGGCCTATTTGTTTGTCATTTGCTTGGATCTAATGTTGTCACTAATTTTTCTTTATGGTCAGGCCATGGATCCTTATTTTTGTACCAGACAGGAATGGATAATTGGTGCAGCTCCTCTATGGGCTCTCTAAATATTTGACTACCCACCACCACCCCTGTAAATAAAACCTGCACTCTATCTCAGCCAACTTATGCCTCATATTATTGCAGTTTCCTTCATAGAATCAGGAATCCCTACAGTGTGGAAACAGGCCACTTGGCCCAACAAGTCCACACCGATCTTCCAAACAGCATCCCACCCAGACTTAACTCACTCCCCAACCTATCCATTATGTCACCTGCCTTGTTATTGAAGAAGTCTGTCACCTCCTGGTCACTCTTCCCCAAGGGCCCTCGCACAGCTTGATTGCCAATTATTCTTTTCTCATTAACTATGTTTTAAATGGTAAAAAAAATTGCAGAACGCTGCTGTGCAGAGGGACTTGGGTGTCCTTGTGCATGAATTGCTAAAAGTAGGATTGCAGGTGCAGCAGATAATTAAAAAGGGATGTGGAATTTTCCTCGAGGGATGGAGTTTAAAAGCAGGGAGGCTATGCAGCAGCTGTATACGGTCCTGGTGAAGCCACACCTGGAGTACTGTGTGCAGTTTTGGTCTCCTTACTTGAGAAGAGATGTAAGATTATGAAGGGAATAGATAAGGTGGAGGCAGGGAGGTTGTTTCCACTAGCTGGTGAAACTAGGGCTGGAGGGCATTGCCTCAAAATAAAGGGAAGCAGATGTAGGACTGAGTTCAGGAGGAACTTCTTCACCCAAAGGGTTGTGAATCTGTGGAATTCCCTGCCCAGTGAAGCAGTTGAAGCTACTTTACTGAATGTTTTTAAGGCAAGGCTAGATACATTTTTTCACAGTAAAGAAATTAAGGGTTATGGTGAGTGGGCGGGTAAGTGGAGTTGAGTCTCAAAAAGATCAGCCACGATCTTATTAAATGGCAGGGCAGACTCGATGGGCTGGATGGCCTACTCCTGCTCCTCGTTCTTATGTTCTTATGTTATGTACTTGTTACATAATACTCAGCCTAGAATGGCTGGTTCTCTAATTACAACACAGTGTGGAGCTGGAGAAACACAGCAGGTCAGGTGACATCCCAGGAGCAGGAAAGTTAACAGTTCTGAAGAGAGGTCCCAACCCAAAACGTCAGTTTTCCTATTCCTCTGATGTGGCCTGGCCTGCCATGCTCCTCCAGCTCCACACAGTGTTGTCTCTGAATCCGGCATCTGCAGTTCTTGCTATCTCCGGTTACCTAGTTAGCTCCTCAATGTACCGATCCAGAAAAACATCCTGTACACTCCCCAGGAATTCCTCTTCTATGGTATTATTACTTATTTGATTTGTCCAATCCATATACAGGTTAAATTCACTGAGCATTACAGCTGGACTGGTATTGCTGGGATTTCTAATTGCGTGTTTAATACGCGACATGGTATAAATATTGCTACGATAGTTTGGTGCAGAGCTCTATATGTTACATCCACTGATGTTTTCTGCCTCTTGATGCGCTGCCGATACAAACTTCACTTCACTGGAGCTATGATTCTTCCGCAGTATTGTGTTACTGTCCTCTTTAGTCAGCAAAGATACCTCACTTTCCTTTCCTTTTTGTCCATCCTTCCTAAAAACAGAATATTCAGTTCCCACCCCTGGTCACCCTGCAGCCATACCACAGGAACCTAAAATCCTTCCCTTGGCAACATCTTTCTGGTCCCATATTGCACAATGTCTGCCTGATTTTTTAACTCCCACTCAAGCTGATCTAAAGTTTTGATGAATATGAGGTGATCTCAATGAAACTTACAAAATACTTAAAGGGATAGACAGTGTTGATGTGTGTAAGATGTCTCCCTTGGGTGGGGAGTTGAGATCCATGGGACACAATTTAAAAATCGGGCAGATGCCACAAGATGAGGAGAAACTGTTTTAAAAGAAAGAATTACGAACCTTTGGAATTCTCCACCCCGATAGCTGCGGAAGGTCAACCTTTGATTATGTTTAAGGTAGAGATTGATAGAAATTCTCAATCCCAGTTGTGTACAAAGTAATGGGAATGAAGTGTTTGCTCAGCCAAGATCATATTGAATGGTGGGGAACATCTGACAGGCTGAATGGTCTACTCCTGCTCCTACCTGTATCAGTCTTTGCCAAAGTTATGTCACCTTAATAACTTAATACCCCCTTTTCTTTGCATTGCCGGCAGCCACCATGTCCTCAATTCTCTCATCCACATCGTTGATATCAATTGTAAAAAGCTGAGGGTCCAGGGTAGGGCCATGTGGGATCCCACTTCTTATATCCTGAAGAAGAATGATTGGTTTCGATTAGATCTGCGTTGAACTTTTAACATCTTTAATGTAATATTTTGCTGAAGATCGGGTGTAGTTCATGGCATTTATGGTCTTTGATTGTGCCATGGTGAAAAGCTTTTGGTTTCAATCATGATCGTCGTGACTTCTTTCTTGAGGCAAATATGGAGGTTTTCAGATTTGCAAGATTAAATAATTAAAGACTCTACTGGTCTCACTCAAGAACACAACGTTGGAAAATTCTGAGCCGCATTGGTAATTCAAATGATTGTTTTATTGTGAAAGAGGCTAAGCCTAAGGGCTGGCGTTCAGTGGAAAAAGTTGGTGAATTATTCATGCACTATGACCTCAGGCTAAGGTTTCCCATTTCTAATGTAGTATAAATTGTTTACATGATAATAAAATGTGAGGCTGGATGAACACAGCAGGCCAAGCAGCATCTCAGGAGCACAGTGCTCCTGAGATGCTGCTTGGCCTGCTGTGTTCATCCAGCCTCACATTTTATTATCTTGGAATCTCCAGCATCTGCAGTTCCCATTATCTCTAAATTGTTTACATTACAGCTTGTCACAACATTAATTAATAGGCCCCTATCCAAACGCACAAAGAGGTGTACAAAGAGATTTGTTAAAATCTCTCGACAGATGGATGGTGAAACTGCACAGTAGACCTCTTTCGATTGTTAACAGCAGACTACAACATTAATTTGAATTTATATTTTGTATTTTGTTTGTTAAGGAAGGAGAGGCATAATGTTGTTTCATTTTAGATTTGTTCTGCGAGTGGCATTCAAGAGGTCTCTGGTGATCTGAAACACAAACTAAAAGTGCTAGAGAAACTCAGTAGTTCGGGCAACATCAGTGAGAGAGAAGCACAGTTAATGTTTAAGGTCAGAGATAATGGGAACTGCAGATGCTGGAGAATCCAAGACAACAAAATGTGAGGCTGGATGAACACAGCAGGCCAAGCAGCATCTCAGGAGCACAAAAGCTGACGTCTCGGGCTACAAGAACCCTTTCCAGAACCCTCACCCCATCCCCCTCTCTGATGAAGGGTCTAGGCCCGAAACGTCAGCTTTTGTGCTCCTGAGATGCTGCTTGGCCTGCTGTGTTCATCCAGCCTCACATTTTGTTGTAATGTTTAAGGTCAATGGCTTTTTATCAGAACTGGAAGATACCAGGAATGTTCCAGGAATTTGGAAAGTTCACACTTTCCATTTCTGATGAAAGGTCATTGACCTTTCAGTGTGATCTACTGGTTGTGAAATGCTTTGGGAGCTGATGAGGCACTGTGCTTCCTTCAGCTGGAAGTGTTTGCATTTGAAGGGGATGTTCAGCCACAGTGAACTCCCTATGCACAATTCTGGACCCTGGACACTCTTCAAAAGAGAACAGAGAGCTCTGTGGCTCCCTGATCACCATCCGTCTCTCAACCAAGACCAGCCAAAATGAAAAGCTCAACTCCTTGTCTGAGGGCTGTTTGTGGGATCTTGCTGTGTGCAAATAACCTGCACTGCATTCTCTGTGAAACGTTCAGAGGACCTGGAGGTCTGTTCTATTTACAAACATCTGAATGAAGCTTCACAACATTGAAGTGAGGTGTTGTGGTCGACGTGTCCAGTGAATTACCAAATAAAAAGGTGAGATTGTACTTAGCGGCTAGGTTACAGTGTCATAGAAAGAGGGAACAATTCAGAAAGGGAGTCAGGAAGTGTGTCTACAGGTGGCAGAGAGTGGGCTCAAGGCTACAGGATGTTGAGGTTAGGAAATGCCTATATTTGTTTTTCATGTTAAAGTCATAGTGAGTTGAATTTACAGTTTCAAGAGCTGAAGCAACATCCAGTGACTGTATAGAAATTCACTGAAAACAAGCTGAATGCAGATATAATAAAATGTGAGGCTGGATGAACACAGCAGGCCAAGCAGCATCTCATGTGCTCCTGAGATGCTGCTTGGCCTGCTGTGTTCATCCAGCCTCACATATTATTATCTTGGAATTCTCCAGCATCTGCAGTTCCCATTATCTCTGAATGCAGATATACCATCTCTAAGTGTGAGCAAGGAAATTCAGTGCAGGATAGTAGCAACTCTTCATTGACAATGGGGAGCTTGTAAGAACTCTACTAGAATAAAAGCAGTAGTGTTGCTTTGAATCTTCTTCTGATACCTGTAACAAAATCTTTTCACCTCTTTGTGTTGTTTATTGTAATACAGTTCATGTATTTCTTGTCTAATAAATATTTTATTCTTTGTCTTAAAAGCACACTGCAGCATCTTCTGAATCTATTCATTAACGACCTCCAGTTAAAAACTAAATAAACTTAGGGTCTATTTAGCTAGGTTTCATTCTGGAATTAGATTTCTCCAGAATTAAAACCAGCCTCTTTAACCAAACTTCTGGTCACCTGTCAAAAACACTCCATTACATGCTTCTGTCTTATGTTCTGCTTCATCATATTTTTGTGAAGTATCTTGAGAAGTTTTACAACATTGGAGGCAACTGCATAAATACAAGTCATTTTAAATCTATCTTTTCCTTTTGTCTCTGGATTCATTTAACTGTTTGGAAAGAAGAAAAAGTCTTGTGGGTAAAATTTTACATGTCCTATTCACAGAACCTGGATCAAGAAATGATGTGAGCAGTTCTGGGCCCTGTATCTAGGGAAGGATGTGTTGGTATAGGAGGAAATCCAGAGGAGGTTTACAAGAATGTTCCTGGGGATGAAGGGCTTGGGATGTAAGGAGCAGTTGAGGACTCTAGGCCTGTACTCAATGAAGTTTAGAAGGATGAGAGGGGATCTAACTGAAACTTACAGAAGAGACCTCAGTAGAATGGGCATGGAGAAGCTGTTGGTACATGTGAGAGACACTAGGACCCAATGGTACAGCTTCAGAATGTAGGGAGGACCATTTCGAACTGAGATGAGGTGGAATTCCTTCAACCAAAAGGTGATGAATCTGTGGATCTTATTGCTGCAGAGGGTTGTGGAGGCCAAGTCTTTGAGTGTCTTTACGTTAGAGACAGATAGATTGTTTATTAATAAGGGGGTCAAGGGTGGTGGGGAGAAGGCAGGATAATGGAGTTGAGAAACATATCAGCCACGATCCAATGGCAGAGAAGACTGGATGGACTGAATGGCCTAATTCTGCTCCTCTGTCTTATGGTCTAATGGAGAGCTGTTAAAATCTCCTTTGTTTTGAAATATTCTCCATTTTGTGCAGCCCTGTAAATTTAACCTTACTATGTGTTTATCCATCACTTTGTCAAAGCTCTTGTTGAATCTGCTTCCATCTCTGTCAGGCAGTGTGAGATAAGGACTGACTTCCCAAACATTGTTCTGTTCTTTGTGCCTGACTCTCCTCCCATTATCTTCAATCTGTCTCACTCTGGTTGCCATGCAGGCTTCATCAAATGCCTTCTGCAAATCTAAATACAATGCACCCACTGGTTCCACTTTGGCAACAGCACTAGTTACTTCTTCAAAAAACTCCAATAAATTACTTAAACATTAGCTAGATCCCTTTGACTAAACCATGCTGGCACTTACCTTGAACTTATCCAAGTGCCCTGTTACAATCTTTAATATTAGCTTCTAACATTTTCCCTATGACAGCTATTAACTGGCCCGTTGTTTCCTGCTTTCCTCCTCCTTTTCCTCTCGAATAAACATTAGACTTTTTCCAATCTAAAAGAACCTTCATTGAAACTAACGAGCTTTGGAAAATTAAAACCAATCAACAATTTTACTGGTGACTTCTCTTAAGACCCTAGGATGAAATCCATCAGGACCTGGGGACCAGTTCCAAAAATTTACTCAGTTCCAAAAATTGCCTAATAATTGTAATTACCTTGAGTTCCTCCATCTCTTTTAATTCCCAATTTACAGCCAATTCTGGGATGCTACTTGTATCCTCAAAAAAAAGGCTGAGGCAAAATATCTGTTCAGTTTGTCCCCACCCCCACCTCCTACCTACTAACCTCATCCTGCCTCCCTGACTTGTCCGTCCTCCCTGGACTGACCTATCTCCTTCCTATCTCCCCACCTACACTCACCTTCACTGGCTCCATCCCTGCCTCTTTGACCTGTCTGTCTCCTATCCACCTATCTTCTCCTCTTTCCATCTTCTATCCACCTCCCCCCTCTCCCTATTTATTTCAGAATCCCCCTTCCCCTCCCCCATTTCTGATGAAGGGTCTAGACCCGAAACATCAGCTTTCCTGCTCCTCTGATGCTGCTTGGCCCGCTGTGTTCATCCAGCTCTACACCTTGTTACCTCAGATTCTCCAGCATCGGCAGTTCCTACTATCGCTGTTCAATTTGTCTGCCTTCCCTTTATCCGGCATTACCAGAATTACCGCACCCAGAATTACCTTCTGTTAAACCGACACTTTTTAACTTTTCTTTTTTAAGCATCTGAAAAAAACCCTTTTCTGCCCTTTACTTACATATTTGGTTAATTTTCTTTCGTACTCTAATTTTCCTCTCCTTTTTAATCTTTTACTAATTCTTCGCTTTTTTTTATATTCTGTCTACCCTTCTGACTGGCCACTTAATCGCCACTTATCCTCGGGGAATTATATGTATTATTTGAGTCTGAAGCTAACTTTGACCTTTCTTGTTCAGCAAAATCCTTTCGAATTTCTCTCATTTCTTGGCATGTATTTATTCTGCACTTTCTGGATTGAGAAGTGAGTTGAAAAATTGAAAACACAAGGATAATGTAGGCAGAAATTCCATTTATTAGCTAAGAACAGCCCAGAGTAAAGTTTGAAACTTAGTTCTAAAAACTGATTGATAAATGCCTGTAAGTAACTCCAAAGATTTAATCTAGTATTTTGTTCCAAGCTGCAAGTTTCACAAATTCTCCTGTCAGTAAGAAACTTTTATATGTCTGGTAATATATATATTCCACCTGGAAAGCTCTCACTTACCGAATCTGCATGCACTTAATGCTGTCCTATCCCACTTCATTCAGTACCCGATTGTGTCCTTAATCCAACTGTAATACCGTGATACTCTGGTGTAAAAGCCATATCTTCCAGAAACTGCACAGCCATCGCCCCAGCTAACAATGCCTGTTAGAAACCACGTATTTTTGTAGTTTGTGACATGAGGACCCCCGCTGTCTCCATGACATGCGTCTTTACTTCCATCTTGGTATCCAGCACAGAACATGTTCCCAGTGACGCTGTATTTACTGGATTCTTTGCATTTACTGCGATCGACATAAGGGACGTCGATTTTCTGAAGCAGTACTGCAGTGGCTCCCTTGTCAGCGAGCTGGCCCCAGCCGCTAACCATCCCATAAACTTGTGTCATTAACACCTTTTCGGCAAAGCGTTTCTCAGGGACACAGATGGGGATAACCAAGCTATTGAACTGTATCGGTGTTTTCAGCAGGATTAATGCAATGTCATGGTCATACCGGCTCCGACTGATATTGTACTTTGGGTACATCACCACTCTCTCCACCTCGTGGTACATCTCCGTGTGTTCAATTTTGTCAACGTTGTGCTCACCTGTTGCAAAGGAAAAAGTGAAAACTGGTAATAACTACAAAGGAGAAGTGACAGCCTATAGATAACTGAGCTGGGCTGAGAGGTAGCAAATGGAGTTTAATGCGGACAAGTGTGAGGTGATGCACTTTGGTAGGAATAACCGGAAGGCAAAGTACTGGGCTAATGGTAAGATTCTTGGTAGTGTAGATGAGCAGAGAGATCTTGGTGTCCATGTACACAGATCCTTGAAAGTTGCCACCCAGGTTGACAGGGCTGTTAAGAAGGCATACAGTGTTTTAGCTTTTATTAATAGAGGGATCGAGTTCCGGAATTAAGAGGTTATGCTGCAGCTGTACAAAACTCTGGTGCGGCCGCACTTGGAGTATTGCGTACAGTTCTGGTCACCGCATTATAAGAAGGATGTGGAAGCTTTGGAAAGGGTGCGGAGGAGATTTACTAGGATGCTGCCTGGTATGGAGGGAAGGTCTTACGAGGAAAGGCTGAGGGACTTGAGGCTGTTTTCATTAGAGAGAAGAAGGTTGAGAGGTGACTTAATTGAAACATATGAAATAATCAGAGGGTTAGATATGGTGGATAGGGAGAGCCTTTTTCCTAGGATAGTGACAGCGAGCACGAGGGGTCATAGCTTTAAATTGAGGGGTGAAAGATATAGGACAGATGTCAGAGGTAGTTTCTTTACTCAGAGAGTAATAAGGGAATGGAACTCTTTGCCTGCAACGGTAGTGGATTCGCCAACTTTAGGTACATTTAAGTCGTCATTGGATAAGCATATGGACGTACATGGAATAGTGTAGGTTAGACGGGCTTGAGATCGGTATGACAGGTCGGCCCAACATGGAGGGCCGAAGGGCCTGTACTGTGCTGTAATGTTTTATGTTCTATGTTTAACACAGTGTGGAGCTGCGGGAAGGCAGCATCATGCTGCTGGGCCTGCTGTGTTCCTTCAGCTCCACACTGTGCTTTCTCTGATTACAGCATTGGCGGTTCTTACTGTCCTCTTATTGCTAGTCTATTAATCCAGAAACCCAGGTGATATTCCAAGGAACCAGATTCAAATCTTGCCAACCATCCAGGATGGGAGAATGGTGAGTTAATTGGTTTAGGGACAGTGATAGTATTCCTACTTCTGGGCCAGGAGACCTGGGTCCCTGGCCTGGGAATTCCCTCCCTAAAGGCATTTTGTGCCAACTTACAGCAGGTGGACTGTGGCGGCTCAAGAAGACAGCTCACCATCACCTTCTCAAGGGGCAACCAGGAACAGGCAATAAATTTCTGAGCAGCCAGTAATTCCCAAGTTCCAAGTGTGAATAAAAAAATGTCCCACCAGCTCCAGAGATATGTCACAACATCTCTAAACAGGTTGCTCTGAAAATCCCAACAGTAAAAGCAAATAGATAAAAATCAGTGAGAGAGAAAACAGGTTTGAGCTTCTAAAAACCAAACGAGCTGTGGATGCTGTAAATCAGAAACAATAACAAAGTGGCTGGAAAAGCTCAGCAGGTCTGGCAGCATCTGTGAAGGAAAAAACAGAGTTAACGTTTCACGTCCAGTGACCCTTCTTCAGAACTGATAGTAGCGAGGAAAATGTCAGTTTATATGCAGAAAATAGGTTGGAGGTGAGGGGTAAGGAATAAGTAATAGGCAGAGATCGAGCCCAAAGAGAGAGAATAACAGTTGGATAGATAAAGGAGTTGCTAACGATCAGGCTGGGAGGGTGAATGGCTGTTAATGGGAACTGTTAGTCACTAACAACAGGGGGAGTGCAGTGGCAGGCTCTGTGGTAACAAAGCCTGGTGTGTGGGGTAGGGGGCTGGGACTTGGGAGAGTTTAGGCCCGAAAAATTATTGAAGTCAATATTGAGTGCGGAGGGCTGCAGGGTCCCCAAGTGGGAAATGAGGTGTTGTTCCTCCAGCTTGAGCTTCGCTTTGCTGGAACACTGCAGCAAGCCAGAGACAGAGATGTTGATCAGGGAGTAGGGTGGTGTGTTAAAGTGACAGACAACTGGAAGCTCAGTCTTTTTTGTGGGCAGAGCATAGATGTTCTGCAAAGTGGTCATCTAGACTATGCTTCATTTCCCCAATGTAGTAGGTGGAAGGAAGCAGAGTTAACTTTTCGAGTCCAGTGACTTTTCTTCAGATCACCAGATTCCTGGATTACTGTTAACAAAGTGTGGGGCTGGATGAACACAGCAGGCAAAGCAGCATCTCAGGAGCACAAAAGTTGATGTTTCGGGCCTAGACCCTTCATCAGAGAGGGGGATGGGGTGAGGGAGCTGAAATAATTAGGGAGAGAGGGGGAGGCGGACCGAAGATGGATAGAGGACAAGATAGTTGGAGAGGAGAGTATAGGTGGGGAGGTGGGGAGTGGATAGGTCAGTCAGGGGAGGACGGACAAGTCAAGGAGGTGGGATGAGGTTAGTAGGTAGGAAATGGAGGTGCCGCGTCTCCCGCATTTCCTGCAACACATCCCTCACATCCCGCCCCCACCATAACTGCCCTAAAAGAATCGCCCTCGTCCTCACATACCATCCCACCAACCTCTGGATACAACGCATCATCCTCCGACACTTCCGTCATCTACAATCTGACCCCACCACCCAAGACATTTTTCCATCCCCACCTTTGTCTGCCTTCCGGAGAGACCACTCTCTCCATGACTCCCTTGTCCGCTCCACACTCCCCTCCAAGCCCACCACACCCGGCACCTTCCCCTGCAACCGCAGGAAGTGCTACACTTGCCCCCACACCTCCTCCCTCACCCCCATCCCAGGCCCCAAGATGACTTTCCATGTTAAGCAGATGTTCACCTGCACATCTGCCAATGTGGTATACTGTATCCACTGTACACGGTGTGGCTTCCTCTACATTGGGGAAACCAAGCGGAGGCTTGGGGACCACTTTGCAGAACACCTCCACTCGGTTCACAATAAACAACTGCACCTCCTAGTCGCGAACCATTTTAACTCCCCCTTCCATTCCTCAGACGACATGTCCATCATGGGCCCCCTGCAGTGCCACAATGATGCCACCCGAAGGTTGCAGGAACAGCAACTCATATTCCACTTGGGAACCCTGCAGCCCAATGGTATCAATGTGGACTTCACAAGTCTCAAAATCTCCCCTTCCCCCACTGCATCACAAAACCAGCCCAGCTCATCCCTGCCTCCCTAACCTGTTCTTCCTCTCACCGATCCCCTCCTCCCACCTCAAGCCGCATCTCCATTTCCTACCTACCAACCTCATCCTGCCTCCTTGACCTGTCCGTCCTCCCCTGACTGACATATCCCCTCCCCACCTCCCCACCTATACTCTCCTTTCCACCTATCTTCTCCTCTTTCCATCTTCGGTCCGCCTCCCCCTCTCTCCCTATTTATTCCAGTTCCCTCTCCCCATCCCCCTCTCTGATGAAGGGTCTCGGCCCGAAACGTCAGCTTTTGTGGTCCTGAGATTCTGCTTGGCCTGCTGCGTTCAGCCAGCTCCATACTTTGCTATCTTGGATTCTCCAGCATCTGCAGTTCACATTGTCTCTTATCTTGGATTACTGTGTCCATTTTGGTGAAAGTAGGACCTGAGCTTGTTGAAAATGTTTAACTGTAATCAAGTACAATTGATCGTGGGGAATTTGTAGCTCATCTTTGTGGAATTCCTCTTGTGTAAGTTTGACACACACACACACACACACACACACACACA
This sequence comes from Stegostoma tigrinum, assembly GCF_030684315.1. Classification (NCBI taxonomy): domain Eukaryota; kingdom Metazoa; phylum Chordata; class Chondrichthyes; order Orectolobiformes; family Stegostomatidae; genus Stegostoma; species Stegostoma tigrinum. The sequence goes on along the minus strand of NC_081368.1, from coordinate 3,870,862 downwards.
CACACACACACACACACACACACACACACACACACACACACACATAAACACACACACACTCAAACACACAGTGACAGTCACAAATGCACGTGCACACACACACACACACACACACACACACACACACACAAATTATCTCAGACACACACTCACACACACATAGTCACACACATACACACACACATTTACACACATTTATACTCACACACACATTTACACACACAGGCACACACTCTCCCAAATGAAGTGCAGCTGTACAAAGGAACTGGTGCTTTTTACAAGTTCTCTCCCTGTGATGCTAAATGTGAAAACAACCTCCTTCACATGTTACTTACCAACAACAACCCGAAATGTCACAGGGTAATAAAAACAATGTGCGGCTGTAATCACCCACTTTTCACTCAGGATGGTTCCACCACAGAACCCCTTCTTCTTAATATCATCCAGTAACAAAACCTTCAACAAGAAACAGAGAAACATTATCAGTTGGTCAGCTGGTGAAAAATTGCTGGAAAAGCTCAGCAGGTCTGGTAGTATTTTTGGAGAGAAGGCAGAGTTAATGTTTTGGGTCCAGTGACCCTTCCTCAGAACTTCATCAGCAGGATTTGTTTCATTGCAGACACCCAGCAACAAGAACAAATGTCTTATCCAATGAAACAGGCAGCTGTCTTTCTCAATAACAGCAAAACACTGCAGGTGATGGAAAGCTGAAACAAAAACAGAGAACACCACAAGAACTGAGTAGGTCAAAGATGATGCTGGGCCTCCTGTGGTCATCCAGCTTCACACTTTGTTATTTCGGATTCTGCAGCTTCTGTAGTTCCCATTATCTAGGTCCAACAGATGGTGGGACAGGGAACTGGTGCTTTGTCAGAGATTTCCTGCTTTATGCCTTCCACTGCTGGATCAACAAACATAGTGCCTGCCACCTAGAGATAATAGGAACTGCAGATGCTGGAGAATCCGAGATAACAAAGTGTGGAGCTGGATGAACACAGCAGGCCTCTCTGATGAAGGGTCTAGGCCTGAAACGTCAGTTTTTGTGCTCCTGAGATGTTGCTAGGCCTGCTGTGTTCATCCAGCTCTACACTTTGTTAGCCTGCCACCTAGAGTTCTCTACACACAGTGGAATAATGCAGGACTCTATAAGGATAATATTCATTCTGCTGGTGATGTCCTGCCCAGTTATCTCCAGCTGCATTATCATAAACAGCTTTATTCAAACCTGTGACAACATTAACCCTTTGGAGGAATTAGGGTATGTTCCTGACACAAAACACCTAAAGACAAGAAGATGTAGGAGCAGGAGGATGCCATTCAGCTCATGAATTCTACTCCATCATGCAATGAAATCATGGCTGATCTGATAATTACCAACTCCACTTTCCTACCTTTTCACCCATCGTCCTTTCCCGTGACTGATTCTGTCTCAGCCTTGAACATACTCAATGACCCAGCCTCAACAACAGTTGGCTGGGAAGAATTCCACAGAAAATACCCACTGAGAGGGTAAAAAAAACCCTCCTCAGCTCTGTTTTAAATGGTCAATTGATACTCTTAAGATCTTTCCACATCATGGTCACTGTTCACTGGAGTTTTTTTCATTTATTCATGAGATGAGGGAGTCGCTGTCTAGGCGGCATGTATTACTCATTCCTAATTGCCCACAGGGCAGTTAAGAGCCAACCACATTGCTGTGGTACTGGAATCACATGTAGACCAAACCAGGCAAGGTTGGCGGTTTCCTTCCCTAAAGGACATTAGTGAATCAGATGGGATTTTCTGACCTTTGACAATGGATTCACGGCCATCATTAGCTTCTTAATTCCAGATATTTATTGAATTCAAATTCCACCATCTTCCATGGTGGGATTCAACATGGGTCCCCAGAACATTATCTGGGTCTCTGGATTAACAGTCCAGCAGTAATAACACTAGGCTATTGCCTTCCCTCTGAGATCATGTATCAAAACTGCTTTATTGCGTTTGATGAGGTCCAGGATAGTCTTGTTCTCTTTGGTCTCCAGCAGCTCCCACATGCTATAGCTACAACACATCACCCTGCCATCAGTATCATAACTAATTTTTTAAAACTAGTTTTAAGGTCACACTTAACAAGCTATTTTTGAGAAAAAGAAGATTTGAAACCTAAACACAAACTGAATACCTTCCGTTCTTCAAAGATTAGAAATGCTCACTATCCTACTCACCAATCAGCTATATTTCCTGCACTTATGTCATACTAAGTTCTCTGCCACCAATCTCACTGTTTCTTGATCTCTTGATCCAGAATTTTTGTCTTCTCCCCCGGCCTCTCACTCAAACTATATTATTATGAGCCTTAGAAATAAAATAAGCCCTACTCATTTACCAGATACTAATCACCTGACCTGCTTCTACCAGGGGAAGCAATGGCCCAGTGGTGTTATTGCTGGGCTGTTAATCCAGAGGCCCCGATAATGTTCTGGGGACCTAGATCAAATCTCACCATGGCAGGTGGTGGAATTTGAGTTCAATAAATATCTGGAATGAAGCATCTCATGATGTCCATGAATCCATTGTCAATTGTCAGGAAAAACCCACAGGTGTCACTAATGTCCTTCAAGGAAGGAAGCTGCCATCCTTACCTGGTCTGGCCTACATGTGACTCCAGACCCACAGCAATGTGGTTGACCCTTAACTGCAGGATGGACAATAAATGCTGCCTGGCCAGCGATGCCCTCATCCCATGAATGAATGAAAAAAAAAATCAATTCCTAGGATAAAGCTACCAACACCTCTGCCTTAAGACCATAAGACCATAAGACCATAAGACATAAGAGTGGAAGTAAGGCCATTTGGCCCATCAGGTCCACTCCGCCATTTAAATCATGGTGTAAATCTTGCCTCCTGAGGAACTCAACTCTGATAATTGGACATGAATACTCAAGCTAGGGTCCATTCAGTGCATTAAAGCTGCTCACTGTTCAGTAAAGCCAACGCTGATCTGATTATAACCCACACTCTGTATTTGAATCTACTCCTTGTAACCTCCACCATTGACACTCAGTAGCAACAGAGCGCACCACCTCCAAGGTCCTCATAAAGCACTTGGTGCACGGCCAGTTCCATTGGGTCAAACACAGGCAGCAGGTACATGGGAACACCACCCCCTGCAAGTTCCTCTCCAACCAACTCACCATCCTGACTTGGAAACATATCATTGTTCCTTCACTGCCGCTGGGTCAAAATCCTGGAATACCCTCCCTAAGGGTATCATGGAGGTGCCTGCAAGCACATTATCTGCAGCAGTTCAAAAAGGCAGTTTACCATCACCTTCTCAAGGGCCACTAGGGACAGGCAATAAATGCTGGCCCCAGCCAGTGATGCTCACTTTTTATGTCTTGCCAACCAGAAAGTGACTCATTAATGCCTTCACTCTAAGTAAAGACTGAAAGAACTGCAGATGCTGTCAATCAGGAACATAAACAAACTTGCTGGGAAAGGGCAGGTCTGGCAGCATCTGTGGAGGAGAAAACAGAGTTAATGGTTTTGGATCCGGTTCTGAGGAAGGGACACCGGATCTGAAACATTAACTCTGTTTTCTCCTTCACACATGCTGCCAGACCTGCTGAGCTTTCTCAGCAACTTCTATTTTTGTTTTAATGCCTATACTCTGATAATGAGTCAATCCTTTCTCCATGCCAATACAGGTAGATTATGAATGGGTTCCATTTCCTGAATACAGTTCTAAGCTGACTTACACACAAGTTGGAAAACACTATAATACAACATTAAACACCATTTGTAAGTCAGAAAATGCTCACATGTTATGTCTTTAAAACTAAAATTAATGTTGGCTTTCCGTTATAAGTATGAGCATTCGAGTCTGATTTGCATGAATCGGGGATTGTTTTTGTGTTATTCCAACTGTATGAGAATTTACTTTCTGCTATAAACTTTGACTTGGCACCTTCTGGAAGTCTAAATACATTCACTGATTCCCCTGTAACCACAGCAAGTGCTATTTCTTCAAAGAACTCTAACAAATTGGATACAAATTATTTCCCTTTCACAAAACCATGCTGGCTTTGCCTGGTTGCCATGAATTTTTCTACGGGCCCTGCTGCAGCATCTTTAACAACAGCTTCTAACATTCATAAAAGTCCTTTCTTTCACTCAAATTGAAATACTCAAAATCCATGGGGAGGGAGATAGAGTTTGCAACCAGCAATTTCCTGGATGTGTAGAAGGTTAGGGCGGGATGATAAAGAACCACAAATTGGTTATAATATGCAAGGACATGGCCAAGCTCAGCTTTTGTTTTTAAATTGATTCACAGCGTCATGGGCACTGCCCAGGTGTGGTTTCCCCAACAATGGTTTCATGTTCATCATTTCAACTCTTGCTTCCAGATTCTGCCATTAGCTGTGGTCAGATTATCAACCCAGGCTCCCAGACCCAAGTCTCTAGATTCATGAGCCAGCAACATTACCGCTTGGCCATCACCTCCCCCTGTCCTGGCTTGATTACCTCGTGCCAATCTCCCGTCTTTTCCCACTATCCCTGCTCACATGTGACAGCCTGGAGTCCAGAGTAAAACACAATGTGATCATTGCCCCAGCAGTATTCTCATTTGTGTGAACAGTTTCCAGGCAAATAAAAATATTGATATATTGGCCAATTGACTGCCATTTTATCAAGATGCTGGCATTTTACCAGCCTTGAAGCAGTGTAATGGCATCTGGGAAATTTGACAAGACCATCAAGATGGTGTTTTTGGGGTGACTGTTTTACTTTCAGGAGGTGCCTGGCCCACGTTAGAACACTGGGCATTAATAACTAATGTCCTTTAGAGAAGGAAACTGCCGTCCTTACCTGATCTGACCTACATGTGACTCCAAGAGTGTGGAGACATGTGGTTGACTCTTAACTGCCCTCTGAGCAATTAGGGATGGGCAATACATGCTGCGTGGCAAGAGACAGTCTCATTCCGTGAATGAAAAAATAATGGTTCCTGGCCTGACTCTATTGGCTTCAAGCTCCGGTCACCAGGGGTCAGAACATCCATAATCCCCTTCCTGAAAGAGAGTCACTGCAGTCCCAGGGAAGCATAGGCTGCTTTCTCAGAGAGATGGAGAGAGAGAGACAGAGAAAACAGGAGGTGGTTTTAACCTGAGGTTCACCACACCACAGGCTGGGGGTAAGGATGAGCAGGTAAACCCTCCTGGTGACCTCAGCCAGTATGAGAGTAGCACCCACACTGTCAGCACCAGTGTCCAGATAACTGAGTAAACCAAGCTGTGACCCTTCAAGGGGACCTCATGGTAAGATGGACATCCACTCCATTTCCTACCATAACTTTACCTTGTGAGATGCAGTGCCGAAGTGCTGGGGCTTCTTTTTATTCATTCACGGGATGTAGGTATTTGCTGGCTGAGTCAACATTTATTGCCCATTCTCGGGGACAGTTAAAAGTCAAACACGTTGCCATGGGTTACATGCAGGCCAGGCCAGGTAAGGATGGCAGGAGAAAATTACTGCAGACACTGGAATCTGTACTGAAAGGAACAAGTGCTGGCGATCACAGCAGGTCAGACAGCATCCATGGAGAGGCAGCAAGGTAAAGATGGCAGTTTCCTTTCTGAAAGGACATTCGTGAATTGGTTAGGTTTTAATGGAATCTTAATTCCAGATTCTTATCAAGTTCAAATTCCAACATCTGCCATGGTGGGATTCAAATCCAGGTCTACAGAACATTATCTGGGTCTCTGGTTTAATTGCCTTGCGATAATACCACTAGGCCATTGCCTACCCCCAAAGGGCTGGAATCCCTCTGATCATAGGGTCTCTCTCTTTTTAAGGACATACCTGCCAAGGGCACTGTCCCTTGGGACACTCTTCACCACCAACAATTCTGGCATCGTCTCCTCCTGATGGATTGAGGTGAGTATAATTAGTAGCTCCTGTGCTGTTACTGGTGTTGGAAACAGCCTCGATGTTATTACTGTGCAGAGTATCTGTCATGTTAAGCAGAGATGCGTTGACTGGGACAGTGCTGTTAGTTTCAGAATCTGGCATGGATTTGGTATCAAGAGATCGCACAGCGTAGATTGGTGCTATTCGTCCACATGCATGTTCCACTGTCCAAAAAGAAAGAAATGAATGAACATGTGATGCTTACTTTTCGCTATCATGCGTGTGCTAGTTCTATTCCCCTAGTGCCAATCTCCTGTCTTTCTCCAGATCGCTGCACACCATTACTATCCTAATGACCATGCAATAGCCCTCTTGAATACCTCAATTGAAGCTGCCTCCACTAAACTTCCAGGTGTCTCATCTGTTTTTCTGAAATAAAAACAAAATAACGTAAACTCACATCCAACTGGAGTGAATTAGTTGCCATCAAACTGCCTGTGAATCCACATGGGAGTGGGGATGCATTTGGAAAGCAGCCCAATGTGACTCTCTGTCACATACTTGGCAGTGCTGTCCAAGGCAGAGAAAGATTTCACTGAAGATATCTACAAAGGGATATCAATAGGTTCAGAGAATGAGACTAAACTATAAATTGGCAGACAGGGTCCAGATACTCCCCAATCAGCCCGTTTGGAGCAGGTGGGACTTGAACTCAGGGCTCCTGGCTCAGAGATGGGGACATTAAAACCCACGACAGATGGAGTATAAAGTGAGAAAATGTGACAGTATCAACTTTGGCAGTGAGAATAGTTAAATGAGAAATATTGCCTGAGGGATATGGGGCACAGGGATCATGAAAAATTCAAAATAATAAAGTGTGAAGCTGGATGAACACAGCAGGCCAAGCAGCATCTCAGGTGCTCCTGAGATGCTGCTTGGCCTGCTGTGTTCATCCAGCTTCACACTTTATTATCTTGGATTCTCCAGCATCTGCAGTTCCCATTATCCCTGAAAAATTCAAATGCAGCTTCACCAAATCATTAGGAAAGGAGACTAAATTTTGGCTTTTTTGCAAGGAGAAAAAAAATATAAAAGTTGAGACCACATCTTGGGGCTGTGAATAAGTTTAGTTCACCTTTACAAAGAACGAACATCATTGAAGAAGGGCAGGAGAAGGCAACATGACCCTACCTAGAGTATAGGGCAGAATGGCTTGTGTCTGTGCTGTCACCTCAGGATAACTTTATTAAGAGGGTATGATACTGTAGCTGTTACCTGCAGGGATACAGGAATGTTGATCAGCATGGAGCTGGTAGGTTGGTGCACATGCACACTTCACTCCTCTTCCTGAATCCATTTTGCAGAAATGATGGCATTTTCCATTATCCAAACTGCACAATTTTACCAGTTCTGCAGGAGCACAAAACAATGTTTACAATCTGCTTTAGATAACTGTAAACCAAGATAACCAAATTTACCAAACGACTCTCAAATAAAGACATTACCAACAAAATTCCACAAGCATCAGTAACAATGAAAATTAATGTGACTTAACAATGATACTGGGAATGCAAAGGTCAATCTCACTTTAAATAGTTGATGAAATGAAGATGCTCAAGCACAAGTACCTAGACCAATTCTTACATAAATATGGTCCTCCTAACTCTCTGTCTGACAGGGAAAATCTTTCATTGTCTATTCATTGATTGGGCCCTTGAGTCTCATTCACTGGCATCTGTGTTATATTTGAGGTACCCACATATGTATATTACTCAGGGTTCTTGTGGTACAAGTTAGTATCCCTACCTGTAGGCTAGGATCCCTGGTGCCAGTCCCACATATTCCAGGGATGTGTCAAAATGTCCCTAACCAGGTTGATTAGGAAGATGCTGACAGGTAACATTGGAAAGAAATGCCTCCTGCATTTGTGTCACACAAGTCCCGATGGAGCAGATTTTCAGAAGTTAACTAACCCTAACCCTAACCAGAGGTTAACTAACCTTAATCCTAACCCTAACCAGAAGTTAACTAACCCTAACCCTAACCAAAGGTTAACTAACCGTAACCCTAATCCAGAGGGTCCAGTGTGACTGGCAAATCAACAATTGGTCGCTCACACCTCACTTTTCAGATGTATTCTCTTAGCTCTTTCACATACCTGAGCCATTTACAATCCAGTCCCTTTTTACCTCAGTCGATGTGAAAGGTTGTTATGTAACAATAAAAGATTATAGTTTAAGGGTAATGTATGAGAATGGATAGAGGATTGGCTGGCTGGCTGAAAACAGAGAGTATGTGTAAATGGATATTTGTCTGATTGGTCAGATGTGATGAGTACATTGCTACAGGGGTCTGTGCTGGGATAAGCATGTTTTACAATTTATTTTAATAACTTAGGTGCAAGGAGTAAATGCATGATGGCTGGATTCACAGGCAACTTGAAAATTGTTAGGAAATGTTATTGTACTGGGGCCATTATAATTTACAATATATGTCAATGATTTAGATGAGGAAAGTAAATGTACTATCACCAAGTTTGTGGATGATAGAAAAATAGGTGGGAAGACAAATGATTAGGATGATGCAAAATGAAGGCAGAAGGATAAAGATTGTTTAAGTGAGTGAACGGAAGCTTGGCAGGGTGAAATCAAGTGGGAAAATGTAAGGTTATGCATTTTAGCTGAAGAACCGAGAGGCCGGGTATTATTTAATTGGAGAAAGACTGCAAAAAACTACAGAATAGAGGGGTGTGGGAGTTCTGATGCAAAAATTATGAAAAGCTGGCATCCATATTCAGTGGGCAACAGGGAAGGCAAATGGAATGCTAGACTTTATTTCAAATGGAGTGGAGTATGGAACTAGGGAATTTGTGTTAAAATTGTACAAGGCACTGGTCAGACCACAGCTGGAATACAATTTTGGGCACTTTATCTAAAGACAGGTACACTGGAATTGGAAACAGTCCTGAACAGGCACATGGGGCTGAAGGGCTTTCTTATCAGGAGATGTTGAGTTGGTTCTGAGGGTGAATTTGAACAAAAAACAGGAATACCAGGTTTCTTGGATACCAGATTTGGTTGATTTGATGTCACGGGCAGTCTCTGTCCAATTAACTGTCATGTTCCCATATTATTACAATGATGACCGTACAAAGAGCACTTCATTGGTTTTAAGATATTCTGAGGCTGGGAACTTCACTATTGAAACACAAGCCATCTTTCACTCCCACTAGCATGGCATACTGCACAGGACTGAGCTGTGCTCACTGAGGGCATGACCATGCTTGTTTATCTTACCATTTTCACAGTTCTTGCCTTGAAAGCCTGGTTGACACCAACAGGCATAGGAGCCCATACCGTCCTTACACTCCCCTTCATTTTGGCAAGGATTAGAGTCACATTGGTTTCCATCTGAAAATGAGCCACAATAACTTCATTACATTTTGAATTCAATTTCTTTATTCATTCACAGGATGAGAGCATTGCTGGTCAAGCAGCATTTATTGCCCTAAACGCCCAGAGGGCAGTTCAGAGTCAACCACATTGCTGTGTGTCTGGAGTCACACGTAGGCCAGGGCAGGTAAGGATAGCTCTTTCCTTCCCTAAAGGACATTCGTGAACCTGATGGGTTTATCCTGACAATCAACAATGGATTCGTGGTCATCATTAGATTCTTAGTTTCAGATATTTATTGAACTCAAATTCCACCAGCTGCCATGGCAAGATTCGAAGTCAGGTCCCCAGAACATTATCTGGGTCTCTGGATTAATTGTCCAGTGATAATACCACCGGGTCATTGCTTCCCACACATGGTGTGAACCAACTCAGATGTCCAGCTACAAGAACTTGCATTGTTCCAATCTTAGAGAAATATCATGTGTAGAATTTAGGACCAAAAAAAACTTTAAAATTGATTCCAAATCCATTTAAAATGTCCATTTACTTGGAGCAGCTGGATACCACAAAGCCTCCTTAAACCTAACCTGACTGAGATTACAAATGATTTTACTGTAAGTGCTTGAGCTTCAGCAAGGTCTACAAAATTAATTGGCAAGCTGAAGAGGTGGTCAGTTAGCTCATCTGGTGGGGTGGGTGGTATGCTATTACAGACCAATGCCAACAGCATCGGGTCAAATCCTGAACTGGTTAAGGTTACCATGGAGGCTTTGCTTCTCATCCTCCCTCCTTTCTTTGAGGTGTGATAACCCTTGGGTTAAACCACTACCCCCACTAGTCCTCTCACACTCTCTCTCTTACAATGAGAGTGCAGCCCTATGGCCCCATGAGACTCTAGCAACTACCTTTTCCTTTTGCCAAGGCCAGGCAGTCCAGTTGGAATATTGTAACAATGAACACAACCTAACATCAATGAACAGTGAAAGACTGGAGAAACCTGATTCTAACAAAGATAATAAAATGTGAGGCTGGATGAACACAGCAGGCCAAGCAGCATCTCAGGAGCACAAAAGCCGACGTTTCGGGCCTAGACCCTTCATCAGACCCTCTCTGATGAAGGGTCTAGGCCCAAAACGTCGGCTTTTGTGCTCCTGAGATGCTGCTTGGCCTGCTGTGTTCATCCAGCCTCACATTTTATTATCTTGGAATTCTCCAGCATCTGCAGTTCCCATTATCTCTAACAAAGATAAGAGGCTTAAGGCAACAGGGTAAGAAATGATGCAGGAGGTGTAGATTATGACAGTCTCTTCAAACTGAACTCTAAGATTTGGACAAGAATTCACGGTTCAAATGAGTAAACAGCAAGTTTAAAGCAAATACCTCCTGGAGCTTAATAAATTCTTGCAGTTTCCTCAGATGAAATCTTATTATATCTTAATATTCAGATCAACATTGGCAAAATTAGTGTCAGCATATATTTACTTCTGTTGAGAGGTTTTGGCAATGAAGAGTTTTAAAGGCTGTTGGAAAGGGAGGTTAGTGCAGGCTCATGGAAAACAAGAACCGTTGGAAGTCTCATGAAAAAATGTCGTGTGAATATTTCTAAAATGCACTTCAATTCAATGTGATCCTTGATACCATCTGGCCATTAAATCACAATACAATGTCACCCATCATGCTTCTGCTGGCAATGAGTTGTCCGATTAGTTCCAGAGGCCTGTTTTGTACCAAACCGTTGCCCCCTCCCTCCAGCCCACTTGTTAAGTACTTATTCATTTCCCTTTTGAAATTCTTATCGAATCTGCCTCCACCATTCTTTCAGAGAGAGCAGTCTGGATTACAACACTCACTCACCGGACTGTTAATCCAGTGACTCCCATAAAGTGCTGAGGAATCTGGGTTCAAATCCTGCCCCAGCAGATGGTGGAATGTGAATTCACTAAAAATTTGGAATTAATAGTCTAATGATGACCACGACTCCATTGTCGATTGTTAGAAAAATCAGTCTGGTTCACTCATGTCCTCCGGGGAAGGAACCTGCTTGTCTTCACCTGGACTGGCCTACATGTGACTCCAGACCACAGCACTGTGGCTGACTTTCAACTGCTCTCAGGGTAATTAGGGATGGGCAATAAATGCTCTGATGCCCTCCCTATTATCAGCCTAATGAACCTTCACTGTACTCCCTCTATGATGGGTATATCCTCTCTTAGGTGTGGAGACCAAAACTGCACACAATATTCCAGGTATGGTGTTGTCAAAGCCCTGTATAACAGCTGTAAGATATCCTTACTTCTGAACTCAAAACCTTTTGCAACGATGATCAACATACCAACTGCCTTCCAGCTACTTGCTGCACCTGCTTGTCAAGTTTCATTGACTGGTGTACAAGGACCCCCAGATCTCCTTGTACATCCTCATTTTCTAATATAATCACAATTTAAATAAAACGTTTTCTTTCTGTTTTTCACATTGAAGAGTATAACTTCACTTTTAGCCACCTTGTGCTATCGCTGCCATTTGCTTGCCCCATCATTTGTCTAAATCACTTAGAAGCCTCCTTGCACTCTCCTCCCACTCACGATCCTGCACAGTTTTCCATCATCAGCAAACTTGGAAATGTTTCACTAAGTTCCCTCATCAGGTCAGATATAGATCATGAATAGCTGGACCCAAACATACATCCCATTGCAGCACCCACTAGCTACTGTCTGTCAGATGCAAAATGACCCATTTCTTGCCATTCTCTGTTTCCTGTCTGTCAGCCAATTCTCAATCCATGCCAAAATATCATCCCCAACCCTATGTGTTGTCATCCCGTTAATGTTTTCCAATGTTTTGTCCTCACATCTTTTATAATAGTCTCTCGCATTTTCACTATTACTGATGTTAATTGGTCTATAATTCCCTTTATTTTTCCTTCCCTCTTCTTTAAATAGCGAGGTTACATGACAATGAATGAAAACTGCTTCAGAGTCGATTGAATTTTGGAAGATGACCACCATTACATCCAATTTTTCCAGAGCCACTTCCTTTAGTATTCTGGGATGTAGATTATCAGGCTCTGGGAACTTGTCAGCCTTTAACCACAATCACTTTCTCAGAACCATTTTCTTCCTAATACTGATTTCCTTCAATTCCTCTCTCTCATGAGGCACTTGGTTCCCTAACATTTCTGGGAGGTTACTTGTACCCACTTTTATGAAGGCAGAACCAAAGTATGTGTAAAATTATTTGGCAATTTCTTTGCTCCCCATTATAACTTCCTCATCCTCTGACAGTAAGGGATCCACATTTATCTTTATTTATCTTCCTCTCTTCATGATGTTGTTGACTTGCTCACCAAGTTGGCTTGTTTTCATTCAGACTTTTCGTCACTATGCTAGGTGACATTATCAGTGGAGACTCTGATGGTTTGCTGTTGTTCTACTCCATTGGAATTTATACTGTCTGGTCTGTTATGCTGAGTAGTATCACTCCCGGTTTTGATCTGTATTGGTTTCTATATGGGGGTCCAATACTATACGTGTGTTGATTGCATTATGCGTGGAGAACCATGCCTCTAGTAATTCCCATGCGTGTCTATGTTTGGTTTGGGCTGCTATAGTTCTGTTGTCCCAGTAAAACTGTTGGCCTTCATTGTCTCAGTGCGCTGATATTAAGGAAAGTTCATTGTGCTGTTTTGCTGCTAGCTGATGTTTGTGTATTCTGATGTCTAGTTTCCTTCCTGTCTGTCTGATTGTGGCAGTCATTGCATGGTATTTTGTAAACTACGTTGGTTCTGCTAGTTGTTGGAGTGGGTTCTTTAATTTTTGTGAGTGTTTGTCGTAAAGTGGCTGTGGGCTATGTGCTACTCTGATTCCTAGTGATCTTAGGATTCTCATTGTCAGTTCTGATATGTTCTTGATGTAGGGCAGTGTGGCCAGTGTGTTAGGGCATACTGTCCCCTCTTGCTGTTGTCTATTTAGTAGGTACCTGTGGATGAAGTTGTGGGGATATCCGTTCAGAGCGAAGATTTTGTGTAGGCGCTCTTCCACTTTCCTGCATAGTGCTAGCGTGTTGCAGTAAGTGGAGGCCTATCTGAGTAGAGTCCTAACACAGCTTTGTTTGTGAATGTTGGGATGATTGCTGTGGAAGTTGAGAATTGAGTCAGTGTGGGTTGCGTTCCTGTGTAATGAGGTTTGGAACTCCTTGTTGGTCATACATTCAACTCTGATGCCCAGAAACGGAAGCTGGTTGTTGTTTTCTTATTCCCTTGTAAATTTTATCCCAGTGAATGCATTGATGATGAGGTGATGGATCTCTTCTAGTTTATTGTGTTTAATAATGACAAATGTGTCGTCCGCGTACCAGACCCACAGTGTAGATCGAATGCGGGGGAGGGTGGTGTGTTCTAGTCTTTGCATGGCTGCCTCAGTGATGAGTCCTGAGATGGGTGACCCCATGGGTGTGACTTTGATCTGTTTGTATATTTGACCATGAAAGAGGAAATGTGTGGTGAGGCATAAATCTAGTAGTTGAGTATGTTACCATTGCTAACTGAGTTGCCGATCTGCAATCCTGCTTTACTAGCATTGTGGCCAGTGCTTCTTTGGCTAGGTGGATGTCAATAGATGTGAATTAGGCTGTGACACCAAAGGATGCAATAATCGCGTGGTCACTGATTTTTATGTTCTTGAGGGTATTAAGAGATCTGTGGGTTGAGTGGATGGGATGGGGTGATCTGTTGACTAGGTGTTTCGGTCCCTGACATAGGTCCTTGGCCAGTTGGTGTGAAGATGTGCCCGGTAGTGAGACAATGGGTCTGAGGGGAATATCTGGTTTGTGTACTTTAGGAAGTCCATAGAAGCGGGGAGTGTTTGTGCCTTCTGGATTCATTCTCATATAGTCTGTCTTCGTTATCTGTCCTGTATCCTTCAGCCTCTTCAGTGTCTGGGTGATTCTATTGCCACTCACTGCAACATGCCACAACTACACAGGAAAGAAGAACAGCGTCTATACAAATCTTCACTACGAGTGGATATCCCCACAACTTCATCCACAGATACCCACTAAATCAACAACAAGAGAACACAGTATGCCCTAACGCACTGGCCACATTGACCTACACCAGGAACATCTCAGAACTGACAATGAGGCACCTAGGACCAATGGGAATGAATCATGGTGGCACACAAGCTCATAGCCACTCTATAACAAACACTCACAAGGATTAAAGACCCCACTCCCAAAACACGCAGAACCAACATAGTTTACAAAATACCATGCAACGATTGCCACAAAAGTTACATCAGACAGACAGGAAGGAAGCTAGCCATCAGAATACATGAACAGCTAGCAGCAAAACAACACAACAAACTCTCCTTTAATATCAGTGCACTCGGACAATGAACACCATCAGTTTAACTGGAACAAGGTAACAACAGTAGCCCAAACCAAACATAGACACGCACCGGAATTCCTAGAGGCATGGTTCCCAACACATACAGCAATCAACAAACATATAGAACTGGACCCCATGTACAAACCCACACAGACCAAAACCAGAAATGACAGTACTCACAATAATGGATCAGACAGTATCAATTCCAAGCAGAGTAGAATAACATCGCTTCATCGGGGGTTCCACTGATAATGTCACTTCGCATGGTGATGAAATGTTTGAACGAAAACGAGCCAGCTCGGCAAGCAAGTTAACAATCTCACCCACAACCCGAGTTACAGAGTTTTGCTAAAATTTTCAATTCCTCTCCTCATATTTTTGATTCAGTTTCTGCATTTTTTATGCAGTTACTCCATTAATCAAAATGTCTTTCCTCTTTTGCCGAATATTACAAGGCTCCCAGTCATCAGGCTTGCTGCATTTCCTGGCAATTTCGTATGTCTCCTCTTTAGATCTAATAGTTTCTTTTATAAACCATGACTGAGTCACTTTTCCTCACTTATTTTTGTGCCAGACAGGAACGAATAGTTATTGTGAAATCATGCACATAATCTTTAAATCTAATCCACTAACTATCCACGCCAAACCCTTTAGAAAGATCCTCAATCCATCATTACTAATTTGTGCCTCATTTCTTTGTACTTTCCTTTACTAGATTTCGTATCCTTTCCCACAAAATGCTTCAAATCTGGCTACTGAGTGATCTACCACTGCAAACAGAACGCCTTCATGTAATAAGTCACAACCGTTCTCCCTTAAAATTTACTTCAGAGGTTTATTAAGACTTTTAAAGGAAAATTTTGCTTTGGGTGAAGAAATGGTTTTAGGAAAACTCCCAACATTCCCAATTCAGAAAGACAAATCCTATTTGTTTATGTGATTATGTTTCAGAATGTGGTATTAATCTACATAATTTAATGTAGATCATTGCTCCGAACAATTATTAAAGTTAGTTCCTTTTCCTGCTGGATTTTTATCACTTTAGTTAATTAAAAGTTAACATAGCAAACAAAAAATAGGAGCAAGAGTGAGCCATTCAGCCCTTCAATCCTGCTCCACCGTTCACGCTGATAAAAACCGAAAGAACTGCGGACGCTTTCAATCAGGAACAAAAAGAGAAGTTGCTGGAAAAGCTCAGCAGGTTTGGCAGCATCTGTGAAGAAAATGTCAGAGTTAACGTTTCAGGTCTGGTGACCCTTCCTCAGAACACTATGATCATTGCTGACCATTCAACTCAGTAACCTGTCACTGCTTTGTCCCATACACATTGATCCCCTTAGCCATACCAACTATATCTCACTTGAAACATTCAGCGTTTTGGCCTCAACCCCTTTCTCTGGTAGAGGATTCCACAGGATCACCACTCTTTGCATGAAGAAATTTCTCCCTCATCTCAGTTTAAAATGACCTGCCCTGTATTTTTAAACTGCTTTAACTGATTTTGGACTCCACAGTCATCACAGGCATCACTCTCACTTACCCTCGCTCCTATTCTTTGTTTCTATGTTAACTTTTAATCTTGTTCAAATTCGATCGATTTCTATGAGACTCCCCCCTCATTCGTCTATACTCCGGTGAATTTAGTCCGAGCCAATCCAGTTTCCACATATCAATCCTGTCATTCCAGGAATCAGTCTGGTACTTTTAAAGAGTTACACAGTTAAAGATTAAACATTAAAAGGGTGTTATAAATATCTTACCTGAGTATTTAGTCCAAAATTCATCCTGGAAGAGAAATTAAAAAATACATGGGTGCATATGTCACATATAAATAACTCACGTGCTTGTCAGAAATTATAATATTAAGTGTACAAAACTGAAATAGACCATTCTGCTGCTTCTGAATTGTTCCATGATTTACTAGGACATTCTGCAAATTTAACACAACCAAAATATTTCACAAAGAGGTGGCCAGGCAATGAATGGAAACTCTTAGCAAGATTTGTTAAGGTTTTTTGAGAAGCAGTTAGACAAGCGCCAGAAGTGCTGTAGTGCACCAGTTCTGGAAAATAGGATTAGAATAGGTCGATGCTTGGTATCCAGTGCAGACTTGATGAGCCAAAGGGACTTTACCAGTGCTGCATCAACCCTATGTGACAGAAATATGGCTAATAGTTCATTTTGAGAACATAATTCATCAGAAGCAGCCTCACAGGTAGACAGTGTGGTTAAGAAGGCATTTAGCACACTTGCCTTCATTGCTCGGATCTTTGAGTCTAGGAATTGGGACTTCACGTTGAGGTTGCACAGAATATTATTAAACTGGAGAAGGTGCAGAAAGGATTTTTTTAGGATTTTGCTGGGACTGTTTGTAAAAACAGGTTGGACAGACTGAGACTTTTTCCACTGGAACGTCGAAGGCTGAGGGGTGACCTTATAGAGGGGCATTGATAAGGTGAAAGACAAGGGCCTTTTCCATAGGGTGGGGGAGTTCAAAACCAGGGGGCATATCTTTAAGGTGAGAAGAGGAAGATTTAAAAAGCACACAAGGGCCAACTTTTTTTATAAAGCGACAGCATGGAATGAACGGCCAGAGGAAGTAGTGCAGTTACAATGTTTAAGAGACATTTGGATAAGTACGTGAATAGGAAAGGTTTGGAGGGATATGGGCCAGGAGCAGGGAAGTGGGACTAGCTCAGTCTGGGAACATGGAATGGTTGGGTAGAAGGGTCTGTTTCCATGCTCTGTGGCTCTATGACTATGACTCAGGAAAAAAAATATCATTTAGGAGATGGTTTCAGAAGTGTGTGGAAGGGCTGATGATTGAAGGGAAAGGCAGGCTTGAGGGCTAGGAGAAATTGGAGCTGTAGGGGCATAGGGCATGGGGGCATTGGGATAAGTAAAAGCCCTGGCTTGGAAGGACAGGGGGATTATGAGTCTGTGACAAAAATAGAAAATCTGGAAAAGATCAGCAGATCTGGCAGCATCTGTGGAGAGAAAGCAGAGTTAACATTTTGGTTAAGTGACTTCAAACTGATGGTAGCTGGGAAAATGTTGTTTTATATGCAGAAGGTAGATTGGGAGGAGGGCTTATGGAGTAAACAATAGGTGGGGGTAGAGCCCAAAGAGAGAGAGAGAAAGAGAGAGAGAGAGAGCTCTTTATCAACAATATTTTAGCACACTTATTTTGCTTTACATCATTTGTTACTGCTCACTCATGGTGTTCCCAGTTCTGTAAACATTACCAGGAGGTACTTGTTTTCAAATATTTCTCGTGCCTCTTCATAGGAGCATCTTTCCTCAATGCATTCTCTTTCAAAATTATCTGGTTTCATTTCTTCAAAAACCCTATTGGCTCTTTTCTGCCTCTGTATGATGCTGCTTGCTTTTTCCCTTTGGAGAAATACTGAAAGGAATCAAAAGAAAAAAAAGGAAGTTAAACTGAATATCGGAGCGCATTCGGAATATTGTGTTCAGTTCTGGGCACCCTATTTAAGGAAAGGTATTAACACCATGGAGAGGAGATTTACTAGAAATAATATGAAGAGTTAGATATTTTGGATACAAGGAAGGCTTGGAGAAATGGAGCTTATTCTCATTGGAGCAGAAAAGATTAAGGGATGACCTCATTGAGGGTTTAAAACTTTATGAACAATTTTGACAGGGTAAAGAGGATATTGTGTTTCCACTGGTTGGTGTGTTCATAACTAAGGGTCATAATTGTCAGTGAGAGAACTAGGAGCGAGATGAGGAGAAACTTCTTTACTCAGAGGGTTGTTAGGATTTGGAATGCCTGCAAGAGTGGTGAAGCAGATTCCCCAGGACATTCCAAAAGAGAACCGGATATATATGTGAAAGCAATGAATTTTGAGGGCTATGGAGATAGGGCTATAGAGTGGGACTAGCTGGGTAGGTCATCTGGGAGCTGATACAGAATGTGAAGTGACCCATTTTGGTTCATAGACTGGGGAGAGGCAACAGAGAATAGTTGGCACAATGTTAAATGTGGTGTAAGAATAGAGAGACCTGACCATAGGCAAAGCTGCTAAAAATAGTCTTTAGTCCAATTTTAACTCCATGGCCTTGGGTGGGTTTTGCATTAGTTTGAACTGTGTCCAAATTGAAGAGAGTATGCTAAACTGGCCCAACATCTTAGATGTGAGAAATTAATTATGGGCTTCACACTTTAAGAAGGCATTGGGGTATTGGGAGAGGAAGGAGATGAACCAGGGTGGCACCAGGCCTGAGAACACAGCAGTTACATGGAGCGAATGGAGATGTTGGACTTCTTCCCTCACCACAGGAATGAATATTTGATAAAACTGTTAAAAATTAGGAAGGATTTTGTTAGATTAAACAGGATGAGCAATTTTCACTGGCAGTGGGATCAGTAACCAGGGAACAGAGAGGTAGAAGCGCTGATAATCAAAACAGATGCCACATGAAGAATATTTTTATCATACAGTGAGTCTTTATGACTTTTACTGGGAGCAGTAGGCAGCTAGTCTGGTTAACCAGGGCAGAAACAATGGGCTGAATGGTTTATTTCTGTACTGTATATGTCATATGGTTCTATGTTGCTAAATATAGTGAATTGTGTAATAGGGCTTGAAGTTTTATAAATCATTTTTTAGATTCATAGAGTCATACAGCATGGAATCAAACCCTTCAGTGAAACCAGTCCAAGCTGACCATGTTCCCAAACCAAATTAGTCCCATGTGCCTGTGTTTGGTCCACATCCCTCCAAATCTTTCCTATTCATCAACTTATCCGAATGTCTTTCAATGTTGCAAATGATCCTGCATCCGCCACTTTCTCTGGCTTGTGTAAAATAAAAAGTTGACCCCATGACATTTCTCAATCTTCCTTGTTTCATCTTCAAAATATGCCCTGCAGTTTTGAACTCTCCCAGCCTCGGGAAAAGACCCTTGTCTTTCACCTTATTTATGCCCCTCATGATTTTATTAACCTCAATAAGGTGAACCCTCAACCTCTATGCTCCAGGGAAAAAGGTCCCAGCCTATTTAGTTTATTTTTAAAAAATCTCAAACCCTTCATTCCTGGCAGCAAGCTTGAAATGTAAACTCTTTGTCTACTTCCAAGCATGTGATGAATATGTCCTGCATTTTCCATTGATACTGAGTGAAAGAACTATTCCAATGCAAAATTAACTGTCACCCTTTAAATGTTATTGTGTTTGTAAGAAAACAAGAAACTACATCAGAGATACACTCTGTTGTTACAGTCTGCTAAAAGTATCAATTATTCATGGGTTATTAGACAACTTGCTGAACTGAAGTCATTAAAGTTTTTTGAAATCCAGCCAGACATTCTTAACGATTATAGCTGTCAAAATGAAAATGTCCAGACATGCTGTTTGAAACTGACAGAATAGAATGATATTGCATTGTGATTTCAAAGCAAGATATCTGTTTGGATGAAAAGGGGCAGGTTCAGATATTATTATCAACTTTCATAAGCTATTTTAACAGACAGCTAAGTCAATTGATTTAAATCATGGTACAAAATATGACTGTACTACATGGTGAGAACTACACAAAAACAGACCCCCTTCTGACGAATTATAAATATGTCCACATTACTATCTCGCATTGAATAGTGACATTTGAAGCATTTCTGGCTCTTATCTAGTGAGACCACAGACCTCCCTCCCCTGCAGTGTGGCCATGAACTCACAAAGCAAGTGTACTTTTTAAGAGCTTACAACACCCAAAATAGGACAGGAAACAATATGTCAGAGAAAATACACCCTCTCAAGGGCAATAGGGATTGAAGATAAATGCTGGCCCAGCCAGAGATGCCCTCATCTCACGACGGCCTAAAAACTAAAGTTGTATCAAACTGTGACAACAGGTAGACAGTCAGCTTTGTCAATGACAACCAACATCCGCAAAGATGTCACCCTCCCACGTTCTTACCATTGCAGGACCATTCTACAAAATCCAGAGCCCAGGCTCACAGTCTAAGAATTCAGGGTGGGCAATTTGGGACTGAGATGAGGAAAGATACCTTCACCCAGAGAGTGGTGAACCTGTGGAATTCTCTGCCACAGAATGTGATTTAGGCTAAAACATTGAATGTTTTCAAGAAATTAGCTGTATTTCCTAAGGATGGGAGGGGGTAAAGATTATGGGACAAAAAACAGGAACAGAGAACTGAGTTGGATAATCAGTTCTGATCCTATTGAATGGCGGAGTAGGCTTGGAGGACCGAATGGCCTACTTCTGCTCCTATGTCTCTAATCTGTAACTGTATGATCTATCATTCAGAGAAGCATCCACTGTTCTGAGGTAGTCCCTTATCGAAGGGAAGACAGAAGGAGAAAGTAGTTGAGGAAATGGTGGATCAGAAAGCATCTCGTGCCCTAGATCAGCAAGTATTGTGAAAGGTTTTAAAATGAAAATCCTTCTGGGAAATCCTGCAGCCTGCATTGCTTTCGAATGAACGTTAATTTCCACTAAAGTAGCTGATCGAAAATGTACTTACCTTCGCCATGACTGAACTTGAAGAGCCCAAGAAGACTAACAATTAATAACAAGTCAATTTTTGCCATTATTCTCTGTTTGAAAATAGAAATTCAATGGATGAACTAACTGAAGGGAGGGAGACCAGTTGTTCAATGATTAGCCACTGAGTCCATGTAGTGTACCACACTTTGTTGACAATGTGACTTACTCAATAATCGAGTTCAAATCCAGATCTCTTGACAGCTGTGATCAAACCTAGAAACTTCAACACACTGTCTCAGGGAGAAACTCCAAACTCAACCTTAATTATTTAGTTGCTTTTCCATCCTTCAAACAGTGTTTTTTATATAAAATATTAGAATTAGCTATAAAATTATAACTGACAAAACTATCCATTTATAAAGCTAATCAGTATTTGTTATATCAATGTAAACAGGCCACTTTTATTCTAATCTCTATTAACCAAAACACAATTACTTTTGCCTAGTCTCCACATCACTCCCTCAGTACAAATATAACATTTTAACCAGTTGTTCTTAAATTAACTGCAAAATTCGGAAAACAATTACATAGATTTAGTGCGGGGGGGGGGTTGCTCAAAATATTCTGGGGTGTTAATTCACAAAAACAGAGAAACTGCTTTCATTAGTAGGAGGGCCAGTAACCAGAGGGATAGACACAGGCTAAAATAATTGACGAAAGTACCAGAGGGAGAGTGTAGAGTGGGTTGTTGGAACCTGGAAAGCACTGCTTGGTGGTTGAAGCAGATTGAGTCATAACTTGCAAAAAAGAACAGACTATGAGCAGAGGGAGACTGTGCTTGAGCTGTACAGGACTATGGTTGGGTCACAGCTCCAATACTGTGTACAGTTCAGGTCTCTGCACTATAGGAAGGATTTGATTGCACTGGAGCGTGTGCAGAGGAGATTCACCAGGACGGTGCCTTGGGTGGAGAGATTCAGTGATTAAAAGAGGCTGGATAGGCTTGTGGTGTTTTCTTTGGAACAGAGAAGGTTGAGGGAGGACCTGATGGAGGTGTATAAGATTATGAGAATAGACAGGTGGTGAGGAAGCAACTATTCAAAGGATCAATAAGAAGGAGGCAGAATTTTAAAGTGAAAGTCATGAAGTTTAGATGGGACTTTTGGACAAATC
This sequence comes from Stegostoma tigrinum, assembly GCF_030684315.1. Taxonomy (NCBI): domain Eukaryota; kingdom Metazoa; phylum Chordata; class Chondrichthyes; order Orectolobiformes; family Stegostomatidae; genus Stegostoma; species Stegostoma tigrinum. Next base: position 3,848,542 of record NC_081368.1, on the reverse strand, counting down.
TTTCTACTCAGAGGGTGGTGAGGATCTTGAATGCCTGGTGTGAGAGGGTTGGTGGGGCAGGAAACCTTATACCCTTCAACAAAGATTTGGACGAGCTCTTGAAATGTCTTAACTTTCAGGGCAGTGGGCCCAATGTAGAATTTTTTGGCAGGACAGACTTAATGGGACAAATAGCTTATTCTGTATGGGTCGATGATTTGAATTAAGAAATTAAGGAAATACTAGAAAAAGGAAAATGTACAGGGAAATGGGGGATGGGGAAGGAACAGGGGAGAGGGGCTTGTATCAGAGATAATGGGAACTGCAGATGTGGGGAATCCGAGATAACAAAGTTTAGAGCGGGATGAACACAGCAGGCCAAGCAGCATCTCAGGAGCACAAAAGCTGACGTTTTGGGCCTAGACATTTCATCAGAAAAGGGGGAGGGAGAGAGGATTCTGAAATAAATAGGGAGAGTGGGGGAGGCGGATTGAAGATGGATAGAGGAGAAGATAGGTAGAGAGGAGACAGACAAGTTAAAGGGATGGGGAGGGAGCCAGCAGAGGTGAGTGTAGGTGGGGAGGTAGGGAGGGGATAGGTTACTCTGGGGAGGACGGACAGGTCAAGGGGGCAGAATGAGGTTAACAGGAAGGAAATGGAGGTGCGGCTTGAGGTGGGAGGAGGGGATAGGTGAGAGGAAGAGCAGGTTAGGGAGGCAGGGAAGAGCTGAGATAATGGGAACTGCAGATGCTGGAGAATTCCAAGATAATAAAATGTGAGGCTGGATGAACACAGCAGGCCAAGCAGCATCTCAGGAGTGTGCTCCTGAGATGCTGCTTGGCCTGCTGTGTTCATCCAGCCTCACATTTTATTATCAGGGAAGAGCTGGGCTGGTTTTGGGATGCAGTGGGCGGAGGGGAGATTTTGAAGTTTGTGAAATCCACATTGATACCATTAGGCTGCAGGGTTCCCAAGCGGAATATGAGTTGCTGTTCCTGCAATCTTCGGGTCGCAACATTGTAGCACTGCAGGACGCCCAGGATGGACATGTCGTCGAAGGAATGGGAGGGGGAGTTGAAATGGTTCGTGACTAGGAGGTACAGTTGTTTGTTGCGAACCGAGCAGAGGTGTTCTGCAAAGCAGTCCCCAAGCCTCCGCTTGGTTTCCCCAATGTAGAGGAAGCCACACCGGGTACAGTGGATGCAGTATACCACATTGGCAGATGTGCAGGTGACCATCTGCTTGATGTGGAATGTCACCTTGGGGCCTGGGATGGGGGTGAGGGAGGAGGTGTGGGGACAGATGTAGCACTCCCTGCGGTTGAGGGGTAGGTGCCGGGTGTGGTGGGGTTGGAGGGGAGTGTGGAGCGGACAAGGGAGTCACGGAGAGAGTGGTCCCTCCAGAAAGCAGACAAGGGAGGGGATGGAAAAATGTCTTTGATGGTGGGCTCGGATTGCAAATGGTGGATGTGTCGCAGGATGATACCTTGTATCCAGAAGTTGGTGGGGTGGTATGTGAGGACGAGGTGAATTCTCTTGTGGTGGCTATTGCAGGGACGGGGTGTGAGTGATGAGTTGTGGGAAATGCGGGAGGCACGGTCGAGGACGTTCTTGAACACTGCCGGGGGGATGTTGCGGCCCTTGAAAAACGAGAACATCTGAGGTGTACGGGAGTGGAATGCCTCATCCTGGGAGCAGATGCAGCTGAGGCGAAGGAATTGGGAATAGGGGGTGGCATTTTTGCAGGAGTGTGGGTGGGAGGAGGTGTATTCTCAGTATCTGTGGGAATCAGTGGTCTTGAAATGGATATTGGTTTCTAAGTGGTTGCCTCAGATGGGGACAGAGAGGTCCAGGAAGGTGAGGGATGTGTTGGAGATGGTCCAGGTGAACTTGAGGTTGGGGTGAAAGGTGTTGGTGAAGTGGATGAACTGTTTGAGCTCTTTGTGGGAGCATGAGGTAGCTGATTGATTCATCATTTCAAAGAGACTGCACAGGCATGATGGGCTGAGTGGTCTCTTCCTGTGCAGTACCATTTGATACCTTCTTTTTCTGGTATTCATTGATGTTTAGTAACTGAAAGGTATTCCTGAGGATTGGAAACAGTTTAGAATTCAGTAAAAGAGTATGGAGAGCTTGACCAAAAGGAGGATATAGAGAATGAGAGTAAATCTGGGGGGATCATAGTAACTGATTGTAAAAGTTCTTGTATGTACTTGAGAGGAAGAAGATTGGTAAATGCAAATGTAGGTCCTTTACAGTCAGTACCTGGAGTCATTGCAATAGGGAACAAAGAAATTGCAGAATAATTGAAAATGTACTTTGCTTCTGCCTTCACAAATGTGGGTACAATAACCTCGCAGGAACAGGAGGGAATGAACGGCTGAGTGAGAGGTAGGATTTAAGGAAATCAGTCTTTATAAGAAAATAGTCTTGAGGAAATGAATGGGGTTAAAGGCAGCTAGGTACCTAATCACGGCCAGCCCTGGGCACTAAAGGAAGTGGTCCTGCAAATATTAGTCGTCATCTTCCAAAATTCCATAGACTCTGGGATAGCTCCAATGGCCTGAAGGCAGCAAATGTATCCCTACTATCTAAAAATAGAGAAAATGAAAAGCAGAGAATTACACAGCAGTGACCCTAATGTCAGAGATAATGCTGGCATCTATATTAAGTGGTATGAGTAATAACAGCAACGTTTTATGGGTCTTTGTATCTAAGGTAGATGGGAATCTCCAGACTTTTACACATCAGAGTGATTCAAGATTTAATGCATTTCCATCAACAAAATCCTTTTGCAAAGTTGATGAATGGTGATGAGGATAAAGGTCTGCTGTAATGCTTCGCAAAGTTCACTTCAATTGTATTGAAAGGAATTGTAATGTGCTCCCCTAACTGGACCCATGTGTCAAAGCTGCGCAGAGCTCACAGCATTCAATAGGACTGCAGAAATGAAAGGGGAGAATGTGAGCGATTAATGTTAGAATAAGGCCATGGCTCTCTGTGGTGCAAGGGACAATATTAACAGCCTCATATACTGACCTTTATTTCCCCAACTTGCATTTATATTCAACCTGAGGGAAATGTATCAGACCTGTCTGCTGCTCTGGCCCCCATGTGAAATTTATTTTCAGCAATAATGTCCTAGACATGTACTCACAGCACAACAACATCTCTGCCTCTTGTCAAATGATCCAAAAACTGAGATTCCTGGCAGAAGGAGCCTTTGAAACTTAACAGCACATTGGCTAGAGAATGAGGAGGCTCAGCTTGAAACTCCTTCGCCTGTTATCTCAATGCAGGCATTAAACAACAACATTAATTGTAAAAAAAAATCCATACGATTATGTTAAGCAATTTCTTTTCTTATTCATTTGTGGGATGCGGGTGTCACTGGCTTGTCAGCATTTCTTGTCCGTCCCTACTTGACCTTGAGAAGGTGGTGGTGAGCTGTCTTCTTGAAGCACTGCAGTTGGGTGCAGCGGTCGGGGGGGGGAATTGCAGGATTTTGAACCAGCAACAGTGAAGGAACAATGACATGTTTCCAACTCAGGATGGTGAGTGACTTGGAGGGGAGCGTGGACGCGGTGGTGTTCCCATATATCTAGAACATAGAACAGTACAGCACAGTACAGGCCCTTCGGCCCACGATGTTGTGCCAAACTTTTACCCTAAACCTAAGGCCTATCTAACCTCCACCCCTACCTTATCCTATCATCCATATGCCTATCTAATAGCCAATTAAATGCCCCTAAGAGGCCATCTCCACTACCCTCTCCGGCAATGCATTCCACGCCCCGACCACTCTGAGTAAAGAACCTACCTCTGACATCTCCCCGATATCTACCCCCACTCACTTTAAAACTATGCCCTCTTGTAAAAGCTACCTCCACCCCAGGAAAAACTCTCTGGCTGTCTATCTATACCTCTGATCATTTTGTACACCTCTATCAAGTCACCTCTCATCCTTCGTCGTTCTGAAGAGAAACGTCCTAGCTCTTTCAACCTTTCCTCGTAAGACCTTCCCTCCATTGCAGGCAACATCCTAGTAAATCTCCTCTGCACCTTTTCTAATGCTTCCACATCTTTCCTGTAATGAGGTGGCCAGAACTGGACACAATACTCCAGATGTGGCCAAACCAGGCTTTTGTACAGCTGGAGGATAACTTCACGGCTCTTGAACTCAATCCCTCTATTAATGAAAGCTAACACACCGTACACCTTCTTAACAACTCTATCCACCTGGGTGGCAGCTCTCAGGAACTGTGAACATGAACCCCAAGATCCCTCTGCTCCTCCGCACTGCCAAGAATCTTTCTGTTCACCCTGTATTCTGCTTTCAAGTTTGTCCTTCCAAAATGAATTACCTCACACTTTTCAGGGTTAAACTCCATCTGCCACTTCTCAGCCCAGCTCTGCATCCTATCAATGTCCTTTTGTAACCTAGAACAGCCCACTGCACTGTCCACAACCCGACCCACCTTTGTACCATCCGCGAACTTGCTAATCCACCCTTCCACTCCTTCATCAAAATCATTTACAAAAACCACAAATAGAAGAGGGGCCAGGACAGATTCTTGTGGTACACAACTCGTAACTGAACGTCATGTTGAATGTTTTCCGTCCACTACCACCCTTTGTCTTCTCAGGGTCACCTAATTCTGAATTCAATCTGCCACATTTCCCCCTGTCCCATGCCTCCTTACTCTCTGCATGAGCCTACCATGGGGAACCTTATCATATACCACATCCACTGCTCCACCTTCATCCACATATTTGGTCACCTCTTCAAAGAATTCAATAAGGTTTGTGACGCATGATCTACCCCTCACAAATAAATGCTGACTATTACAAATCAAACTGTGCCTTTCCAAGTGATCAGAAATCCTGTCTCTCAGAGCCCTTTCCAATAATTTGACAACCACTGAATTAAGACTAACTGGCCTATCATTTCCGGGGTTACCCCTGTTGCCTTTTTTGAACAAGGGAATGACGTTTACCTCTCTCCAATCTTCCGGCACTATACCTGAACCGTGAGGACAAAAAGATCACCACCAAAGGCCCTGCGATCTCGTCCCTCGCTTCCTGTAGAATCCTTGGATAAATCCCATCAGGCCTGGGGGACTTATCTATCTTTAACTTCGTCAGAATTCCTAGCACATCTTCTATACTAACATCAACCTCCTCTAGCCTACCTGCCTGTTTCACGTTCTCCTCTAAAACTAGGTCCCTCTCAGTTGTGAATACCGAAGAAAAGTCTTCATTAAGGACCTCTCCTATATCTTTAGGCTCTGTGCACAAATTCCCTTTACAATCCTTGATCAGCCCTACCCTTTCTCTGGTCATTCTCTTATTCCTCACATATGTGGAAAAACTCTTGGAGTTTTCCTTGATTCTATCTACCAAGGTTTTCTCACGCCCCCTTATAGCTCTCCTAAGCCCTTTCTTCAGCTCCTTCCTGGCTAACTTGTATCCCTCGAGAGCCTTGTCCATTCTTCTTTTACTAAACCTTACATAAGCCCCCTTATTCCTCTTAACCAGTCGCTTGACCTCTCTCGAGAACCATGGCTCCCTCATTCGTCCGCATCTTACCTGCCTGCTAGGGACAAACATATCGAGCACACGCAGTATCCCTTAAACAATCTCCACATTTCAATAGTGCTCTTCCCTGACAGCATCTGTTCCCAATTTATGTTAGATATCATGGGAACTGCAGATGCTGGAGAATCCGAGGTTACAAAGTATGGAGCTGGGTGAACACAGCAGGCCAAGCAGCATCTTAGGAGCACAAAAGCTGATGACTCGTGCCTAGACCCTTCATCCTGAGGCCCGAAACAGCAGATTTTATGCTCCTAAGATGCTGCTTGGCCTGCTCTGTTCATCCAGCTCTACATTTTGTTATCCCCAATTTATGTTACCCAGTTCTTGCCAAACTGAATTAAATTACCCTTCACCCAATTATAAACCTTCCCTATACTTATCCATGACGATTGTGAAAGGAACAGAGTTATGATCACTACGGCCAAAATACTCTCCTACCAACAGGTCTAACACTTGGCCCGGATCATTGCCAAGCACCAAATTCAAAGTGGTCTCTCCTCGTGTTGGTCTCTCTACGTACTGTGCCAGGAATCCTTCTTAAACTGCCTTTCAGTAGCTGATGGCAATTTCCTTCCCTGAGGGGCATTAGTGAAACAGGTAGAATTTCCTGATGAAGAGGTGGCAAATAGAGTTTAATGCAGACAAGTGTGAGGTGATGCACTTTGGTAGGAGTAACCAGAAGGCAAAGTACAGGGCTAATGGCAAGATTCTTGGTAGTGCAGATGAACAGAGAGATCTCGGTGTCCATGTACACAGATCCTTGAAAGTTGCCACCCAGGTTGACAAGGCTGTTAAGAAGGCATACAGTGTTTTAGCTTTTAGTAATAGAGGGATCGAGTTCCGGAACCAAGAGGTTATGGTGAAGCTGTACAAAACTCTGGTGCGGCCGCACTTGGAGTATTGTGTACAGTTCTGGTCACCGCATTATAAGAAGGATGTGGAAGCTTTGGAAAGGGTGCAGAGGAGATTTACTAGGATGTTGCCTGGTATGGAGGGAAGGTCTTACGAGGAAAGGCTGAGGGACTTGAGGCTGTTTTCATTAGAGAGAAGAAGGTTGAGAGGTGACTTAATTGAAACATATGAAATAATCAGAGGGTTAGATAGGGTGGATAGGGAGAGCCTTTTTCCTAGGATGGTGACGGCGAGCATGAGGGGGCATAGCTTTAAGTTGAGGGGTGAAAGATATAGGACAGATGTCAGAGGTAGTTTCTTTACTCAGAGAGTAGTAAGGGAATGGAACACTTTGCCTGCAACGGTAGTAGATTCGCCAACTTTAGGTACATTTAAATCGTCATTGGACAAGCATATGGACGTACATGGAATAGTGTAAGTTAGATGGGCTTGAGATCGGTATGACAGATTGGCACAACATGGAGGGCCGAAGGGCCTGTACTGTGCTGTAATGTTCTATGTTCTATGAATGGCACTGTTTTCATTGTCATAATAAGACTGAGTTCCAGTTTTTTATTGAATTCAAATCCCATCATCTGTCATAGCAGGATTTGAAGCCAACATCCCAGAACGTTACCTGAGTGTCTAAATCAAAAGGTCCATGGTAATACCGCTAGGCCATCAGCTCCCTCTGACCATGTCAATCCATTCTAATAACATCTCATTCAGCAGACCAATCACCATTCAGTATTCCAATCGCCATTCAGCAGACCAATCACCAGTCAGCAGACCAATCACCAATCAGCATTCCAATTACCATTCAGCAGACCGATTACCATTCAGCAGACCAATCACCATTCAGTGGTCCAATCACCATACAGTACTCCAATCAACATTCAGCAGACCAATCGCCAATCAGCAGACCAATTGCCAATCAGCAGATCAATCACCATTCAGCAAGTAAATCACCATTCAGCACACCAATTGCCAATCAGCAGACCAATCACCATTCAGCAGATCAATCACCATCCAGCTGACCAATCGCCAATCAGCAGTCCAATCACCATTCAGCAAATAAATCACCATTCAGCAGACCAATTGCCAATCAGCAGTCCAATCACCAATCAGCAGCCCAATCACCATTCAGTACTCCAATCACCTTTCAGCAAATAAATGACCATTCAGCAGACCAATCAGCATTCAGTACTTCAAGCGCCATAGAACATAGAACATAGAACATAGAACAGTACAGCACAGAACAGGCCCTTCAGCCCACAATGTTGTGCCGACCATTGATCCTCATGTATGCACCCTCAAATTTCTGTGACCATATGCATGCCCAGCAGTCTCTTAAATGACCCCAATGACCTTGCTTCCACAACTGCTGCTGGCAACGCATTCCATGCTCTCACAACTCTCTGCGTAAAGAACCTGCCTCTGACATCCCCTCTATACTTTCCACCAACCAGCTTAAAACTATGACCCCTCGTGCTAGCCATTTCTGCCCTGGGAAATAGTCTCTGGCTATCAACTCTATCCATGCCTCTCATTATCTTGTATACCTCAATTAGGTCACCTCTCCTCCTCCTTTTCTCCAATGAAAAGAGACCGAGCTCAGTCAACCTCTCTTCATAAGATAAGCCCTCCAGTCCAGGCAGCATCCTGGTAAACCTCCTCTGAACCCTCTCCAAAGCATCCACATCTTTCCTATAATAGGGCGCCCAGAACTGGACGCAGTATTCCAAGTGCGGTCTAACCAAAGTTTTATAGAGCTGCAACAAGATCTCACGACTCTTAAACTCAATCCCCCTGTTAATGAAAGCCAAAACACCATATGCTTTCTTAACAACCCTGTCCACTTGGGAGGCCATTTTAAGGGATCTATGTATCTGCACACCAAGATCCCTCTGTTCCTCCACGCTGCCAAGAATCCTATCCTTAATCCTGTACTCAGCTTTCAAATTCGACCTTCCAAAATGCATCACCTCGCATTTATCCAGGTTGAACTCCATCTGCCACCCCTCAGCCCATCTCTGCATCCTGTCAATGTCCCGCTGCAGCCTACAACAGCCCTGTACACTGTCAACGACACCTCCGACCTTTGTGTCGTCTGCAAACTTGCTGACCCATCCTTCAATTCCCTCGTCCAAGTCATTAATAAAAATTACAAACAGTAGAGGCCCAAGGACAGAGCCCTGTGGAACCCCACTCACCACTGACTTCCAGGCAGAATATTTTCCTTCTACTACCACTCGCTGTCTTCTGTTGGCCAGCCAATTCTGTATCCAAGCAGCTAAGTTCCCCTGTATCCCATTCCTCCTGACCTTCTGAATGAGCCTTCCATGGGGAACCTTATCAAATGCCTTACTGAAGTCCATATACACCACATCCACAGCTCGACCCTCATCAACCTTTCTAATCACATCCTCAAAAAACTCAATAAGGTTTGTAAGGCATGACCTACCCCTCACAAAGCCGTGTTGACTGTATTTGATCAAGCCATGCTCTTCCAGATGGTCATAAATCTTATCCCTCAGAATCCTTTCTAACACCTTGCAGACGACAGACGTGAGACTTACCGGTCTATAATTGCCGGGGATTTCCCTATTTCCTTTCTTGAAGAGAGGAATTACATTTGCCTCTCTCCAGTCCTCAGGTACGACTCCAGTGGAGAGCGAGGATGCAAAGATCTTCGCAAGTGGCGAAGCAATTGCATTTCTCGCTTCCCAAAGCAGCCGAGGACAAATCTGATCCGGGCCTGGCGACTTGTCAATCTTAATGTTTGACAAAATTTTCAGCACATCAGCTTCCTCTATCTCTATCCATTCCAGCATGCACACCTGCTCTTCAAAGGTTTCATTCACTACAAAGTTGGTTTCTTTCGTAAAGACAGAAGCAAAAAACTCATTTAGGGCTTCCCCTACCTCCTCAGGCTCCACACACAAGTTCCCTATGCTATCCCTGATCGGCCCTACTCTTTCTTTGACCATTCTCTTATTCCTCACGTAAGTGTAAAATGCCTTTGTGTTTTCCCGGATTCCTTCTGCCAAGCCTTTCTCGTGCCCCCTCCTGGCTCTCCTCAGACCATTTTTGAGCTCCTTCCTTGCCTGCATGTAATCCTCTCTAGCTGAACTTGACCCTAGCTTCCTCCACCTTATGTAAGCTACCTTCTTCCTTTTCACTAGAAGCTCCACCGCTCTCGTCATCCAAGGTTCCTTAATCTTACCCCTTCTTGCCTGTCTCAGAGGGACATATTTACTCATCACTCCCAACAACTGTTCCTTAAACCATCTCCACATGTCTATAGTTCCCTTACCATGGAACAACTGCTCCCAGTCCATGCTTCCTAACTCATGTCTAATCGCATCATAGTTTCCTCTTCCCCAATTAAATAGCCTCCCATTCTGCCTAATCCTCTCCTTCTCCATAGCTATGTAAAATGTGAGGCAGTTATGGTCACTATCACCAAAATGCTCTCCCACCACAAGATCCGATACCTGCCCTGGCTCGTTTCCGAGCACCAAGTCTAGAATGGCCTCTCCCCTCGTCGGCCTGTCAACGTACTGCGTTAGGAAACCCTCCTGAACACACCTTACAAAAACAGCTCCATTCAAATTTTCTGTTCGAAGGAGGTTCCAATCAATATTAGGAAAGTTAAAGTCACCCATTACAACAACCCTACTGCGTCCACACTTTTCCAAAATCTGTCGACTTATGCTTTCTTCAATCTCCCTGCTGCTATTGGGGGGCCTGTAGTAAACCCCTAACGAGGTGACTACTCCCTTGCTGTTCCTAATTTCCACCCATACTGACTCAGTAGGCAGATCTTCCTCGACATGGAAGCCATGTTTGAATATTGGAGCAACCACATAACTTTGAATGAGCATTGTCCCCATCCTCCCCGGTCGTGCCTTCTTGGCTTTGCTCTTGGCAACATTTTCTGCTCGTCTACTCCTCCTTTCCATCCCTCTCACTCCTTTACCACCCTTATCATTGCTTTTGTCTTGCCTATCTGCTCCTCTCCCTCTGTAAATAGCATAATAAATCACCAATTTTCCAACTTCTCAGAGTTTTTAAGTCTCATACCAGGTTCTGATGTTAGCTCTGTTTCTCTGTCCACAGATGCTGCCAGACCTGCTGAGCTTTTCCAGCACTTCCTATTTCCACTCAGGAATAATGTTTGGCAGCACTTCTTATCACAAAGTGTGGTAGAAATTCAGAATTCTCTTCTCAATAAAACTTTTGAGGCTGGGTGACATCTATAAAATTTTTAACTTTGGTGCGTTCTGATTACCAACCACTGCTTGGTTTGGTTCCCTGTCACCAACCCTTCTTTCTATTATTTGAAAATGAACAAATCAAAGTTTATGTAAATAACTTCCAGGAGGTATGGTAATAAAAATCCAAATGTCACAGGAAGATCCTAATTTCTGTTAGTCTAAAGGCCTGCCTAATGATCAGTGGTAGGGGATTAATCATTGAAGAGTTTTGACAAAAGCAGACTTGCCTTACATAACAAGGTGCTGTTTATTACATGACAATAATGGGTACAATTAATATGAACTAGTTAGGGATTAATATGATTATCAGGCACGATAGATGGCATATGTTGCACTGTCTAGACAACATGGAAGAGTGATCAATACAACCATGTCCTGTCTGTACCACACCATTCCGCAACTTCAACATTTATGCTTTCAGAACCAATATCTGACATAACCATGTAGCTCATAGATTTAAGTCTCAGGTAAATGGAGTTAAGATACAGAGATAATGGGAACTGCAGATGCTGGAGATTCCAAGATAATAAAATGTGAGGCTGGATGAACACAGCAGGCCAAGCAGCATCTCAGGAGCACAAAAGCTGACGTTTCGGGCCTAGACCCTTCATCAGAGAGGGGGATGGGGGGAGGGAACTGGAATAAATAGGGAGAGAGGGGGAGGCGGACCGAAGATGGAGAGTAAAGAAGATAGGTGGAGAAGGTGTGGGTGGGGAGGTAGGGAGGGGATAGGTCAGTCCAGGGAAGACGGACAGGTCAAGGAGGTGGGATGAGGTTAGTAGGTAGCTGGGGGTGCGGCTTGGGGTGGGAGGAAGGGATGGGTGAGAGGAAGAACCGGTTAGGGAGGCAGAGACAGGTTGGACTGGTTTTGGGATGCAGTGGGTGGGGGGGAAGAGCTGGGCTGGTTGTGTGGTGCAGTGGGGGGAGGGGATGAACTGGGCTGGTTTAGGGATGCAGTGGGGGAGGGGGAGATTTTGAAACTGGTGAAGTCCACATTGATACCATATGGCTGCAGGGTTCCCAGGCGGAATATGAGTTGCTGTTCCTGCAACCTTCGGGTGGCATCATTGTGGCAGTGCAGGAGGCCCATGATGGACATGTCATCAAGAGAATGGGAGGGGGAGTGGAAATGGTTTGCGACTGGGAGGTGCAGTTGTTTGTTGCGAACTGAGCGGAGGTGTTCTGCAAAGCGGTCCCCAAGCCTCCGCTTGGTTTCCCCAATGTAGAGAAAGCCGCACCGGGTACAGTGGATGCAGTATACCACATTGGCAGATGTGCAGGTGAACCTCTGCTTAATGTGGAATGTCATCTTGGGGCCTGGGATGGGGGTGAGGGAGGAGGTGTGGGGACAAGTGTAGCATTTCCTGCGGTTGCAGGGGAAGGTGCCGGGTGTGGTGGGGTTGGAGGGCAGTGTGGAGCGAACAAGGGAGTCACGGAGAGAGTGGTCTCTCCGGAAAGCAGACAGGGGTGGGGATGGAAAAATGTCTTGGGTGGTGGGGTCGGATTGTAAATGGCGGAAGTGTCGGAGGATAATGCGTTGTATCCGGAGGTTGGTAGGGTGGTGTGTGAGAACGAGGGGGATCCTCTTGGGGCGGTTGTGGCGGGGGCGGGGTGTGAGGGATGTGTCGCGGGAAATGCGGGAGACGCGGTCAAGGGCGTTCTCAATCACCGTGGGGGGGAAGTTGCGGTCCTTAAAGAACTTGGACATCTGGGATGTGCGGGAGTGGAATGTCTTATCGTGGGAGCAGATGCGGCGGAGGCGGAGGAATTGGGAATAGGGGATGGAATTTTTGCAGGAGGGTGGGTGGGAGGAGGTGTATTCTAGGTAGCTGTGGGAGTACCCCCGCACGGCCCGTTTCTATCTCCTTCCCAAAATCCACAAACCTGCCTGCCCTGGTCGACCCATCGTCTCAGCCTGCTCCTGCCCCACCGAACTCATCTCCACCTATCTGGACTCCATTTTCTCCCCTTTGGTCCAGGAACTCCCCACCTATGTCCGTGACACCACCCACGCCCTCCACCTCCTCCAGAACTTCCAATTCCCTGGCCCCCAACACCTCATATTCACCATGGACGTCCAGTCCCTGTACACCTGCATTCCGCATGGAGATGGCCTCAAGGCCCTCCGCTTCTTCCTGTCCCGCAGGCCCGACCAGGCCCCCTCCACCGACACTCTCATCCGCCTAGCGGAACTCGTCCTCACACTCAACAACTTCTCTTTTGACTCCTCCCACTTCCTACAGACTAAGGGGGTGGCCATGGGCACCCGCATGGGCCCCAGCTATGCCTGCCTCTTTGTAGGTTACGTGGAACAGTCCATCTTCCGCACCTACACAGGCCCCAAACCCCACCTCTTCCTCCGGTACATTGATGACTGTATCGGCGCCGCCTCTTGCTCCCCAGAGGAGCTCGAACAGTTCATCCACTTCACCAACACCTTCCACCCCAACCTTCAGTTCACCTGGGCCATCTCCAGCACATCCCTCACCTTCCTGGACCTCTCAGTCTCCATCTCAGGCAACCAGCTTGTAACTGATGTCCATTTCAAGCCCACCGACTCCCACAGCTACCTAGAATACACCTCCTCCCACCCACCCTCCTGCAAAAATTCCATCCCCTATTCCCAATTCCTCCGCCTCCGCCGCATCTGCTCCCACGATAAGACATTCCACTCCCGCACATCCCAGATGTCCAAGTTCTTTAAGGACCGCAACTTCCCCCCCACGGTGATTGAGAACGCCCTTGACCGCGTCTCCCGCATTTCCCGCGACACATCCCTCACACCCCGCCCCCGCCACAACCGCCCCAAGAGGATCCCCCTCGTTCTCACACACCACCCTACCAACCTCCGGATACAACGCATTATCCTCCGACACTTCCGCCATTTACAATCCGACCCCACCACCCAAGACATTTTTCCATCCCCACCCCTGTCTGCTTTCCGGAGAGACCACTCTCTCCGTGACTCCCTTGTTCGCTCCACACTGCCCTCCAACCCCACCACACCCGGCACCTTCCCCTGCAACCGCAGGAAATGCTACACTTGTCCCCACACCTCCTCCCTCACCCCCATCCCAGGCCCCAAGATGACATTCCACATTAAGCAGAGGTTCACCTGCACATCTGCCAATGTGGTATACTGCATCCACTGTACCCGGTGCGGCTTTCTCTACATTGGGGAAACCAAGCGGAGGCTTGGGGACCGCTTTGCAGAACACCTCCGCTCAGTTCGCAACAAACAACTGCACCTCCCAGTCGCAAACCATTTCCACTCCCCCTCCCATTCTCTTGATGACATGTCCATCATGGGCCTCCTGCACTGCCACAATGATGCCACCCGAAGGTTGCAGGAACAGCAACTCATATTCCGCCTGGGAACCCTGCAGCCATATGGTATCAATGTGGACTTCACCAGTTTCAAAATCTCCCCCTCCCCCACTGCATCCCTAAACCAGCCCAGTTCATCCCCTCCCCCCACTGCACCACACAACCAGCCCAGCTCTTCCCCCCCACCCACTGCATCCCAAAACCAGTCCAACCTGTCTCTGCCTCCCTAACCGGTTCTTCCTCTCACCCATCCCTTCCTCCCACCCCAAGCCGCACCCCCAGCTACCTACTAACCTCATCCCACCTCCTTGACCTGTCCGTCTTCCCTGCACTGACCTATCCCCTCCCTACCTCCCCACCCACACCTTCTCCACCTATCTTCTTTACTCTCCATCTTCGGTCCGCCTCCCCCTCTCTCCCTATTTATTCCAGTTCCCTCCCCCCATCCCCCTCTCTGATGAAGGGTCTAGGCCCGAAACGTCAGCTTTTGTGCTCCTGAGATGCTGCTTGGCCTGCTGTGTTCATCCAGCCTCACATTTTATTATCTTGGAGTTAAGATACAGTTTAGTTATGATCTAATTAAATGGTGGGTAAGGTTTGCAGACTGAATGGCTATCTCCTGTGTCTATGTTCTTAGAACTGCAGGTGGCATTGGGAAAATACTTTTATATTTTCAAAGTACGCCCGAACTTCCCAGTGACTTTGCTTTACCCGGCTGAGGGTTTTAACTGAGAAGGATGCTGACTTGTAACGGCCACTAGCCAATGAACTATTCATTGAAACATTACTTCGATAAGATTTTTTCCAGGAGGTTGATTTCAAACAAATGATGACATTTCTCTCAATGACATTGTATTTTAATATCCCCAGTCTTTTTTGGGTTTTAAAACAATCCATCACCTTTCAGTAATGTCCTTCTTTAACCTGCTCAGTGAAAGGAGTTGAGCACTGACTGACTCATAACAGGAACACAGGTATGTCATTCAGACCTTCTAGCCTGCTCCAGCTTCAATAAGTTCTCGGCCAATCACCTACTTCAACACCACTTACCTTCCTCAATATTCCTGTTGTCCAGTAATCTGTTGATTTCTGTCTTGAAATCTATCAATGTAAAATCAAAAGTTTTTGAAGTGCTGTTCCTTTTTTCGGAGAAGACTTCACCTGATGAAGGAGCAGTGCTATGAAAGCTAGCAATTTTAAATAAACCTGTGGGACTATAACCTGGTGTCGGGTGATTTCTGACCTTGTCCACCCCAGTCCAACACCAGCACTTCCACATCATGTCTTCAACCTGCTCAAGGATTGAGTTTTGACAATTCTCTAGGGCAGAGAATTCCAAAGATTTCTTCTGTTTGAAGGAATTGCACCTTGTCCCAGTGTGGAATTCCTTCTCCAGGATGGTAATTAATGAGGAATTCCTTACTGCACAGGGCTGTTGAGTCTGGGTCATTAAACATAACCAAAGCTGAGATAGATAGATTTTTTAATCAGGAAGGAAATCAATGGTTAAAAAGGCTGGGAAGTGGTGTTGAGGATGATCAGATCAGCCACGATCTCATTGAATTGCAAAAAACTTGATCAGCTGAAAGGCTTGATTCTATTCCTCTAACTTCTGGTCAGTGAAACGTTTTTCCTTATTTATTGCAGCAAAATGCTTTAGAATCTATTATATCTCTATTTAATCTCTCTTACTTTATAGAAAGCAAGCATTTACAACCTTTATGTGTAACTTATAAAATTTTGGCATTCTCCAGGCCGTAAGATCCTTCTTGAAATGCGATACCTAGACCTGAATGTGATGGTCCAGCTGCGTTTTTTTTTGGTTCACATTGTTTGTAAGAACAGGGCTTTGCTGGATGCTGCTTTCAGGGAGCGGGTTGATACTGTGCACATTTTAACTCCATACAGCGACACAAAAGAAAGCTTTCTCAAGAAGCAAGGAAATCCAGGGAGAACTGTTCAGTGCAAAAGGAGGCAAAAGAGAGATTTGTCTCTCAGTTATCTGTCTTCAGGATTTACTGCTTCACCTTTTTTTCATTCTGGTTTTATTTAATCAAGGTTCAATTGTGTTTAAAAATGTTTAATTTGTACATCAGCGTTAGAATTCTGACCCCTGGGAGTCCAGTCTCTATTTTACCCTGAGAAAATAGGATTCACAAACTTTCTTCACCTCTACAATTGAGAACTCTCTTCCCCAAGGATTATAAATGGTGAGGCAGTGAAAGCTTTTGAAGTGGAGATCAAGAGATTATCGAGTTACAGGTAAATCATGTTTGAATAAATTGGTACCATTATTGCATCCAAGAACTCAAACATTTGATGAGGATCATGTGGTTGTTGTGGCTTCTGTGACATAGGTGACTGATTTATAAATATTAACAGTTTATTGCAGAGTTTGGATTTGAGACAGCCCCTGGGTTAAAAATGGATTCCATTCCTGACTACATTTGTGATTTGATTTGTATGTGAGTAGGAACACAATACAATATAGTATATGTGCAATTTGTAAGTTTGAGCAAATATTCATGTCAGATCCTTTAAAAAGTAAGAAGAGATTTCAATGCTCAATTCAAACATTTATAAGTTAGATGTTTGTAAGTCAGGGACCTAGTGTAATAGCATGTCTGGGATTTTGTCTGTGAATGAAGGAGTCTTAAAAATTAACAGTGAGTCTTTGTGTAACCACTGATTGGGAGCCTACCTTGAATGTTGCTAAGAGTTTGTTTGATCATAAGAGTTTTACAATCAAAGACAGCAAAACATTGAAAGTCATTAAGTTCCTTTTGGTTAACATTCAAAAACTGGTTTTTGCTTAGAAAAATAGATTTTTGGCATTTGTCTTGAGTTGATAGAAGAATTGGCTGTGTTAGATGTAAAAGCAGTTTATCCTGGAGAAGGAAGTTAGCTCAGAACAGTTCAGAAATATATTAGCTCTGTATCAGGGTTTTAGTTCAAAATTCCAGACCAGAAGTGTTTAGGTAGGGATAGAGAAGAGGACATTTGAAGCTAAGAACTTTTAAGCTCATTTTGTTGACAATCAAGGAAAAGGTTGTGGTTGGTTCACTAACTGAGCTGCTTTGTTAGTTCACAGATGTTTGATTACTCTGCTGGGTAACATCATCAGTGCAGCCTCCGATGAAGTGCTGTTGTGTTTTCCACCTGGTATTTAAACTCTCGGATCCGTTGGAATTGATTACCTCGTTTCTCCATTGTGATGTATAGAGTCTAATTCTAACGTTTATTGATGACCTCTTTGGTGGAGAACCAGGCCGCTTGGAATTCCGCGCATGTCTCTGTTTGGGCTGTCCTAGGATCCTGATACTGTCCCAATTGAACTGGTGGCTCCCTTTATCCATGTGAATGGAGACAAGTGAGTATTGGTCATGTCTTTTTGTTGCTAGTTGATGTTCATATATTCTTGTGGCCGGTTTCTTTCCTATGCGTCCAATGTAACATTGTCGCAGTCTTTGCATGGGATCTTGTATATCATGTTGGTTCCATCCATAGTCCATCAAGCCAGATTTCTGTGTGGGATCATAACACTTTCCAAATGGGCAGCACGGTGGCTCAGTGGTTAGCACTGCTTCCTCACAGCACCAGGGACCAGGTTCGATCCCAGCCTCAGGCAACTGTCTTGTGGAGTTTGCACATTCTCCCTGTGTCTGTGAGAGTTCCCTCCAGGTGCTCCAGTTTCCCCCAACAGTCCAAAGATGTGCAGGTTAGGTGGCTTGGCCATACTAAATTGTCCATAGTATCGTGGCGTGTTTAGGTTAGGTGGGTTAGACGTGGGAAATGTAGGAGAATGGGTCTAGGTGGGATGCTCTTTGAAAGGGCAGTGTGGGCTTGTTAAAAAATGATTGGAGGGTGGCAAAGGTCATTCCCTTGTTCAAGAAACAGAATAGGGATAATCCCAGGAATTACACACTAGTGTATCTTACTTCTGAGATTGTATTTATGATTATTTGGAAAAGCACTGTTTTATTAGAAATAGTCAATAGTGCCTAAACTGGAGAGCAGGTCTTATGAGGAAAGGTTAAGGGAGCTAGGGCTTTTCTCATGGGAGCAAAGAAGTGTGGGAGGTGACTTGATAGAGGTGTACAAGATGATGAGAGGCATAGAGTGGATAGTCAGAGATTTTTTCCCAGGGCAGAGATGACTATTACGAGGGGGGATAATTTTACTGTGATTGGAGGAAGGTATAAGGGAGATGTCAGAGGTAGGTTCTTCACACAGATTGGTGGGCGTGTGGAATATGCTGCTGATGGTGGTAGTGGAGTCAGATACTTTACAGACTTTTAAGCGACTCTTGGATAGGCACATGGAGGATAGTAAAATGTAGGGTATGCAGGGTAGTTTGATCTTAGAGTAGGATAATAGGTCAGCACAACATCACAGGCCGAAGGGCCCATACTGTACTGTACTGTTCTATGTTCTTCAAAAGACTTTTGATAAAGCAACCAAACGTTAGTCTACTGGCAGGACTGAAGTCTTTGAGATTAAGAAGTTAATGACAATGTTGATGTGAAATTGGTTGAGAGTTGTACAGCATGGAAACAGAGCCTTTAGTCCAACTTATCCATGCTGACCAGATATCCGAAATTAATCTAGTCCTATTTGCCAGCATTTGGCCCATATTCCTGTAAAACCTTCCTGTTCATGTACCCATCCAGCTGCTTTCCTAATGCTATAATTGTACCAGCCTGCACCACTTCCTCTGGCAGCTCATTCCATACATGCACCACCCTCTGTGTGAAAATGTTGCCCTTTAGGACCCTTTTACATCATTCCCCTCTCACATTAAACCTATGCCCTCTAGTTTTGGACTGGCTATTCTCTCTATCCATATCCCTCACGATGTTATAAACCTCTGTACGGTCACCCCTAAACCTCTAATGCTCCACAGAATATAGCCCCAGCCTATTCAGCCTCTCCCTATAGCTCAAACCCTCCAACCCCGGCAACATTGTATAGCAGGGAGACCAGAATTGCATACAGGATTCCAAACATGACCTATTCAGTGTCCTCGCAGCTGCAACACGACATCCCAACTCCTAAAATCAACGCAGTAACCAATTAAGGCAAGCGTACTAAATGCTTTCTACACTACCCTCTCTCCCTGTGATTCTGTTTTCATGGAACTATGAACCTCCAACCCAAAGGTCTCTTTTCTCAGCAGCACTCCTCAGGACCCTATCTTGACCTGCTTTACCAAAATACCACACCTCACATCTATCTAAGTTCTGAGGACCTGAAATGTTAACTCTGAATGCTCTTCACAGATGCTACCAGATCAGCTGAGCTTTTCCAGCAACTTCTGCTTTTGCTCCATCTGCCAGTCCTCAGCCCATTGCATAAAGGTCCTGTCTTACTCTAAGATAACTCCACTACATCACCAATTTCAGCATCATCTGCTCTGGTCGGAGCTCCTCTGCTCGCCAAGTCCTTTGCCCCCTTTCCCTCTTTTTATTCTCTCTTTCCCATTCTCCATCCCCCCACCAGAGTGTGGAGGTGTGGAGAACTGGAGCGGGCGGACTGAGACCCACAATGGGCTGGAGTGAACAACCGAGACCCGCACAGAACTGAAGTGAGCAGCATGGCCTTGCACTCGAGGGCCTGCAGGTGCGCTCCAGAACACCACAAACAGTGATCCGTGGAGCAGCACATGGGAAACAGCCCCAAAACTGTGTGCAGGCAGTGAGTCCAGGACAGAGACCCATGTGAGGGGACAATCCTTACCTGAGAACACTGTAATGTTAACCTCTTAATACATTCCTATTTTCAACACTGTAATTAAACAACTACTTCTGTCCCTCTGTTGTCTCCAAGAATTGTACACAGGTACCTGTACTTAAGATGTCGCCATAAAAGGTAGACATTATTAAAGGTTTTTCATTGTACTCCTACAATGGGGCACACTTGACAAATAAAAGGATATTGTATTGATATTGTATAGTAAATTGACTGGCCACTCGCATATTCACATCCAAACCATCCTTGTAGCACACCACTGGTCACAGGCCTCCAGTCCACTAAACAACCCTCCGCTATCATCCTGTGTCTCCCAGTCTTATACTGGCCCCCTTCCAAAACTTTTTTTTCATAAATCGACAAGAGCTTTGGTGCCACTTCATGCTCCTACTGGGACCTTGAAAACTTCATTCGTTTTGCCTCCAATTTCTACCCCTCTAACTTTCACATCATTCATTTCTTACACTTCCTTTCCTTGACATTACCGTCTCCATTTCGGGGAATAAACTGTCTCCTGCCATCCACTACAAAGTCACTCATTCCCATAGCTACTTCTCTACAGCTTGTCACACCCCACATGTCCTGCAAGAACTCCATCTCATGTCTCCCAGTTCCTTTGTTTATATAGCGTCTGTTCAGACGATGTCACCTTCCAGAACAGCCCTGCTGACACGGCTTGCTTCTTTTATAACAGGGATTTCACACCCACTGTGGGCGACAGGGTCCTCAACCACATCCAACCTATTATCTGTGCTTCTGTCTTTGTCCCTTCCTATCACTCACAACAACGTGATCAGGTTTCCCTTGTCCTCACTTTACATCCTACCAGTCTCTGCATTCAAAGGATCATTCTCCGCCATTTCAGACAACTCCAGCAGAACACCACCATCAAACACATCTTCCCCTTACTCCCCCATCTGCATTTTGCAGGGACCACTCCTCCTGAGACACCCTAGTCCAATTCATAACCATCAACACCAAACCCCCTCTCTGCAGCACCTTCTCATTTAGCTGTGGAGCTGCCCCTTCACCTCCTCCCTGCTCACCGTCCAAGGACCTAAACACCTTTCCAGGTGAAGCAGCATTTCACCTGAACCTCCTTCAATCCATGTACTGTATTGGCTGCACCCAATGTGGCCTACTCTGCATTGGAGAGACCAAGCACAGACTTGGTGACTGCTTTCAGGGACACCTCTGTTATGTGTGCAAGCAGGACCTTGGCCTTCTCATAGATGGTCATTTTAACACAGCTTCCTGCTCATAAGCCCATGTCTGTCCTTGGTGTGCCGCAGTCTTCCAGTGCAAACTGGAGAAACAACATCTCATCTTCAGACTAGGCACTTTACAGCCTTCTAGGCTTAATACTAAATTCAACACCTTTTATTTGTAAACCATTCCTTCCGTTTTAGCTTGTTATCACATCCTCCCTCCCTCCCATTCCAAAGACTGTTCTTTTAAGTCTGCCAGGAGACACACTATTCTACCATTCTCACATTCCAATCATTCAATATGAACTATCAACAGCCTTTCTCCTCATACCCACTACCTCCACTTCTCCCCACCATACTTCACTTCAGCTCTGATGAATTGTCATCTCGACTTGAAACTTTAGCTTGCTCTTTCCAGAGAGACTGATTCGTTGTGACCTCCAACATTTGGCTGTCTCCTATCTTCAAGCCAATTTTGTATCCAAATGGCTAACTTTGATAACCAGTCTACCATATGGCACCTTTTTGACTGCCACGCTGAAGTCCATATAGACAATGCCCACAACTCTGCCTTCATCAATCTTCATTGTCACTTCTTCAAAAAGCTGATATCAAGTTAGTGAGACATGATTTCCTACACACAAAGCCATGTTGACTATCCTTGATCAGTCCTTACCTTTCCAAATACATGTAAATCCTGTCCCATAGAATCCCACCAACTGACCTCAGGGTCACCAATCTGTGCTGCCTGGTCTTTCCTTACCACCTTTCTTAAATAATGGCACATTAGACAACCTACAGCCTTTTAGCACCTCATTCTGGCTATTGATGATAGGGAATCTCCTCGCTGAGATATTTGTATCTTCCCACAAAGATAGGCCCAGGGATTTATTCACCTTTATGCATTTTAAAATTTCCCGTCCCACCACCTCTGTAATATGGACACTTTTCAAGGTATGACTATTTATTTCTCCAAGTTCTTTAGCTTCCACATCCTTCTCCACAGTAAATACTGGTTTAGTACCTCACCCATCTCCTGCAGTTCCACACACAGACAGCCAAGTTGTCCTTAAGGGGCCCTAGTCTCTTAGTTTTTTTTTTGCTCTTATTAAATTTGCAGAATCTCTTTGGATTCTCCTTAACCGCATCTGCCAGCCTTGACACTACTTTCTGGGACCGGGCCAATATTGTTACAGATCATCATCAATTACCTTCAACAGATACACATTCCATCTTTTAAAAATGGCATTGTTAATGATTTATTTGGATTGAATACCGAGCCTCATTTGCAGAGAATTCGGTCTAATCTTCTGACAATTCACATGAAGCGGTGGCCTTTCCTCACGTCACTGTGCACATCATTTCATCCAGGAGCAGGAACTGAAAATTACAGCGATTTAATCATATCCATTTTTAATTGCTGGATATGGATAGACCGACAAAAACTGCTCTAAATGAGAAGGTATGACCATGGTTACTTGAATCTATAATGCCACTGTAGTAGTAGAAAGAATGTCCTGAAATAATGACCAGATAGAAAATGGAAACAAACATTTTCGGATCTGGACATTAATCAGCATTGACGTACATTTGATACAAAGACCTGTATTTCACAACAGTGACTTATGAAATGTTGATTTCATTTACCACACAAAACTGCAGTTCCAATGTTTGCTTCACTGATTTATTGTTTATTTGCTGGATCAGTTGCAAATTGAGACCTTGTTTTGATCTCAGTTGCTTCAGTTGGTGCCAAGGAACATGTCATGCATTCAACGAACTGAGATGAGAAAGCCTTGCAGACAGGTTTAGATGGATTTGATTTTAGTTTAATGTAGGAAAGATGGTCTGCCATGGTGAACTACAATCAGAGAACAAGAGGAGCTGAGGACATACAAATCGAGATGGAAGTCTGGAGTTTGCAATTCATTGCATGGATGTGGGTATTAGTAGCAGGATCACTGTCTTTGCAAGATAGTAACACAACCGAGGGGTTTCCTGGATAACAAAGTGTGGAGCTGGATGAACACAGCAGGCTGTGTCACTTCAGAGGTGCCCTTAAGAATCAACCACATTGGTATGGGACTGGAGTCTGCACCATGAAGTCTCCCTCAATAAAGTACTGTTGAACTTCAGTGTGTTTGGTGCATGATGAGATTCAGAGCAGTGAGAGAAAGGACAATTTTTTTTACTAAATGAGGAGTGGTTTAAGAAATGGAATGGAAGTTTGCAAGTCTAGATGCATTCAGTAGGTAAGATTTTTGGCGAGTTGCAAGACTTTCTTTTGTCAATTAGGATTAAAGCAGCACCAAGAAAGTGCTGAAGTAAATTTGTATCTTATATAAAAATTAATGAATAAACAGTCCAATTGAATAAATAAAATTAGGATAGTCTAAGGTGTGAATGGGTAGGTGGTGCGTTTGGACTACATCAGGCAATTTGTGCATAGTGAAATTTGCTCAAGTGAAACGTCTGCAGGAAATATCGCCATCTCGAACCTCTCATTAAACTGCAGTATGTCTGTGAGAGACTCTGAGATAGAGGGGATGGCGGTGAGTCTCTCTTGTAAATTTAATCTAGGATAGTCACATCCGAAGGAAAAATACAGGATTAGGAAAGGGAGTGTGTGACTGGTAAGAAGACAGGTAGCGAGGATTTCATGAAGGTTGTTATTGAAGAAGACAAAGAGAAAGTCTGCAATGTTGTTAAAAGGATAGTTATAGACCAGAAATGGGTTGTAAGAAGGGACTCAAAAATGGCGGGAAAGGGAGGGCAAGGAAAGCCAGGGGAGGTAAGAGACAGAGACCTCCACAGCATGAACAAGAATCCCAAATGGTGTCAGCATGAGGGATATAATCAGCAGATCAACAGCAACTTGGAAAGGGAGGAGATCCTGCTGAAACTATGGCAGGGGTTCAGCCTCACATTAATATGCAGTACTTTGAGGATAGTTGTCTCAGGATTACTGTCCTAGGCACATGCAAATTGGCACAGCAACAGTACAAGAGAATTACCATGTAAATAAAGGAGCTAGTGCAGAAAAGAGGGTTTTCATTTCAATGGCGCACGGCAAGCAGTCAGAATGCAAACAAAACAGGGAAGAACAACACAGGATATGATAAAAGGACATTGACAATACAGGAATAAATGGTGTTTGATTAGTCTAACAAAATGGTTAAATATGAAATTTAGTTAAATTGTCTATACATCAATGCACAATGCATCGATAATGAAACAGGGGAACTGGAGGCAGCCGCATGTGGTTCGGTGAGGTTCACTGAGATACAGCTACAGAAGAACATTGCCAAGTGGACACTCAGTAGAGCATATAGCCCCATCAAGCCATGTTAACACAAACATTACTACAATTACACAGTTCTCGCTGGAGGTTTCTTCCTTGCTTGGTGGATAATCAGTAACTACAAAACTGAAAATAATAAATCTTTTTAGTAAAAGCTTCGATCTAGTTGAGGCAAGTTCAGGCTACACCCAACCACCTGATCTGAAAGAAACACATAGACGAATCAGGGATGCGCGAATACATCAGGAATCACTGATATCACGGAATTTCAATGAGGTCAAAAGTAGAGCAAAAAACTGAAACAAGGTAACTTCTTGAAAAAAAATTAATGTAGAGGGCTTCAGAGATGAGATTAGCTGGGTAACTGTTTTGAGAGCTGGTAGACACGATGGGCCGAATGGTCTCCTTCTGCACTGTAAAATTCTGATTTTACTGGATGTGAATATCACTCATAAGGTCAGCATGTTTTGGTCATCACTGACTGTTCTTTCATTAGAAAAATTCATGAAAGATCAACTCAAAACATGAGCTAACTCTCTCTCCACACATGCCGCCAGACCTGCTGAGTTGCTCCACCTTTTTATTTTACACTTACAGCATCTCCAGTATTTTGCTTTAGAAATTATATTTTTGAAGAATATAAAACAAAACTCTAAAATATTTTGCAGGCACATCAATAACACAAGCAAGGCTTCAGCAGGAAGAGGACAATTAAGATTGTGGCAGATCATAACACATAGGGCAGACAGACAGAAGTATTAATTATTTGACTTTGGCATTTACCAAAATGATAGGACTGGTAGGCAGAATGCTGGGTAAGTAATGAGACAAGGGCAGTGAAAATAAAAATGATGCATTAAGTAAACTCAGAAGATAATGCCCCGATCCAGATGGATTGCATGAATTTTAGAATGCGTTGTGAGAACCAACAGAGGCATTATGACACACAGTTAACAACTGAATAGAAATAGTGCAATGCCAGAGGACTGGTGGGTAGCTAATCTAGTTGATATATTTGAGGAGGACAGCACACATCCATGGAAATTTGTAGACCAGCCAGCTTAATATTGGAAAAATAATGGAATCCCTTCTAAAATAGGAAATGGAAAGACATTGAGAAAAATACAAGTAGTCAGCACAGGCTTTAAAAGGGAACATATTTGTTTGAATGACCTTATTATATTTTCAGAGGTGGCATCAGAAAGATAATGGCTAGGCAATAGATTTCCAAAATGACTTGGTCTAGAGTGGGACATCTTACCAATGAAAAAGGAAGAGGGAGAAGTGGCAGAATAGATTGCTAGTTGCCTTTGAGACTGAGTCCAGAGAGTGGTGTTCCACAAGGTCCTGTACTGGGCCCAGCAACAATTTGGTTGTTGCAACAAACAACAGTTTCCAAGTTTACAAAATACACTTAATTAAGAACACTGCTGGACAGTGCTGAGTAGAAATCACAAGTTAGAGAAAAGGAACACAGAATCCCTACAGTGTGGAAACAGGTCCTTCAGCCTAATAAGTCTACACTGACCCATCCCCCTATAGACCAACTGAGCTCCACAACTCTGATCACTACAGGCAGTTTAGTATGGATAATCCACCTAGCCTGCACATCTTTGGACTGTTGGGAGGAAACCAGAGCACGCAGAGGAAACCCACGCAGAGATGGGGAGATTGTGCAAACTTCACAGAGTCAGCTGAGAGTGGAATTGAACCTGGGTCCCTGGCCCTGTGAGGCAGCTGTGCGACCCACTGAGCCACCATGATGCCCCATGAATAGGCATGAAAAGAAACTTGCAGAATGTGCAAATAACTGGTATGTGATACTCAAGAAAGATAATTCTAGATAAAACATTTTGGTAGGAAGAATGGGTAGTTCACATATTACTTGGAAAGTGTAAGTCTTTGTTGATTAGAGGAACAAAAGAAAATATATAAATCACAAAAAAGCCGTGCTACAGAGAGTAAACATTCCAGGTTTTGTTTTAACAGGATGGAATTGAAAAGCAGGGAAGTTATACTAAACCTCTTTAAGACCTTTCTTAGACTGTGCTTAGAATACTGGGTGCAATTCTAACAGCCATATTGTAAGATCAATATATAGACTGCAGAGAAAATTTGCAAGAATTCTCAGAAATGAGTCTGTATATGCATCAGGAAAGGGTGAGTGGCTTTTCACTTAGAAAAATCAAGCTGTGACCTCATAAAATTATAAAGGTTTTGACAAAATTGATACCGAAAGAATGCTGTTACTTTTGGAGCAGTGCATGACCAGAGGCTGTCAATATAAGGGGTTCACCATGAAAGAGGAAATGTTGAAGAAATTTGCACTGTCCTTCTCAAAAAAGATAGAAACAGCATCCCAGAATTAGCCATAAATCAGGAATTAAAAGAGAGGCAGTTGAACTCAAAATAATTACAATTACTTGTGAGGTAGTAAATTGCTAGAACTGTGCATTGCCAAGTCCTTAGGTGCTGATGGATTTCATCCTAATGTCTTAAAGAAGTAGCGGGTAAAAAAGTTATGTTGGTTAAATTTCCAAATCTTGGATGAGACAAATTTTTTTAGATTGGAAAATAGTCAATGTAACTCCTTCAATCAAAAAGGGAGGCAAAAAGCAGGAAGCTACAGGCCAGGGGATGGGATGAGGTTAGTAGGTAGCTGGGGGTGCGGCTTGGGGTGGGAGGAAGGGATGGGTGAGAGGAAGAACCGGTTAGGGAGGCAGAGACAGGTTGGACTGGTTTTGGGATGCAGTGGGTGGGGGGGAAGAGCTGGGCTGGTTGTGTGGTGCAGTGGGGGGAGGGGATGAACTGGGCTGGTTTAGGGATGCAGTGGGGGAAGGGGAGATTTTGAAACTGGTGAAGTCCACATTGATACCATATGGCTGCAGGGTTCCCAGGCGGAATATGAGTAGCTGTTCCTGCAACCTTCGGGTGGCATCATTGTGGCAGTGCAGGGCCTCCTGCACTGCCACAATGATGCCACCCGAAGGTTGCAGGAACAGCAACTCATATTCCGCCTGGGAACCCTGCAGCCATATGGTATCAATGTGGACTTCACCAGTTTCAAAATCTCCCCTTCCCCCACTGCATCCCTAAACCAGCCCAGTTCATCCCCTCCCCCCACTGCACCACACAACCAGCCCAGCTCTTCCCCCCCACCCACTGCATCCCAAAACCAGTCCAACCTGTCTCTGCCTCCCTAACCGGTTCTTCCTCTCACCCATCCCTTCCTCCCACCCCAAGCCGCACCCCCAGCTACCTACTAACCTCATCCCACCTCCTTGACCTGTCCGTCTTCCCTGGACTGACCTATCCCCTCCCTACCTCCCCACCCACACCTTCTCCACCTATCTTCTTTACTCTCCATCTTCGGTCCGCCTCCCCCTCTCTCCCTATTTATTCCAGTTCCCTCCCCCCATCCCCCTCTCTGATGAAGGGTCTAGGCCCGAAACGTCAGCTTTTGTGCTCCTGAGATGCTGCTTGGCCTGCTGTGTTCATCCAGCCTCACATTTTATTATCTTGGAATCTCCAGCATCTGCAGTTCCCATTATCTCTCAAGCTACAGGCCAGTTAGCTTAACATCTGTCGCAGGGAAAATATTAGAAGCCCTATTAAAGATGTCAGAACAGGGCATCTTGCACAAACTCAAGGTAATCAGACAGAGCCAACAAGATTTGGTTGAAGGGATAATGGGAACTGCAGATGCTGGAGAATCTGAGATAATGAAGTGTGGAGCTGGATAAACACAGCAGGCCAAGCAGCATCTTAGGAGCAGGAAAGTTGACGTTTCGGACCTAGACCCTTCATCAGAGAGGGGGGTGGGGAGAGGGTTCTAGAATAAAGAGGGAAAGAGGGGGAGGCGGACCAGTCAAGGGGGCTCCATGAGGTTAGTAGGTAGGAAATGGAGGTGTAGCTTGAGGTGGGACGAGGGGATAGGTGAGAGGAAGAACAGGCTAGGGGGGCAGGGACGAGCTGGGCTGGTTTTGGGATGCAGTGCGGGGAGGGGAGACTTTGAAGCTGGTGAAATCTATATTGATACCATTGGGCTGCAGGGTTCCCAAGCAGAATGAGTTGCTGTTCCTGCAATCTTCGGGTGGCATCATTATAGCACTGCTGGAGGCCCAGGATGAACATGTCATCTAAGGAATGGGAGGGGGGAGTTAAAATGGTTCGCGACTGGGAAGTGCAGTTGTTTACTGCGAACCGAGGGTAGGTGCTCGAGACTCCTCTTGGTTTCCCCACTGTAGAGGAGGCCACAACAGGTACAGTGGATGCAGTATACCACATTGGCAGATGTGCAGGTGAACATCTGCTTGATGTGGAACGTCATCTTGGGGCCTGGGGTGTGGGTGAGGGAGGAGGTGTGGGGCAGGTGTAGCACTTCCTGAGGTTGCAGGGGAAAGTGCCGAGTGTGGTGGGGTGGGAGGGGAGTGTGGAGCGGACAAAGGTGTCGCGGAGAGAGTGGTCTCTCTGGAAAGCAGACAAGGGTGGGGATGGAAAAACGTCTTTGGTGGTGGGGTCGGATTACAGATGGCGGAAGTATCGGAGGATGATGCGTTGTATCCGGAGGTTGGTGGGGTGGTATGTGAGGACTAGGGGGAATTCTCTTTTGGCAGGTATTGCGGGGGCGGGGTGTGAGGGATGAGTTGCGGGAAATGTGAGAGACACAGTTGAGGGCATTCTCGACCACCGCGGGGGAATGTTGCGGTCCTTTAAGAACGAGGTCATCTGGGATGTACAGGAGTGGAATACCTCATCCTGGGAGCAGATGTGGCAGAGGCGAAAGAATTGGGAATAGGGGATGGAATCTTTGCAGGAAGGTGGGTGGGAGGTGTATTCTAGGTAGCTGTGGGAGTTGGTGGGCTTGAAATGGACATTGACGTTTAGTCTTGTTTCACAAATTTATTGGGGTTATGTAAAGATTGGCTGGTTAACAGGAAGTAGAGAGTAGGAATAGGTGGACCTTTTTCAGGCTGGCAGGGTGTGAGCCGTGTGTCAAGGGGGTCAGTGCTGGACCTCAACTCTTTACAATTTACATAAACGATTTGGATGAACAGATCAAAGTTAAATGAATTTACTGATAACACAAAGATAGATAGGAAAGTGAGTTGTGCAGAGACAAAAACCTTCTAAGGGATATCAGTGGGTTAATGGATTGGGCAAAGAGCTGGTAAATACAATGTGGAAAAGTGTGTGATGATTAAAAACAGATTTTCAAAAGAACTTTGTCGAGAGTGTAGCGTGGAGCATGTTAGCGATACACTGACTCCCAAAAGTACTGGTCAACGGGATGTCAACTACCAGCAGGGATTGAGTATTTCCAAAAGTCAAATGGCAGGCGGCATATTCGGATAGCTCAACACCATCCATTGGTCTAGCACAGTGGTCCAAACACTGAAGGCAGGCTTACAGGAACAGCCTACAGCTTCAACTGATACCAAACTGTGCCATGTTTGATCTGTTTGATTACAGCACCATCCCTCATGCAACTACAGGGATAGCTCCAGCAGAGTGGCTGACGGGGAGAAAAATGTGGGGAAATGTGGGTGGTGGAGGCATCAGAAATGCTAGTGCGAAGAAGACATATCGAACTTTGAAATGTTAACTCGGTGTCTCTCTCCCCATACACTGCTAGACCTGCTGAGATTCTCCAGCACATTTTGTTGGAATCACTTTGATTGGCAGGTATTAAGGGTTATAAAACAAATGCAGGTAGACAGAATGAAGATAAAGTGCCCATAAAAGGAGGATTTGTATTTATATTGTGTCTTTTTTCGTGATTACTGGATGCTTGTTGCGTTTTACAGTCAATGAAGTACTTTTGAAATGCAAACATTGCCAGAAAGCAATTAGCACACAGCAAGCTCTCTCAAGCAGCAATGTGATTACTGAGTTTTAACCTGCTTCTGTTACGTTGTGATGATAAAGGAAAAATGTTGGCTCAGGCACCAGGCAAAACTCCATGCTCTTTTCTGAAATAACACCAGAGAGGGGATATATGGCCGTGGTTCAAAGTCTCTTCCAGAAGACAGCACCTCCAAGACCACTACAGGCGAGTGCTGCTGCTAATCATCTGGAAGGAAAGGTAGGCCAGGAGAAACATACTGCAATCGAGACAGTTTGTGATCTCTGAAGGATCCTTTGGGAGGGCTGTGAGATTATTTACCCCTCATTTGCACTTCCATATCTGAAATGGAATGTAAAACACACACAGCTCAGGCATAATAAGTGTGATGCTGCGGGGAAATGCCAAAGCACTTAAAGAAATCTGAAGACTTCATAACAATGCAGATATAAAATATTGTATTTTTGTAGGATTCTTCATCAGTAATACCAAAGTTTAAAAAAAATAGACAAGCAAAAGTAGAGCAAACACAAAACTGAGCCCAATTATCAGAAAGCTTCTCCTATATCAAACCCTGTTAAAAATGCACACATACATTCTTTATTGCAATAATAAAAGTTAGAATGGGACATAATCTGGGGGAAACATCACTGAGAGAAAGTTCTCATAAGAACCGGCACAATGATCCCAACCGAGGGTCTTCATCAACTGTAAAAGAAAAAAAAATGTTGACACAACAGCATTGTTCAACAATTCTAATCAAACTATCAACTATTAGAGACCTGACACTAAAACTTCCAAACACTCATCTTAAAAAATATACTTAGTCTGACAGTGTTGTTTTAGTGTGGAATTGCAATGCTTGTCATTTGAGCTATTCTGAACTATGACCATTGACGCTAATTTTCCCCAAGGAGATTAGTCACAGAATCATCTCATGTTAGACCCTGCCAGGAAGCTCTCCCTTCTCTTGCTCCCATCTGTCACAGATCCATCTCCCCCCCAACCCCAACATATAAAATCACTCCTCTCCCCACCAAGAACACAACCACCCTCTCCCCCCCCAACACACATACTGCGCCTCCCACCCACCCCACATTCAATGTGTACAGTTGATAAAACTCTCATGAATACTTGATACATTTTCTATCACTTCCTTTAACCTGATGATTTTAAAGTTGTTGGGAATAACTTTCAGAGATAGCAGGAACTGCAGATGCTGGCGAATCCGAGATAACAACGTGTGGAGCTGGATGAACACAGCAGGTCAAGCAGCATCTTATCTCTGATCCTAAGATGCTGCTTGCCCTGCTGCATTCATCCAGCTCTACACCTTGTTATCTCGGATTCTCCAGCATCTGCATTTCCTACTGTCTCTTTTACAATTTTAACCCTACTGCGAAGTAGCTTTCCTGCTCCTAAGGTGCTGCTTGGCCTGCTGGGAATAACTTTGACTTTTGTTGACAGTGTAAAACATGATGATACCTTTTTGGATTATTTGCCCACCGTACAGTTCTCCCCAGTTTTCACTTCTGCAGGCCTCAATGGAAATGTCAATTGGGAGAGATGAATTACCTTCATAATGTCTTGCTCCTACAGTTTATCCCTGAAATATCATCCTCACTGGGATAAGCAGTTCCAGCGCTACAGCCTCTTCACAATGCAGGCCCTCATTGCTTTGTTCAGTTACACAGGTTATTTCTGACATTTTGTAGACAGATGGGGAATAAAATCTACATGACAATTGTGGCAGTACTATATTAAGAAGCAGTGAATCTCTCTGTCCTTGCTTGTTGTAATAAAGGAAAGCTTGTACTAACCTGAATACAATTGCTCCAGTTTTCTTGACTTGGTTTATTTTCAACAATTTTTGTAGCAAACTTCAAAGCACGTCCAAATGTTTGCTGCACCAAGGCATGCTTGTATGCAAATGTCAATGCCTAAAGACAGACACACAAAACACAAATGAACATCAGAAAAACCCCAATACTACTTCACAAAGCACACATGACTGGGATGCCTTCATTAAAATACTATTCTCTACATACAGCCAGTGAAGTACTTTTGAAGTGCAGTTATTGTTGGAATGGAGGCAGCCAATTTGCATACAGTAAGCTTCCTCAAACAGCAATAAGCAAACAATCTGCTTCTATGTTATGCCTTACGGTGGATTAAAACTGGTCAAGACACTGGGGGAAACTCCACATAGCTTCTTCAAAAGAATGTTGCCCATCTCTCTCAGTTGTCTGCTAGTATTATTGAGTTCACAATTTACAGAATAATTCTCAGGAATAAGGAATATAGTCACAAAATGATGGATGAAACCAAATTGGGCAATGCAACTAACTAGTGATGAAATACAAGAAAAAAGGAGTGAGCTTGCAGAATTGGCATGTAAGTTGCAAATATATTTCAATATAGGCAAGTGTCAGTTTGTGTATCTGGGAGCAGCAATATGGGTTTAGGCGCAAAGGGATTCAGAAGTATGTTCACAAAAAGTTTCAATTAGTGGTGTGGGTTACAAAAGGCATTCAAAAACAACCCACCCTCAGTCTCATTGCAAGTGGGAGAAAACTGAAAAACATGACATTTATGATGAAATTGGATGGAAATCTAGTTACATCTTTCCTAAAGTCTTACGAATAGTTCTGATCTCTACTATAGAATGGATATGATGTGGAGGTGCTGGTGCTGGACTGGGGTGGAAAAGATCAGAAATCACATGAAACCAGATTATAGCTGAACAGGTTTATTGGAAATCACTAGCTTTTGGAGCCTTGCTCCTTCTTCAGGCGTTAGAGAGAGAGATGGCATCAGACACTGAATTGGTAAGTAAAAAAAAAATCAAAGGGTCACAAACCTGAGATGTTGTTATATCTTTAATCAGTTAGGAGGTTTTAACTGATTAATATGTATATGTAAATCCTCGCATTTCAGGTCCAAATTCTTTGGTTTGTTTAATACATCCTCAACAGTGGTGACCCTTTGATCTTTTACTTATAAATTCTGTGTTTGATGTCACCTCTCTCACTAACACCTAAAAGAGGAGTGAGGTTCCAAAAGCTTATGTTTTCAAATAAACCTATTGGATTATAACTTGGTGTCATGTGATTTCTGACATAAAACAGATTTGGCACACAGGAGAATTCCAAAAAATTCAAAAGCATGATACAAAAACTAAGAGGATATACTTATCGGATTATATAGGGTGAAGTTCCCTTTTCTTAGGGAAGGCTGAGGGATAATCCAATAGAGATCCTCATGATTACTAAAGGATGTGACAGAGTAGATATTGAAAAGGCATTTCCATTTGCAAGGCCACAAAAACAGCCATAAATTTGAGACAGTCGCTCATATGTCCAAAAGGTATTTGAGGAAAAATAATCTTTCTCTGAGTGGTACGGTGACAGTAAAGTTATAGTAAACACTATGA
Organism: Stegostoma tigrinum; assembly: GCF_030684315.1. Classification (NCBI taxonomy): domain Eukaryota; kingdom Metazoa; phylum Chordata; class Chondrichthyes; order Orectolobiformes; family Stegostomatidae; genus Stegostoma; species Stegostoma tigrinum. The sequence goes on along the minus strand of NC_081368.1, from coordinate 3,814,933 downwards.
CATTTTTAAGAGAAAGCTGATAAGCATGAGGGAGAAATAATTTAAAGGATCTGAAGGAGTGTATAGCATAAAACCAGACAGAGCAGCTGGGATGAATGGCCTGTTTCTGTATTGTACACTTGATGCAATGTTTTCAGCACAACAGATCAATCATTAACTGTGCTTGCAAAATAAACAAGCAACACTGACGTTACAGGAGACAGAATGACATGCCAATGCACTTAGAGCAGGCTGAAGCTTTACATGCTGCATCTCAGGGAGACACATAACATTTAGCTAATGTCAGCAGCGTTAAATCACTTTAGGATTAAGACTAAATTGTGGTTGGAGTCTGTGTAACTCAGCCCAAGCAGTTATCCCAGTTTTGCATCAATCTATCTGACGTGCAAGAAGGATTCTGATAAATAGCAGAAAGTACTCCTGGCACTCAAAGAAACAACGTACTGTTACAATAACCTAGTACAGGTATACTTAAATAATCAAAGTGTCGCAACACTAATGCAGGTTAAGAAACAGCACAACAGCTTTGAGCAACATTAACTTGCCAATGTCCTTCCTTAGTAAAACTAAACAAAGTCCAGGGTAACAGAAACAATAATTTTTCCCTCCAAGCAGGCTGTGAATGAAGGGGGTGACAATTGGAATTGCTGAAACTTTTTTGGTTGCACAGCGTGGTGAGCAAAGTGGGTTTGGGCAGAGATTAGTTTCTGACAGTGTAGTTGGGCAGGCTTAAGGGGCTAAATGGATTGTTCTTGCTTCCACTGTTAAAACTTGACATCGCAGCTTTACACCTGCATGTCCCATTGCTTCTTATTCAGATGATGTGAGGAAGACAGATTTCAACACTGGTGGAAAAACTGCTCACCTTTGTTCAATATTTGAAATTTACCTTATTGTCAGTGAGATCAATCCACTTCTGGACATCATCGAAAGTGTCTGACAGGTCTTTGCGGATGTGGTCCCACTCATTCTCATGGTGACAGATTAGTTTGCTTGATGTCATCTCACTGTGCAACTTGATCTGGAGAAGCGTATCAGCCAGTGCACATCCTTTCAGGCAAAGGGCATCAATCAGGGCAGACTTCTGTTTCTCCATCTCACTGAAAACAGAAAGTCAGACCAATTACTGAGTGATTGGCTTCAAGAGAAACTTGGTTGGGACTAAGGTGGACAGCGGCATCTGCTGTCCTTGTCTTAACACTACCAAGTCACATTCACCCAACGATGCTGGAAATTATTTAAAGAGGAAGCAGCTAGATTTTTGAAATTTCAGAAAGTTGATGGCTATGTTGCTATGTTGAACTAAAAGAGGGCTTGAGGCCTGGGGCAGATCAGCCATGACCTTGTTGAATGGCAGGAGAGGCTTGGGGCCAAACGGCTTACTCCTGCTCCTATTTTTAATGATGCTATGAAACCCTGTCTGTCAGACCATAAGAAATAAAAACCGGAGTAGGCCATCTGATCCCTTGTACCTGCTCCACTTTACCAGGATCATGGCTGATCTGCTCTTGCTGATCAACAAGGGCTCTTGTTTCATCAATGCTTTGTTGTAAAATTTTCAAAGTTTTCCACAATGTACTAATCTGTGGAAACACCTGCAGCCTGACTGCCTCCAAGGTCTTCTGCACATCCTTCGGCTCTTGTCCATCTCCAATTTCCATCAACAGTTTGGGTAGAAAACTCTGAACTTTCTTCCCTAATTCTCTCTCAAGACACTGTTTCAAATTTACTTCTTTGACCAAGATTTTAGTCACCTGCCCTAAAAGCTGCTTTTGTGATGGTTTGCTGTCAAGTGTACGCAATAAATGCCCTCTAGAAAGCACTTTTTAATTGTTTTGAGATGTCGATGTCGCTGGTGAGGTCAGCATTTATTACTCATCCCCAATTGTCTAGAATGTAATTCAGAGTCAACCACATAGCTGCGGGTGTGGAGCGATATGTAGGCCAAGCCAGGTAAAGATGGCAAGATTCCCTTCTTGAAAAGATGTCAGTGAACTAGATGCATTTTACGACAACTGGTAGCACCATGATTGTCACTAGGCTGGACTTTTATTGAATTCAAATTTCACTGTCTGGCATGTTGCGATTTGCATTCCTAGTGGATGAGTCTGAGGTTCTGGAGTGACATTATCAACTCATCACTGCGTCCCTCCACCCACACTTTGCAAAATACTCTTCACAACTCACCCAAAATCAAACTGACTGCATTTAAAAAGCTGAAAAACTATTACAGGAGCGATTTTAGTGATGTTACTCCAAGTCTGGAAGTGCTAAAGGCAGGTGTAGGAAGTTACTGAGAGATGCGGACTGAGTACATGTATTGGAGAAATTATGACCAACAAAGTGTAATGGAGAAAACGTGATATCAACTGTTGTGTATGCCTGAAACACAAATCAAAACATAATCCCACACAGGAGTAAAGAAATTTGGGAGAATGCATGCAATGCTCAGCAACAGGAACAGATTGTAAAGAGAAAGGGTTAATCTCAAAGAGGCTGCAATAAAAATGGGAGGAAGTGATGTTCAGTTATAAGGCCTAAAGAGTGCAAAATACAGCTTCACCAGAACGATATCATTAATTAAAAGAGATAAATAATGGGAACATGGTGAAGATATTTAGCTTTCGTTATCAAAGTCTGAGGGATTATATGCATGATAATGAAATGTGAGGCTGAATGAACACAGCAGGCCTCTTCCAGGGATTATATGCATGTTTATTTATGCAGATACACACCAATCTATTTGTATTCAGTGAACAGGTGCTGGTGGACTAGTAATGTCACTACCACTAATATCAGCCGCACTCCAGAGGACTCGTGAGGACAAGGGCTCAAGTCCCACGTGGATGCTGGAGGAATTTAACCCTGATAAATTCTGATAAGTCTAGGATTAAATGCTAGCCAAAGTAATGGTGGCCATGAAACCATTGTCAATTATCATAAAAACACATTTGTTCATTAATGCCCTTTAGGGAAGGAAACCTATAATTTTTTCTATGTCATCTACATGTGACTGAAGGCTCACGGCATAGTCAATTACTTTTAATGCCACTACCAGCACGAGGCTTACCTGAAAATAAGGTGTCAACCTGATGAAGCAATAACACAATACTTGTGTGCTGTCTAGTTTAGGGAGCAAATGATAAATAGCTACGCAACGATGTGCAAATCACATCTAAGCACTGTAGTCCTGCTACATCCATTTGTGGATGGTAATGGATAATTAAACAATTTACTGGATAAGGAGGTTCCACAAATATTCCCATCCTCAATGAAGGAGAGCCCAGCACATCAGTGCAAAAAATAAGCCTAAAGCATTTGCACAATCCCCGGCCAGAAGTGCTGAGCGGATGATCAATCTCTGTGTAACAGGTACCAGTTTCCAGCCAACCTGACTCACTCCATGTGACATGGCTGAAGGCACTGGGTACTACAAAAGTTATAGTACTGAAGACATGTGCTCCAGAACTAGCAATGCTGATCGAGAATGCGAGAGCACTGGCATCCAACCAGCAAGGTGTAAAATTGCTCAGGTATGTCCACATGACATAGGAGCAGAAATTAGGCCTTTCGGCCCATCAAGTCTGCTCTGCCATTCAATCGTGGTTGATAAGTTTCTCAACCTCATTCTTCCGCTTTCTTCCCTTGAGAATCAAGAACTTACCTATCTCTGTCGTAAATATACTCAAAGATGTGGCCTCCACAGTCTTCTGCGGCAGTGAGTTCCTTAGATTCACCACTCCCTGTCTGAAGAGAATTCTCTTTATCTCCTTTCTAAAAGGTCTTGGATACTAGTCTCTCTCACCAATGAAAACATCTTCCCAACATCTACTCCGTCCAGGCAATTCTGTAATCTGTTAGTTTCAATTAGGACCCCCCCAATCATCCTTCTAAACTCCACTGAGTAAAGGCCCAGAGACCTCAAATGTTCCTCAAGTTAAGCCTTTCATTCCTGGGATCATTCTCCTGAACCTCCTCTGTGCCCACTCCAGGGACAGTACATCTTTCCTGAGGTATGGAGCCCAAACTTGTTCACAATACTCTAAATGTGGTCTGACCAGACCTTCATAAAGCCTCAGAATTACATCCCTCTTTTCATATTCTAGCCCTCACAAAATAAATGCGAACATTCTATTTGCCTTCCTAACTACTGACTCAACCTGCAAGTTCACCTTAAGAGAAACCTGGACCAGAACGCCCAAGTCCCTTTGCATTTCAGATTTCTAAATTTTCTCCCGATTTAGAAAATAGTCTATGCTTCTATTCTTCTTACCAAAGTGCATAGCCTCACACTTTCCCACGTTGTATTCCATCTTCGACTTTCTTGCCCAATGTCCTAACCTGTCTAAATCTTTCTGCAGGCTCCCTACCTCCTCAATACTACCTGTACCTCCACCTACCTTTATATCATCCGCAAATGTAGCTGGAATGTCCTCAATTCCTTCATGTAGATCGTTAATGCATAAAGCGAAAAGTTCTGGTCCCAACACTGATCCTTGTGGAATACCACTTGCCATCCTGAGAAGGACCCTTTTATCCTCACTCTTGGTTTTCTGCCAGACAGCCAATCTTCCATCCATGCTAGCATCTTGCCTCTAACACCATGGGCCCTTATCATACTCAGCAGTCTCCTGTGCGGCACCTTGTCAAATGCCTTCTGGAAGTTCAGGTTGATAACATCCATTGGCTCTCCTTGGTCTACCCTGTTCATTAATTCCTCAAAGAATTCTAACAGATGAAACCATGCTGACTTTGCCCTATTTTACCATGCACTTCCAAGTATTTAGAAATTTCATGCTTCACAATTGGACTCCAAAATCCTACCAACAACTGAGGTCAGGCTAAAATTGGCCTGCAATATCTCAACTTTTGCCTTACTCCCTTCTTAAACAGGGGTGTTACATTTGCGGTTTTCCAGTCCCCGACTCCAATGATTCCTCAAAGATCATTACTAACACAGCCACTATTTCTTCAGCTATCTGACAACAGCACAAATACAACCCCAGCCAATTAATGCTGCATCATCTATCACTGACCATCAGCAAGGGAATGGAGGTAGTGTTGACAGAGCTATCAAGTAGCATTTACTCAGCAATAACCTACTCATTGGTGCTCAGTTTGAATTCCACCAGGGCCACTCAATTTCTGATGGTATTACAACCTTGGATCAAAAATGGACAAAAGGCTTCAAAAGAGTTCAAAGCTAAGCTCTAGAGGTCAGCTGAGACTGACCTGTCATTGATGTGAAGTCAACAATTGACTGAGTGTGGCATCAAGGAGCCCTAGAAAACTTGGAGTCAACTGGAGTAAGGGAGAAGAATTCTGTGCTAGTTTCAGTCGTATCTAGTTCAAGGGTGATAGTTGTGATTGTTAAAGGTCAGTCATCTCAGTCACTGCAGGAATACCTCAGTGTAGATATTTTCAAATCAATCTGTTCAAAGGAGTTATTACATACCTCTAGAGCAGGTGGGAATTGAAACAAAGCCTCTTGGCTCAGAGATAGTTTCCGCAGGATAATGTCCTAGATCCACACAATATTTAGCTGTTTCATCAACAATATTCTCTCCATCATCAGGTCAGAACTGAGGACATTTGCTGACAACTGTACACAATGTTTAACACCATTCACAACTCTTTAGATACTGAAGCAATCCAGTGTTATATGCAACAAGTCCTGGACAATATCCAGGCTTAGGCTGACAAGGTGCATGACCAGGCAATGACCAGTTCCAACAAGAGAGAATCTAACCATCTTCTTTTGACATCCCCACTATCAACATCTTGAGGCTCACTGATCAGAAATTGGGCCGAAACAACTATATAAATACTGAGGCTACACAAACAGTCCAAAGCTGACACCTCGACAGCAATTAACTCACCTTGACACCCTAAAGCCTGTCCATGATCTGCAAAGTATGAGACAGGAATGTGATGGAATACTCCCAACATTCCAGATGAGTGCAGCTCTAACAACACTAAAGAAAATTCACATCATTGGGGACAAAGCAGCCCGCATTATTGGCATCCCATTCACTCTCTTAAGCATTCACTCCCTCCATCACTAACACTCAGTGGCAGCTAAGTGTATCACCTATGAAGTGTACTGCAGCAACTTACTTCCAAACCTCAACCATTATCTCTTAGAAAGACAAGGGCAACATGATACATGAGAATACTGCCACCAGAAAAATCCCCTCCAAACCCTACACAATCCTGACTTGGAGCTGAATATTTTGTAGACAGTGGCACTGTTGGCTTGTACAATACTTACTGTCCACTCCAAACTGGCCTTGGAAAGGTGATGATGAGCTGTCTTCTTGAAACACTTTGAGGTGTAGGGATATCCATAGTGCTGTTAGGGAGGGAGTTCCAGCTTTTTGATGCAGTCACAGTGTAGCAAGTTGTTATTCCAAATAGGGCCAACATGTCCAGAATATGAACCTGAGGTTCTGGATTAATGGCCCAGTGAGATTATCACACTGCTACCCCTCAACCCCCAATATCCCCTTCGCTGTTTCTGCGTGAACATCCTCAAAAAATCCTAAAGGTCCATTCCCAACAGCACTGTAAATGAATGGCATAGCAGGCTCAAGGATATGAATGGCCTACTCCAGCTCCTTTCTTCTATGTTTCTATGCAGCTGCACCAACTGCAGCAGTTCAAGAAAGTGGCTCACCACCAGCTTTTCAAGGTTAATTAGGGATAGGCAATAAGCAAGGGCCAAGCCAGTGACACGCATAACCCATGAAAGAATAAAGTGTGTGTGAACAGAGCAATAATGGCAATAATATGACTCTCAGTTGCACAATACTGCAAAGTAATGCTTAGACCATGTAAAAATAGCAAGCTGTTCTGTTTAAAGTCATGAATATGCAGGCTGAGACTCAAAGGAGAAAGGAGAGATACAGCACAGAAACAGACCATTCAGCCCTCCAAGCCTGCGCCGATTGTCATGCCCTAACTAAACTAAAAACAAAACTTCTACACTTATCTGGTCCATATACCTCTACTCCCTCCCTATTCATGTAACCATCCAGAGATGCCTCTTAAATGTCGCCAACATGCCTGCTTTCACCACCTCTTCTGGTAATGCGTCTCAGGCTTCTGCCACTCTGTGTAAAAACCTTCCTTGCACATCTCCCTGAAACATTCCCCCTCTGAACTTGAACCAGTGCTCCATTGTAAGTTAAACTTCAACCCTGGGAAAAAGCCTTTTACTATCCACCCTATCTATGCCTCTCATAATTTTGTAGTCCTCTATCAGGTCTCTTCTCAACCAACACCTTTCTAGTGAAAAATGTTCTAGTCTTTTTAACCTTTCTTCAGAGCCAATGCCTTGGCTGATGAAGGCAAGCATGCCATGTGCCTTCTTAATCACCTAAGCCATCTGTATTACCACTTTTAGGGAAATGTGGACCTGCACACCCAGATCACAGCTCTACTGTTTAGAATGGAGACTCAATCAGAAAATATGAATCTTGATATTTAATTTGGTGCAGGATACGTAGAACATTTATGGGACAAAAATATATGATTACGAACAAGACAAGTATTTTAAAAGTCAAGGGCTGGTAAAAAATTTCAAAGTATTTCTTGCCTGCAGGTGTCACTGTTACAATAGTTACGAGCACACATCTGCTCAAATACATGAAGCTAACGGCTTCTAACTTTATCAGGAGTTTTAAGTGCTGCGATTATGCTGATGGGCTTTGCTTCCCCTGGGGCTGCAAGGGCAGCAGTTGGAACTGTCTAATCATCATGCTCCTGCCATCATGAATCGAGGGAGGCAGACTTTTAATGCTCAACACTTCGATATGTTTGTGCACTATGTCTTTTGACTGTGTTTTGACAAGGTACCTTTTGATAGTGGCAGCATCTGGTCTTGGGTCATTCTTCATGGCCAAATAGGTAACCAGGGCACTTTGATCAATGTGTGAGATAACTATATCAGCTGCTCGAATAATTTCATCAAGTCTCTTCATCCGATCCTGAGAAAGGGAAGCAAAGTTTTGACAGTCTGAGTTCAAATTGTATTACAGCCCGAGAACCTGAATTTAATCATTTAATAAAATCTAGAATTAAACAGAAACAACTCCAGCAAAAGTCTAAGCAGCCCATTATAGGGGAGAAAACATATGTTCTACGTTCTAAAACCTTCTACTCTTGCCTGTTCTGAGCCTATTTGTGACACCAGTCCCACAACTTAACTGACTTTTGGCCTGGCCCAACACGATATTCAGTTATATTCCACAGCTATAAAGTAGAAAAAAAAACCTACCACCATCTTCTCATGGCAACAAATGTCAGCTCTGCAAACAATGCTCACACACTATTAATGGCACAGAACCGTACAGCACAGGAGACTGTTCACCCATCATACCAGCACCTTCTCTTTGAAACAGCTATCCAATTAGCTCTGCTTCCCAGCTCCTTCTCCTGTGTATGTTATGTTTCAAGTACTTATCCAATGCTGTTTGGAAAGTTACCAACGAATCAGCTCCTATCTTTCAAGCAGTGCATTCTAGACCAATCAGCAACCCAGGCTACTGGCCTGCTTTTAGTAAAGCTGTTTCTTGTTTGAACTCCTGTATTCAATTTCACCCTTTCTGCTCCAAGGACAGAATCTCAGATTCTCTACTTTCTCCCCACATGACTTAAGTATTGTAACCACCATCCTATTAAATCACTCCTATACCATCTCCAATGACTTGACAACCTTCCTAGTGAGCGCTCCGGACTGGACTCAATACTCCAGCTGAGACTTAACTAGTGATTTATAAATATAAAACATAATAAAAAGAAATTGTACTATTTCACAACATAAACTGACAATAGACAACAGGTGCAGGAGTAGGCAGCACCTTCGAGCCAGCACCACCATTCATTATGATCATGGCTGATCATCCACAATCAGTATCCTGTTCCTGCCTTATCCCCATAACCCTTGATTCCACTATCTTTAAGAGCTCTATCCATCTCTTTCTTGAAAGTATCCAGACAGTTGGCCTCCACTGCCTTCTGGGGCAGAGCACTCCATATATCCACCACTCTCTGGGTGAAGAAGTTTTTCCTCAACTCTGTTCTAAACTGGTTACAGCAACCTTTAAGTTATAGTATTAGAGTAGCAACCTAGAGCGTAAACCCAGTCTGATAATAAAAGGGCTCAATGAAACTGTCCTTGCAAGTTGTCGGTTCACCGTAAAAAACCCAATAGTTTTATAATGTCCTTCATGGATAAGGTGTTAATCTGGTCTTACCTCCACAGAACTCAAGTTACCAATTCTGTTCTACTTTCTTAACAAGCCAATTACTTGCAAACAAATCAATTGTTGCAGTTATAGCTATCATGCTAATATTTACAATAACACATTTGAAAGTATGCCCTGTTAAATCTTCTGTGAAAGATTTCTTCTTAATGGATCATCCACCCTTCACCCAGGAGTCTACCACTGCTGACGTTATTACTGCTGCAACCATATAGCTTGGTAACGGTCCCTAGAAAATGAACCATCAAATAATCTGTGTTCAGCATTCTCCTACTCCAGTACTGACTGAAATTAGTGCTTCAATTCAGTATAGGCACGACCCAAACAAATACTTCATGCTGCTGCAAGCAACGTCAGCAATACTCAAAAGTTCAAAGCAATCACTTGGCTTTCTAAGTAGCGCTCTGAATTATCATAGTCATAGAACTGCAAAGAGATGGCAGCAATTTTGTCAGTGAGATTTAGCCTTGTAATAGAGGAGTAGAAAACAGTCAAATTGAAATTATGTTGATAAATGGATGAGCAGGGAAAGAGTCCTTCAGCCGAAGTGTCAGCTCCACTAAGAAGTGATTTTATCATGTCTTGATGCAGAGTACATTAAGGGCAATTAAGATTGTCCAATAAATGCGGCCTATCTCGTAATGTCCACATCAGATGAACAAAAATACATCACACAGCCGTCAGTTTCTAGGGGGATAGCAATAAAGGCACTTACTCTCGATAAATGCAGTGGGGGATAAAAAGCCAGGTGATATTACTAACAGAAAACCACTCTGAAGACAGTGATATTGCTAGCACGGACAGAATTTATTACTTATCCAGACTGTATTTCTGATTGTGATGGTGACAAGTCACCTAAATGAGCTACAACAGTCCATTTGTTGTTAGTATTCCCTTAGTTCCATTCAGTAGGAACTTCCAGGATTTTGATTCAATGTTTAAAAAAAACAGGCAGTGTGTGTTCTTGCTGTGTTAAGTTTCTATTCATTAAAATTCCTTCATAGGATGTGAGGGTCACTGGCAAGACCAACATTTGGTACCCATCCTAATTGTCCCAGTGGGACAGGCTCAAGGGGTTGAACAACCTACTCCTATTCCTACATTCTTTGAATTGAGTGGCTTTCTAAGACCTCTTAACAGGAAAGCTAAGAGTCAAGCGCATTGCTGTGGGTCTGTCGTCACATGTGGGCCTGACCAGGTAAAGCCAGCAGATTTTCTTCCTGAATGGGCTATAGTGAACCAGGTAGATTTTTACAATAGTGGACAGTTGCCATGGTCACCATCACTGAGAATAGCCTTAAATTTCAGACATTTTAATTATTGAATTTAAAATTCTGCCGCTGGGATTTAAAGCCATTCCCCTACAACATTAGCCTGGGCCTCTACATTCCTCACCCAGTGCCATGACCATCATGCCACCACCTCCCTGTAGATGTTTGTGCATCACCTGAAAAACAAACTATAGCCGTTTGAGGTGAACAGTATGCAGGAATGAAGGACAGCAGGGCAACAACATCGAATATGAGGCAAAACACACCTTTGCTGAGTTGAGGTTGGAGAGATAAGCAGTATGTACAGGCAAGTGATTTGGATACTCTGATAATAATTCCTCATGCAGATCCAGTCTGTAACAGAAGAAAGTATTCACACTTGATTAGGACATTCGTGAATCAGCTTGGAAACAGAGTTGACTAGACTAGGCTGGAAGGGAGACACGTTTGGATAAAATGGGAGTTCAGCAGAAATGAAGGAATGTGTGACAAGTTGTCTTTTTAGAAAGGGGAGAAGTGCTCCGACAGTAACGGATATGGATGTGAGTTTGCTCGCTAGCTGGAAGGTTTGTTCCCAGATGTTTTGTCACCTTTTTTTTTTATTTGAAAAAACATACTTTATTCATAGAATGTACAAAAAATAAAACATTTATACACCTACCCAGTCATGCAAGCCACTCCGGGTTACCCGGGGGTACGTACACCAACTAAAGGGAAAAAAAAACAAACAGAGAAAAAAGAAACAAAGCAAAGAAACCGCCCCGGCAGTCGTCACCCCGCACAGTCCCAGTTGGCCCCCTGACCAGTTGGGGAAGGCGCCAGCTGGGCCCAGTTACCAGATAGGATTCTTTTCCCTTTTCTGGACGAGGGGGCTCATACGGTGGTCTTTCCCCACCGCGCCTTGGCGGCGGCTGCCCTAAGCTTTAGCGCGTCCCTCAGCACGTAGCCCTGGACCTTGGAGTGCGCCAGTCTGCAATACTCGGTCGAGGTCAGTTCTTTCAGCTGGCAGACCAGCAAGTTGCGGGCAGACCAAAGAGCGTCTTTCACCGCATTGATGGTCCTCCAGGCGCAGTTGATGTTGGTCTCGGTGTGCGTCCCCGGAAACAGCCCGTAGAGCACGGAGTCCCGCGTCACGGAGCTGCTCGGGACGAACCTCGACAAATACCACTGCATCCCCCTCCAGACCTCCTGCGCATAGGCACACTCCAGTAGGAGGTGATCGACAGTCTCGTCCCCCCCGCAGCCACCTCGAGGGCAGCGTGCGGTGGTGCAGAGATTCCGGGCATGCATAAAGGATCTCACTGGCAGAGCCCCTCTCACCGCCAGCCAAGCAATGTCCTTGTGCTTGTTTGAAAGTTCTGGCGATGAGGCATTCTGCCAAACGACTTTGGCAGTCTGCATGGGGAACCACACGACGGGATCCACCCTCTCCTTTTCCCGAAGGGTCCTGAGGATAATACGTGCTGACTACTGCCTGATGGCCTTGTGGTCAAAGGTGTTTCCTTTCAAAAATTTCTCCACGAAGGACAGGTGGTATGGGACAGTCCAACTACTCGGAGCGTTCCGCGGCAACGAGGCCAGGCCCATCCTTCGCAACACTGGGGACAGGTAGAACCTCAGTAAGTAGTGACACTAGGTGTTTGCGTACTGAGGATCTACGCACATCTTGATGCAGCCACACACAAAGGTAGCCGTCAGGGTGAGGGTGGCGTTCGGTACGCCCTTTCCCCCATTTCCCAGGTCTTTGTACATGGTATCTCTGCGGACCCGGTCCATCCTCGACCCCCAAATGAAGTGGAAGATGGCCCGGGTGACCGCAGCGGCGCAGGTCCAGGTAATAGGCCATGCCTGCGCCACATACAACAGTACCGAAAGCCCATCGCACCTGACAACCAGGTTCTTACCCGCGATGGAGAGGGACCGGAGCGTCCACCTGGCCAGCTTCTGCTTAAATTTGGAGATACGCTCCTCCCAAGTCTTAGTGCATGCCCCAGCTCCACCAAATCAAACACCCAGCACCTTCAGGTAGTCTGTCCTGACGGTGAAGGGGATGAAGGAGCGGTCGTCCCAGTTCCCGAAGAACATGACCTCGCTCTTACCCCTATTGACTTTGGCACCCGAGGCCAGTTCAAACTGGCCGCAGATGTCCAACAGCCTACTCACCGACCGACGATCGGTGCAGAAGACGGCGAAATCATCCATTTACAGGGAGGTTTTGACCTGAAGGCCTCCGCTGCCTGGGATAGTCACGGCCTTCAGGCTCACGTCCTTCCTGATGGAGGCGGCGAAGGGCTCCACACAGCACACGAACAAGGCAGGAGACAGTGGGCAGCCCTGCCTGACTCCAGATCTAACAGGAAAACTGTCTGATTCCCACCCGTTGATCGAGACTGCGCTAACGATGTTGGCGTAGAGCAGCCGGATCCAATTGTGGATGCCCTCCCCGAACCCCAATTTGGAGAGGACGTCCCTCATGTAAGCATGAGAGACCCTGTCGAAGGCCTTCTCCTGGTCCAGGCTGACGAGGCAGGTGTCCACCCGCCTGTCCTGTACGTAGGCGATCGTATCCCTGATGAGCGCGAGGCTCTCAGCGATCTTCCTGCCCGGCACAGCACAGGTTTGGTCAGGGTGAATCACCGACTCCAGGACAGACCTGACCCGGTTGGCAATGACCTTGGCCAGGATTTTGTAGTCCACGTTCAAAAGTGAAATGGGATGCCAATTCTTAATTTCTTCCCTCTCCCCCTTCCTCTTGTAAATGAGGGTGATGATGCCCTTCCTCATGGACTTGCACAGTTCCCCTGCCCGAAGCGCACTATTGTACACCTCCAGCAGGTCCTGGCCGACCAGGCCCCACAGAGCAGAATACAGCTCGACCGGTAAGCCGTCACTTCCGGGAGTCCTATTCCTCTGCAAGGACTTGAGGGCTCTGGCCAGCTCGTCCAGGAATATCGGCCGGTCCAGCCACTCCCTCGTGCCGTCATCTAAGACCGCCGTGATAGACGACAGGAATGACTCAGAGGCCGTGCTGTCCGTGGGCTTCGTGTCGTACAGTCCGGCATAGAAGGATCTGCTGATCCTCAAAACGTCGGGCCGAGACGACGTCACCGAGCCGTCGTCCTCCTTCAGCCGGCTAAGCACAGAGCTCTCTTTGTGCACCTTCTGAAAGAAGAAACGCGAGCACGTCTCGTCCTGCTCCACAGAGCGGACCCTGGACCGGAAGATTATCCTGGAGGCCTCCGCGGCGAAGAGCGAGGCTTGCTGGCCCCTCACCTCGCGGAGGTCCTCCGTGACATCGACCCCCATCAACTGCAGAAGGAGCAGGTTCTGCACCCTTTTCTGGAGTCGCGACAGCTTTCCCCGCCTCTCTCTTGCCTTCAAAACACCCTTGAGGACAAAGAACCTCTTGATGTTCTCCTTCACCGTCTCCCACCAGTCGCCTGGAGACTCAAAGAGGGGTTTCACGGTTCTCCAACCGGTGTACTCCCTCTTAAGCTCCTCGACGTTCTCTGGGGTCAACAGAGTCGTGTTGAGCTTCCACGTCCCCTTGCCGGCCGGCTGGTCGTCCTGTAAGTGACAGTCGGCCAACAGGAGGCAGTGGTCAGAGAAGAACACCGGCTCGACACCAGTGGATCTGACCGAGAACGTCCGTGACACAAACAGGAAGTCTATTCTTGAGCGGATAGACCCGTCTGGCCGCGACCAGGTGTACCTCTGCTGCGCTCCATCTGCAGGGGTGCTGAAGACGTCGAGCAGCTTGGCGTCCTTCACCGTGCCCATCAGGAATCTGGACGTGACGTCCAGTTGAATCCCCCCACCCGCTGTCCCCACGCCAGATCTTCCATCTGCATCAATGATGCAGTTGAAGTCTCTGCCTAGGATGACCGGCCTGGACGTAGCCAGCAGGGGTGGAAGCCGCTGCAGGACGTCCAACCGCTCACTCCGTACCACTGGGGCGGACACGTTGATCAGCCTCAGGAGAGCATTCCTGTAGGTGATGTCAGCCACTAGGAGGCGCCCCCCCACCACCTCCTGAACTTGAGAGATGGTGAAGTTGTGCCCCCGCAGCAGAATAGCCAGGCCCGAGGAGCAACAGTCGTTACCCCCCGACCAGATCGAAGGCCCACAGGTCCTGGCGCCGGACCATTTCCCGTACCTGCCGAGGTGTGATATCCCGCACTCCTGCAGAAACAGGAGGTCCGCCTTGATGGTGGCCAGGTAGGCCAACGTGGACACACATCTCGCGGTGGACTTGACGCTGCGCACATTAATGCTCGCAACTCGTACCCCCATTGTGGGCAGTGACCGCAGTACCCTCCCCAGGTCCAAGGTCCAGCCCCTTCATCTGTCCCTTCATGCCCATTGCCCGGGCTAACTGCTGGATGCTCTCTGGGCTCAGGAAACCGTCTGTGCTGCCTTCCGGGTGGCATCCCCCCGCCAGGGGTGCGGAGGCAGGAGGGTCCGGCTCCGGATCAGGCTGGGGACGCGCTGTTTCCTCCTTCCCGCCTGGAAGTTCGGGGGGGCCCTCCAGTGCTCCAGCGGCACTTGACTGGGTGTCGGAGTGAGCCTCCGGACGCCTCCCGTCACCTGGAAGCGGGGCGCTGCTTTCCTTCCCCCTCGAGACCTTTAACTTCTGCTTCGGGTGGGCCCTCTCCGAATCCTCCTCGTCAGAGGAGCTCTTATAGCCCCCCTGTAGCTGCCTCTTCCCTCCTGATTGTTGCGGTTCCTGGGCCCGTCGACGCACCTTCCTCCTCGCTTTCCAGACTGTAGTCCACTCCCCTGGGTTGCCTGTCGCCGCCTCCATTGGCTCCGGGTTGTCGGGGGGGATCGGAGCCTGCAGGGGTGCTTTGCTGGCCTCGGGCCCATCCTGCAGGGCTGGGCCCTCCTGCACGGCCTGGCCCTCCTGCACATTAGTGGGGTCCTTGCTGGGCCCTGGTGCCTTCCTCTCCTCCGGGGGGGCTGGCCCCGCATTTCCCCTGCCGGCGACCTGGACGTAGGTGGTACCCCGCCGCGGGCATGCCCTATAGAAGTGGCCCGCTTCCCCGCAAAGGTTGCAGCTTCTCTCTCATGGGCAATCCTTTGCAAGGTGTCCCTCCTCCCTGCAGTTCCTGCAGATGGTGGCTTTGCAGTCGGCCGCCATGTGACCTGACCTACCACAGGCATGGCAGACTTTAGGTTGCCCTGCATAGGTCAGGTAGCCCTTGCTCCCGCCGATCGCGAAGCTGGACATTCCCATCTGCGCCCATCCTCAGCGTCACCTCGACCTGCCTCTTACTCGTCCAGATGCCAAAGGGGTCCACCATGTCAGTTAGGTCCCCTTCCACCTTCACATACCTTCCAAGGAAGGTCAGGACATCAACTGCTGGCACATGCGGGTTGTACATGTGTACAGTCACCATACGGCTCCTCTGTGCTGGCATCACAAACAGTGGGACAGCGGTCAATACAGAGAGGGGGCCCTCACCTCCTTTCTCCTTGAAAACCTCCAGGAAGAGCTCGCAAAGCTTGGCACTCCGGAAGGTCACATCGTAAAAACCCCCTCCGGGGAAATCCTGCAGGCGGTAAATGTCCGCAGCAGCGAACCCACAACAGTCCAACAGGACCCTCTTCACGAAGAAGGTGCGGTCCACAGGTGCACCTTCATCCACCTTCTTTACAGAAACACGGATGGTGTTCCGGACCCCCTGACCTGGGGCACGAGCACTTGCCGCAGCCATCGTTGCAGGTTGGCTGCTCCCCTGAACCAGCGTTAGGCCGAAGCCAGCATTGAGATCCACTGGTCGCAAGGGTGCACAGCCAACCCGACGTCCTCCTTTCACCTCCAAGACAGCACTCTCCTCCTCTCGGTACACAAGAGTGGGTCTTTATTGTGTTCGAGATGTAAGCTAGTTCACTGAGCTGTAAGGTTTGTCCCCAGACGTTTCGTCACCATTCTCGGTAACATCATCAGTGAGCCTCCGACGAAGCGCTGATGTTATGTCCCGCTTTCTATTTATCTGTTTAGGGTTCCTTGGGTTGGTGATGTCACTTCCTGATTCCCAAACACATTGGCTCCAAATCAATCTACCATCCCCTGAGAAAAAGAACAGGAAATGACATCACCAACAAAGGAAATGACAAATCAATGTGTTAGGGAATCAGGTAGTGACTTCACCAACCCAAGAAAACCTAACCAGATAAATAGAAAGCGGGACATAACACCACTGCTTCATTGGAGGCTCACTGTTGATGTTGCCTAGAATGGTGACGAAACATCTGGGAACAAACCTTCAAGCACAGTGAACCAGCTTACATCTTGAACACAATAAAGACCCACTCTCTTGTGGACTGAGAGGAGGAGAGTGCTGTCTTGGAGGTGAAAGGAGGACGTCGGGTTGGCTGTGCACCCTTGCGACCAGTGGATCTTAATGCTGGCTTCGGCCTAATGCTGTTTCAGGGGAGCAGCCAACCTGCAATGATGGCTGCGGCAAGTGCTCGTGCCCCAGGTCAGGGGGTCCGGAACACCATCCGTGTTTCTGTAAAGAAGGTAGATGAAGGTGCACCTGTGGACCGCACCTTCTTCGTGAAGAGGGTCCTGTTGGACTGTTGTGGGTTCGCTGCTGTGGACATTTACTGCCTGCAGGATTTCCCCGGAGGGGGTTTTTATGATGTGACCTTCCGGAGTGCCAAGCTTTGCGAGCGCTTCCTGGAGGTTTTCAAGGAGAATGGAGGTGAGGGCCCCCTCTCTGTACTGACCGCTGTCCCACTGTTTGTGATGCCAGGACAGAGGAGCCGTATGGTGACTGTACACATGTACAACCCGCATGTGTCAGCAGTTGATGTCCTGACCTTCCTCGGAAGGTATGTGAAGGTGGAAGGGGACCTAACTGACATCGTGGACCCCTTTGGCATCTGGACGAGTAAGAGGCAGGTCAAGGTGACGCTGAGGATGGGCGCAGACGGGAATGTCGCACACCCACCGTCCAGCTTCGCGATCGGCGGGAGCAGGGGCTACCTGACCTATGCAGGGCAACCTAAAGTCTGCCATGCCTGTGGTAGGTCAGGTCACGTGGCGGCCGACTGCAAAGCCACCATCTGCAGGAACTGCAGGGAGGAGGGACACCTTGCAAAGGATTGCCCACGAGAGAGAAGCTGCAACCTTTGCGGGGAAGCGGGCCACTTCTATAGGGCATGCCCGCGGCGGGGTACCACCTACGCCCAGGTCGCCGGCAGGGGAGATGCGGGGCCAGCCCCCCCCCACGGAGGAGAGGAAGGCACCAGGGCCCAGCAAGGACCCCACTAATGTGCAGGAGGGCCAGGCCGTGCAGGAGGGCCCAGCCCTGCAGGATGGGCCCGAGGCCAGCAAAGCACCCCTGCAGGCTCCGATTTCCCCCCCCCCCGACAACCCGGAGCCAATGGAGGCGGCGACAGGCGACCCAGGGGAGTGGACAACAGACCGGAAAGCGAGGAGGAAGGTGCATCGACGGGCCCAGGAACCGCAACAATCAGGCGGGAAGAGGCAGCTACAGGGGGGCTATAAGAGCTCCTCTGACGAGGAGGATTCGGAGAGGGCCCACCCGAAGCAGAAGTTAAAGGTCTCGAGGGGGAAGGAAAGCAGCGCCCCGCTTCCAGGTGACGGGAGGCGTCGTGAGGCTCACTCCGACACCCAGTCAAGTGCCGCTGGAGCACTGGAGGGCCCCCCGGAACTTCCAGGCGGGAAGGAGGAAACAGCACATCCCCAGCCTGACCCGGAGCCGGACCCTCCTGCCTCTGCACCCCTGACGGGGGGATGCCACCCGGAAGGCAGCACGGACGGTTTCCTGAGCCCAGAGAGCATCCAGCAGTTAGCCCGGGCAATGGGCATGAAGGGACAGATGGAGGGGCTGGACCTTGGACTTGGGGAGGGTACTGCGGTCACTGCCCACAATGGGGGTACGAGTTGCAAGCATGAATGTGCGCAGCGTCAAGTCAACCGCGAGATGTGTGTCCACGTTGGCCTACCTGACCACCATCAAGGCGGACCTCCTGTTTCTGCAGGAGTGCGGGATATCACACCTCAGCAGGTACGGGAAATGGTCCGGCGCCTGGACCTGTGGGCCTTCGATCTGGTCGGGGGGTAACGACTGTTGCTCCTTGGGCCTGGCTATTCTGCTGCGGGTGCGCGACTTCACTATCTCTCAAGTTCAGGAGGTGGTGGGGGGGGCGCCTCCTAGTGGCTGACATCACCTAAAGGAACGCTCCCCTGAGGCTGATCAATGTGTACACCCCAGCGGTACGGAGTGAGCAGTTGGCCGTCCTGCAGCAGCTTCCACCCCTGCTGGCTATGTCCAGGCCGGTCATCCTAGGCGGAGACTTCAACTGCATCATTGATGCAGATGGAAGATCTGGCGTGGGGACAGCGGGTGGGGGGAGTCAACTGGACGTCACGTCCAGATTCCTGATGGGCACGGTGAAGGACGCCAAGCTGCTCGACGTCTTCAGCACCCCTGCAGACGGAGCGCAGCAGAGGTACACCTGGTCGCGGCCAGACGGGTCTATCCGCTCAAGGACAGATTTCCTGTTTGTGTCACGGACGTTCTCGGTCAGATCCACCGGTGTCGAGCCGGTGTTCGTCTCTGACCACTGCCTCCTGTTGGCCGACTGTCACTTACAGGACGACCAGCCGGCCGGCAAGGGGACGTGGAAGCTCAACACGACTCTGTTGACCCCAGAGAACGTCGAGGAGCTTAAGAGGGAGTACACCGGTTGGAGAACCGTGAAACCCCTCTTTGAGTCTCCAGGCGACTGGTGGGAGACGGTGAAGGAGAACATCAAGAGGTTCTTTGTCCTCAAGGGTGTTCAGAAGGCAAGAGAGAGGCGGAGAAAGCTGTCGCGACTCCAGAAAAGGGTGCAGAACCTGCTCCTTCTGCAGTTGACGGGGGTCGATGTCACGGAGGACCTCCGCGAGGTGAGGGGCCAGCAAGCCTCGCTCTTCGCCGCGGAGGCCTCCAGGATAATCTTCCGGTCCAGGGTCCGCTCCGTGGAGCAGGACGAGACGTGCTCGTGTTTCTTCTTTCAGAAGGTGCACAAAGAGAGCTCTGTGCTTAGCCGGCTGAAGGAGGACGACGGCTCGGTGACGTCGTCTCGGCCCGACGTTTTGAGGATCAGCAGATCCTTCTATGCCGGACTGTACGACACGAAGCCCTCGATCAACGGGTGGGAATCAGACAGTTTTCCTGTCAGTTCCGGAGTCAGGCAGGGCTGCCCGCTCTCTCCTGCCTTGTTCGTGTGCTGTGTGGAGCCCTTCGCCGCCTCCATCAGGAAGGACGTGAGCCTGAAGGGCGTGACTATCCCAGGCAGCGGAGGCCTACAGGTCAAGACCTCCCTGTACATGGATGATGTCGCCGTCTTCTGCACCGATCATCGGTCGGTGAGTAGGCTGTTGGACATCTGCGGCCAGTTTGAACTGGCCTTGGGTGCCAAAGTCAATAGAGGTAAGAGCGAGGTCATGTTCTTCGGGAACTGGGACGACCGCTCCTTCATCCCCTTCACCGTCAGGACAGACTACCTGAAGGTGCTGGGTGTTTGGTTTGGTGGAGCTGGGGCATGCACTAAGACTTGGGAGGAGCGTATCCCCAAATTTAAGCAGAAGCTGGGCAGGTGGACGCTCCGGTCCCTCTCCATCGCGGGTAAGAACCTGGTTGTCAGGTGCGAGGGGCTTTCGGTACTGTTGTATGTGGCACAGGCCTGGCCTATTCCCTGGACCTGCGCCGCTGCGGTCGCCCAGGCCATCTTCCACTTCATTTGGGGGTCGAGGATGGACCGGGTCCGCAGAGACACCATGTAGAATGACCTGGGAAATGGGGGAAAGGGTGTACCGAACGCCACCCTCGCCCTGACGGCTACCTTTGTGTGTGGCTGCATCAAGCTGTGCGTAGATCCTCAGTACGCAAACACCAAGTGTCACTACTTACTGAGCTTCTACCTGTCCCCGGTGTTGCGAAAGGATGGGCCTGGCCTCGTTGCCACGGAACGCTCCGAGTAGTTGGACCATTCCGTACCACCTGTCCTTCGTGGAGAAATTTGTGAAAGGAAACAACTTTGACCACAAGGCCATCAGGCAGTGGTCAGCTCGTAGTATCCTCGGGACCCTTCAGGAAAAGGAGAGGGTGGATCCCGTCGTGTGGTTCCCCACGCAGACTGCCAAAGTCGTTTGGCAGAATGCCTCATCGCCAGAACTTTCAAACAAGCACAAGGACACTGCTTGGCTGGCGGTGAGAGGGGCTCTGCCAGTGAGATCCTTTATGCATGCCCAGAATCTCTGCGCCACCGCACGCTGCCCTCGAGGTGGCTGCGGGGGAGACGAGACTGTCGATCACCTCCTTCTGGAGTGTGCCTATGCGCAGGAGGTCTGGAGGGGGATGCAGTGGTATTTGTTGAGGTTCGTCCCGAGCAGCTCCGTGACGCGGGACTCCGTGCTCTACGGGCTGTTTCCGGGGATGCACACCGAGACCAACATCAACTGCGCCTGGAGGACCATCAATGCGGTGAAAGACGCTCTTTGGTCTGCCCGCAACTTGCTGGTCTGCCCGCTGAAAGAACTGACCCCGACCGAGTGTTGCAGACTGGCGCACTCCAAGGTCCAGGACTCCGTGCTGAGGGACGCGCTAAAGCTTGGGGCAGCCGCCGTCAAGGCGAGGTGGGGCAAGACCACCGTATGAACCCCCTCGTCCAGAATAGGAAGAAGGGCCCTATCTGGTAACTGGGCCCAGCTGGCGCCTTCCCCAACTGGTCGGGGGCCAACGGGGACTGTGCGGGGTGACGACTGCCGGGGTGTTTTCTGTGCTTTGTTTTTTTTTTCTGTTTTGTTTTTACCTTTAGTTGGTGTACGTACCCCCTGGGTAACCCGGAGTGGCTAGCATGACTGGGTAGGTGTACAGATACTTTATTCATAGAATGTACAAAAAATAAAACATGTTTTTCTCAAATAAAAAAAAGTGACGAAACGTCTGAAAATGAACCTTCCAGCTCAGCGAGCAAACTCACATCCAGAACCTCACCCTGAGCTACAAATCTTCTCCAAAATTCACTAGTAACGGATATTTCAACTTTCAATGTTAGAGGGATTTTAAAACCAATTAAAAGAAAATAACAACTGTTGCCTTTTTCATGAGCACTGTGTCTCATAGCTGTTTACAACGAATGAAGAAACTTTCTGAACTGTTGCAATGTAGAAAAAGTGGCAACTAATTTACACTCTG
This sequence comes from Stegostoma tigrinum, assembly GCF_030684315.1. NCBI lineage: Eukaryota > Metazoa > Chordata > Chondrichthyes > Orectolobiformes > Stegostomatidae > Stegostoma > Stegostoma tigrinum. Next base: position 3,793,177 of record NC_081368.1, on the reverse strand, counting down.
CAAACTTCAACAATCAGCAATATGATAATGGGCAGAAAATGTTTATGTTTGCAATATTAATTGAGGATTTTTTTTTTATTAGCCAGAACATTAGGGATACCTTCTTTTGTTCTTTTTCAAAAGAGTGTCTTGGGGCTGGATTTTAGAGTTCCTGAATGGTCTAATTAGAAACACTACAGCCAAATCGCACATGCAGCAATGTGAAGTATTGTTAAAGTGGCATTTGTAGACGGATAAATATTTGGTTGGATACTGTGGACAGCTCCTTTGCTCTTTTTCAGATCATATCATTAGATCACTCAAGTCCATCTGAAAGGGCAGAAATGGGCTCAGCTTCCTAGATTTTCCAAGGGGGATGGCACCTCCAACAATGCAGTGCTTCCACATGACTGCATTGGAGTATTGGTGTAGGTTTTAATGCTCAGTGATTCAGGGTGAAACTCAGGTCCTCAATCTTCCGATTAAAAGATGAGAAAGGACTCTCAATAAAGCCACAATGACAAATAATATAAACCAAAAACTGAGAATGCTGCAAATCTGTAATGAAACAGAATGTACAGGAGGTATTCAGCAGGTCAGGCAACTTCTGCACAGAGGTAATGTTTCAACTCAATGACCTTGTTTTCTGATTTTCAAGCTTTGAAACAAGATCCGTGACCTAAAATAAAGTCCTGTCGCTCACCGGTTCCATCAGTGCTACCAAATCAACTGGCAAATAATAACTGTTTTCAGTGAGTGCAAAGGTTATGAATACACCTTTATATGTTTGTGATATTCTTGTAGATAAATAACTACCAGCCTTGAGCTTTAACAAGATGGAGCACTGATCTTTAACTAGGTACAGGAATACAATCCAATTCTAAATTATGTAAACAAAAATGCTGCGAAGGAACCAAAGCAACTCTAGGAGATGGGTTGTTTTTCTGGTGGAATAATTAACCAGTCAACGCCTCATGCCAGAAAATTAGTCAGTGTTCATGCAAACCTTTAAATCGGCAACCCAAATTTTGAACTGGGGGAAAACACATTTCAAGTGGTCTCCTGAAGCAAAGTTATTATAGCTACGAGCTGGTGTTTGAGCTCTCCATTTTCACTGCGAGATCTAAATTGTCTTTGTCGCTATGTGTTCCTAACAAATTAGCTGAATTTTTGTTACATACTTGGGTAGCCATTGTATTTTGAGATCTCGAATAGCCTCCTCAAACATTTCCTTCGGTTCTTTCTCCTTGTCTTTGCTGGACTTTTCTTTGTTTCCATCCTTGGGCTTGTTTGGAGATGATATGAGATGGTAACACAACCTGCGTATATCCTGAAAATAATTAATTACACAGAAATTATTTGTGGGCTTAGTAGGAATCAGTCACTTTTGCTGTGGCAAATTTGCCAAAAGTAGATTAGGCATAAAACAGAAAATGCTGGTAATGCTTATTGGGTCTGACAGTATCAGTGCAGAAAGGCATATATTAACAAGGAGCAAGGTGTAGGCAATCTGTCCCCACAAGCCTGCTATGCCATTTAATAAGATCATAAATCCACATTCTTGTCTATCTCAATAACTTCTCTCCCTTTTGCTTATTAAGAATCTATCTAGCTGCACCTTAAAAATATTCAAACATCTCTTCCACAGCAGGCAAGTTCCAAAATTCACAAAGCTCAGAGAGAAGATTTTGACCAATACCTGTTTTAGACAGGTCTTATTAAAGTGACACCCTAATTTGAGATTCTCCAGTAAGATAAAATAGTCTCTGCACACCTACCCTGTCAAGTCACCCCCCCCCCAAGATTTTGTAGGATTCAATCAGAATGATCATTTCAGACACAGAGCCCAATTGACATGATGCAACTCTTCTAGTGAACAGCTTCCAAAGCAATAGTCAAAAATTCAACTGCAGGCCCTTTCTGGGCCCTAAAAAATGTACAGCAATCCATGCAACTGATGCAGGCTTCCACTACAGTAGAACTCTGTAATTGGAACATTCATTCATGAAACACAACAAAATATTTGCTCAACTCCTAGAAAACCTGTTGAGGCTGACTATTAAAGAGTTTCATAAAATTAAAACAAAAGCTTTCAACTAGTGCGGTGGGAAGGACTCAGAGTAGACTGATTTGCGATGGCATTTGATATGATCACTTGGGAATTTAAGATGGTTTTGGGACCAAGGATTTGAGTGGGGGGGGGCGTGGATTTATCAAAAGAGGGGAATGGGGTCTGATGGCGCATGTTGCAATGTTTACAAGGATGCCTCCTGTTCCCCAGAAGTTCACCAAGCACAGTTACTAAGTGGGGTCTAGGCCCGAAACGTCAGCTTTTGTGCTCCTGAGATGCTGCTTGGCCTGCTGTGTTCATCCAGCCTCACATTTTGTTGTCTTTACTAAGTTCTCTGTTAAGACTCTATTATCTGGTACCAAGCATTATGTAAGAAGAGATCATACTCTGCATAGCAAGGACTCCTCAAACCACAGTGAGCAAGCATTTGAAACAGCGTCTTTAGCAGCCTGCAGCTATGTTCTGGAACCTAATTTTAAACATTACCATCGCTCTCTTCTGTAAGATAATCCATAACATGTATCACTTTATATTTCTGTATCAAAGTATTTGTCTCATTTGTCGAACCTTGATCAGATGGGCCAGTGGGCCGAGGAGTGGCAGATGCAATTTAGATAAACGTGAGGTGCTGCATTTTGGAAACGCAAATCAGGGCAGGGCTTATACGTTTAATGGTAAGGTCCGGGGATGTGCTGCTGAGCAAAGAGATTTTGGACTGCAAGTTCATAGTTCCTTGAAAGTGGAGTTGCAGGTAGATAGTATAGTGAGGGTGATGTTTGGTATGTTTGCCTCTAATGGTCAGTGCATTGCGTATAGGAGTTGAGAGGTTATGCTGCAATTGTACAGGACGTTGGTTACGGCACTTTTGGGGTACTATGTGCAATTGTGGTCTCGTTGCTGTATGTTGTGAAACTTGAAAGGATTCAGAAAAGATTTACAAGATGTCGCCAGGGTTGAGGGTTTGAGCTATAGGGAAAGGCTGTATAGGCTGAAGCTATTTTCCCTGGAGTGTCGGAGACCTGAGGAGTGACCTTGTAGAGGTTTCTGAAATCATGATGGGCATGGATAGGGTAATTGGACAAGGTTTTTACCCTGGGGTGGGGAGTCCAAAACTAGAGGGCATAGGTTTAAGGTGAGAGGGGAAAGATTTAAAAAGAAGCTATCGGGCAACCTTTTCACATAGAGGGTAGTGCACGTATGGAATGAACTGCCAGAGAAAGTGGAGGAGGCTGGTACAATTACGATGTTCAAAAGGCATCTGATATATGAATAGGAAGTCTTTAGAGGGATATGAACCAAATGCTGGCAAATGGGACTAGATTAATTTAGGACATCTGGTTGGCTTGGGCTATTTAGACCAAAAGGTCTGTTTCTGAGTTGTACATCACTATGACTCTAATGCAACTGCGAAAGGTCTTGAGATGCTTCACTTGTTTTGCGCTGCCAGCAGAAGTGAAAGGTTACAGTCCTGAAACATTAACTGTGCTTCTCTCCTCGCAGAGTGCGCCAGGCCTGCTGAAGATCTACAGCACTTTGTGCCTTTTTTTTCAGACTTGCAGCATTGTGTTTTTGTATCAGGGTTAAAATGCTCCTGTTTCTCAGTAATATAAATGACCTGTCATGAGCTTCCAGGTGCGGGCTCAGTGGTTGATGAATCACTGTGTGAACAGAACCATGAAATTCACTTCCTAATGGGGCAATCACCTGCAGCCATGAAATCACTAAGCAGCCAGAACAAATCATAAACACAAACACAGGACAATCAGAGCTCAACATGTGTATCTACAAAAACAGTTTAGTTGTAGAATGATTCATCTGCTTTGGTGAAGTTCCATTATGTTACGAATAGAGTTGTTCTGTACAAACATCACTTCATCCTCTTAAAAGGGGATTACCTCCACTGCATTCCATAGTTTGGTACCTAAGTCACAGTAGCACGAAGACAGTCACTCTAAAGTAAACATTTACTGACCATTAATACCAATACCTGGTTCATGCCAAGAAGCCTGGTCTGTACTTTCAGAGAAAAATGAACATATTCATGGCTTCCAGATGCAGAAACACAAACCAACATACATTTTTATAGTGCCTTTCAGAACTAAGCCCTCAAAGTATTTACAGTTAAGAGTTAAGAAAAAATGCTGTCACAGTTGTTAATGCAGGAAATGCAATGACTAATTTGCGCAGAGTAAATTCCTATGAACAGCTGATAATCAATAGGTAAGAGCCCAGATGTTCTAATGCAAAGTCATCCTAATCTCAGAGGACCACAGTGATTCTCTCTCGAAAGAGGGGACGATCAGGGGTGAGTTTAACATCACAGTCACCACATCTCAAGTGAGGGGTGAAGTTGAGAAGGTAGGAATTGCACTGTAACCTCAGCTGGTATGGAAATTCTACATCGCAAACAAGCCACCAAGGTAACTGAGCTAACTGATCCCTGACTAAGTACAACTGTACATCTTTGTGTCTGATTAAGGTCAGATATTGAGTTTTTTGTCTGTGTTCACAATTTCTTGATTTCTGGTTGCAGCAGCAGCGCGAGCGGGAGCTTGGAGCAGGAGCCTGTGGGAAGCCGGTGAGTCAGTTTTTGAATCTTTAAAAAGCTTACCTCGTGAATAGGCGGAGGGATGCTGAGCAGGAGCCAACACGGGACTGGTGAGTGAGGTAATATATTTCTGTGGTTGCGCTACCCGGGTAGTGTGTCCCACCCATCCTCCTCCTCTAACCAAAAAAAAAGGTTCCATGTGCCTGATTGGTAAGGTAACAAGTTTGTTTTTTATTCTTTATTTTTTAATCAGTCTCTTTGGGAATTTAGAATAATGGGAACGGAGGTCAGGGCAGTTGAATGTTCCTCCTGCAGAATGTGGGAGGTAAGGGTCACCGCTAGTGTCCCTGCTGACTACATCTGCGGGAAGTGCACCCAACTCCAGCTCCTCGAAAACCGCGTTAGGGAACTGGAGCTGGAGCTGGATGAACTTCGGATCATTCGGGGGGCAGAGGGGGTTATTGAGAGGAGTTACAGGGAGGTAGTCACTCCGCAAGTACAGGAAAAAGGCAGATGGGTTACGGTCAGGGGACGGAAAGGGAACCGGCAGGCAGTTCAGGGATCCCCTGTGGCCATTCCCCTCAACAATAAGTATACCATTTTGGATACTGTTGGGGTGGGGGGGGGGACTTACCAGGGAAAAGCAGTGGGGCACAGGTCTCTGGCACAGAGTCTGTCCCTGCTGCTCAGAAGGGAAGGGGGAAGAGGAGCAGAGCATTAGTCATTGGGGACTCCATAGTTAGGAGGACAGATAGGAGCTTCTGTGGGGACGAGAGACTCACGGTTGGTGTGAGTGATAATGGGAACTGCAGATGCTGCAGAATCCAAGATAATGAAATGTGAGGCTGGATGAACACAGCAGGCCCAGCAGCATCTCATGCTGCTGGGACTGCTGTGTTCATCCAGCCTCACGGTTGGTGTGTTGCCTCCCAGGTGCCAGGGTGCGTGATGTCTCTGATCGTGTTTTTGGGATCCTAAAGGGGGAGGGGGAGCAGCCCCAAGTCATGGTCCACATTGGCACCAACGACATAGGTAGGAAGAGAGATGGGGATTTAAGGCAGAAATTCAGGGAGCTAGGATGGAAGCTGAGAGCTAGGACGAACAGAGTTGTTGTCTCTGGTTTGTTGCCCGTGCCACGTGCTAGTGAGGCGAGGAATAGGGAGAGAGAGGAGTTGAACACGTGCCTACAGGGATGGTGCAGGAGGGAGGGTTTTGGATTCTTGGATAATTGGGGCTCTTTCTGGGGTAGGTGGTACCTCAACAAGCAAGATGGTCTTCACCTGAACCAGAGGGGTACCGATATCCTGGGGGGCAAATTTGCTAAGGCTATTCGGGTGGGTTTAAACTAATTCAGCAGGGGGATGGGCACCAAAATTGTAGTTTGACTATAGAAAAGGTTGAGAGTAGGGAGGTCTGAAATAAAGTTTCAGGGAAGCAAGATGGCACCGGTAAGCAAGAAGTTGGTTTGAAGTGTGTCTACTTCAATGCCAGGAGTGTCTGGAATAAGGTGGGTGAACTTGCAGCATGGGTTAGGACCTGGGACTTCGATGTTGTGGCCATTTCGGAGATATGGATAGAGCAGGGACAGGAATGGTTGTTGCAGATTCTGGGATTTAGATGTTTCAGTAAGAACAGAGAACAGGAACAGGAAAGGATAGCAAAGATGATTCTCGACAGGAGTGAGAGAACAGGGTAGTTGTCATGGGGGACTTCAACTTTCCAAATATTGACTGGGAACACTCTAGTTCGAGTACTATAGATGGGTCAGTTTTTGTCCAGTGTGTGCAGGAGGGCTTCCTGACACAGTATGTAGATAGGCCAACAAGGGGCGAAGCCACATTAGATTTGGTATTGGGTAATGAGCCTGGCCAGGTGTTAGATTTGGAAGTAGGTGAGTACTTTGGTGATAGTGATCACAATTCTGTTATGTTTACTTTAGTGATGGAAAGGGATAGGTGTATACCACTGGGCAAGAGTTATAGCTGGGGGAAAAGCAATTACGATGAGATTAGGCAAGATTTAGGGAGCATAGGATAGGGAAGGAAACTGCAGGGGATGGGCACATTAGAAATGTGGAGCTTATTCAAGGAAAAGCTCCTGTGTGTCCTCGATAAGTATGTACCTGTCAGGCAGGGAGGAAGCTGTAGAGTGCGGGAGCCGTGGTTTACGAAGGAGGTGGAATCTCTGGTCAAGAGGAAGAAGGCGGCTTATGTTAGGATGAGATGTGAAGGCTCAGTTAGGGCACTTGAGGGCTACGAAGTAGCCAGGAAAGACCTAAAGAGAGAGCTCAGAAGAGCTAGGAGGAGACATGAGAAGTTGTTGGCGGATAGGATCAGGGCAAACCCTAAGGCTTTCTATAGGTATTTAAGGAATAAAGGAATGACGAAAGTAAGATTAGGCCCAATCAAGGATAGTAGTGGTAAGTTGTGTGTGGAGTCAGATGAGGTAGGGGAAGCGCTAAATGAATATTTTTCAACAGTATTCACTCTAGTTAACGACAATGTTGTCGAGGAGAATACTGAGATACAGGCTACTAGACTAGGTGGGATTGAGGTTTACAAGGAAGAGGTATTAGAAATCCTACAGAGGGTGATGATAGATAAGTCCCCTGGGCAGGATGGGATTTATCCTCGGATCCTCTGGGAAGCCAGGGAGGAGACTGCCGAGCCTTTGGCATTGATCTTTAACTCGTCATTATCTACAGGAATAGTGCCAGATGACTGGAGGATAGCAAATGTGGTTCCCCTGTTCAAGGAGGGGAGTAGAGACAACCCTGGCAATTATAGACCAGTGAACCTTACCTCAGTTGTTGGTGAAGTGTTGGAAAAGGTTATAAGGGATAGGATTTATAATTATCTAGAAAAGAATAAATTGATTAGGGATAGTCAGCACGGTTTTGTGAAGGGAAGGTCGTGCCTCACAAACCTTATTGAGTTCTTTGAGAAGGTGACCAAACAGGTAGATGAGAGTAAACCGGTTGATGTGGTGTATATGGATTTCAGCAAGGCGTTTGATAAGGTTCCCCACAATAGGCTGTTCTACAAAATGTGGAGGAATGGAATTGTGGGAGACATAGCAGTTTGGATCGGAAATTGGCTTGCTGAAAGAAGACAGAGGGTGGTAGTTGATGGGAAATGTTCATCCTGGAGACCAGTTACTAGTGGTGTACCGCAAGGGTCGGTGTTGGATCCACTGCTGTTTGTCATTTTTATAAATGACATGGATGAAGGCGTAGAAGGATGGGTTAGTAAATTTGCAGACGACACTCAGGTCGGTGGAGTTGTGGATAGTGATGAAGGATGCCATAGGTTGCAGACAGACATAGATAAGCTGCAGAGCTAGGCTGAGAGGTGGTAAATGGAGTTTAATTCAGACAAGTGTGAGGTGATGCACTTTGGTAGGAGTAACCAGAAGGCAAAGTACTGGGCTAATGGTAAGATCCTTAGTAGTGTCGATGAGCAGCGAGATCTCGGTGTCCATGTACACAGATCGTTGAAAGTTGCCACCCAGGTTGACAGGGCTGTTAAGAAGGCATACAGTGTTTTAGCTTTTATTTATAGAGGGATCGAGTTCCGGAACCAAGAGGTTATGGTGAAGCTGTACAAAACTCTGGTGCGGCCGCACTTGGAGTATTGTGTACAGTTCTGGTCACCGCATTATAAGGATGTGGAAGCTTTGGAAAGGGTGCACAGGGGATTTACTAGGATGTTGCCTGGTATCGAGGGATGGTCTTATGAGGAAAGGTTGAGGGACTTGAGGCTGTTTTCATTCGAGAGAAGGTGGTTGAGGGGTGACTTAATTGAAACATATAAAATAATCAGAGGGTTAGATAGGGTGGATCGGGAGAGCCTTTTTCCTAGGATGGTGACGGCGAACACGAGGGGGCATAGCTTTAAATTGAGGGGTGAAAGATATAGGTCAGATGTCAGAGGTAGTTTCTTTACTCAGAGAGTAGTAAGGGAATGGAACGCTTTGCCTGCAACGGTAGTAGATTTGCCAAGTTTAGGTACATTTAAGTCGTCATTGGACAAGCATATGGACGTACATGGAATAGTGTAGGTTAGATGGGCTTGAGATTGGTATGACAGATCGGCACAACATCGAGGGCCGAAGGGCCTGTACTGTGCTGTAATGTTCTATGTTTTAGACCACTGTTTTATACGATGTAAGCAATATATGTGGATACTGTAAATCTGAAACCAAAACAGAAATTGCTGGACAAACTCAGCAGATCTCGCAGCATCTGTGGAGAGAGAAGCAGAGTTAACGTTGAGTCAGGTATGACTTCTTCACTTCTGAAGAAGAACCTATAGGCGACGGTGTCCCCATGTATCTGCTGCTGTTGTTCTTTCAGCTGGTATAAGTTCACTTTTTTTTTCAAAACAATTGTTTGGGACATTTTATGCCCACCTGAGATCTCAGTTTAGCACATCCTGGTGAAAAAACTTCATTTGATGAAGGAACTGTGCTCTGAAGGCTTTGGTTTCAAATAAACCTGTTAGACAATAACGTGGCGTGGCGTGCCTTCTGACTTTGTCCACCCTGGGTCAACACTGGCACCTCCATATCAAAACTGAGGCAAATCAGACAGCCAGTGGAACAATGTGCTTTCAGCTGGAAAGGCGGGGGAGGTTGGTTGGACGAGATTACAGAAGCAGAAATGGCAAATACAAGATGCGTTTAACCGCAAGGACGAAGCTCGAGAACACATGGCAAGGGAAGAGTGCAATAATACAAAAACAATACAGCTTAAAATGAGTTGTGTGTGGGTGCAAGGGAGGAATTCCTCAGTTGTGTTGACTGCAGAATGTGGCTCATCACCACCATATTTCACCAGAGAACAAAAATCAGATGTCAAGGAACATAGGGTATACTGGCTTTGGAGCTGATATCACATATGTTCTTCACAATGGTGCTGGTGCTTAAAACATTAAAATAGAAAGATTAGCTGCATGGGTTACACATGCATTCCCTTGAATTTAGAAGGCTGAAAGGCAACTTGAGCAGGGTACCTCTGAGAGAGAGTGCTGAACAAAGGGGCACAATCTTAGCGACAAACAGGTAATGCTGGAAATACTCAGCATGTGACAACATCTGCTGGAGAAACAGGGTTAACAGTGAGATAACACAGTGTGGAGCTGGAGGAACACAGCAGGCCAAGCAGCATCAGAACAGCAGGAAGGCTGATGTTTCAGGTTGAAAGCCTTCACGAACCCGGAACGTCAGCTTTCCTGCTCCTCTGATGCCGCCTGGCCTGCTGTGTTCCTCCAGCTCCACACTGTGTCATCTCAAACTCCAATATGGGCAGTTCTTACTATCTCTCAGGGTTAACACTGAGTCACGTTTGACTCAGCATCAGCAAAATCTTAAAACTGGAGCTGGGTCATTCAGCAAGAATAGGAAACATATTTCCTCACAAAAGGGAGCAATATTCTGGAGGTTTGTCAACCGAAAGGCTGTAGTGCTGAGAGATCCTCTCCAGGTTCCCTTCTGAGCAAAATACCATCATGACGTCCACTCATTCACCATCGCTGGGACAAAACTGTATAAAAATACCTGTGTAACTGCTTTATGGTGTATCTACTTCACATGGAAAACAGAAGCTCAAAGGAGAAGCTAATCACCATTTTCTCGGAGCAATTTGGGATTAGAAAGAAATGCTGGCTTAGCCAGCAATGCCCATGTCCCAGACAAAAATTTTTAAAAAGTAGATTTTTGATAGGTAAGGTGTGCACGTCAGGTATCCATTATCCAGTGATCCGAGGAAGGGTCACTCCACCCGAAACATTAACTCTGATTTCTCTCCACAACCGTTGAGCTTTTCCAGCATTTTCTGTTTTTGTGGGTATTCATTATCAGTATATCAGGAAACCCAAAAGAACTGAAAACCAAAGGTCTTTTCAAAGTAGATCTGAATAAACTCATTGACACACTGAGCATGGGCACTTTGGATAGAAGGCTTTGCTTTCAGGATTGTTCAGGTCCGTAATGGTCAAGAAAAGTTTTCTTTCCCAAAGACCTGAACAGACTACAGTGGACCCAAAACCGAAAATATCCTTCATCCAAAACCAGTTGGTCCCGAGGTTTTTGGATAAAGGATTTCTGGCCTGTAAAGTGATATGGAACAATGGCAAACAGAAATTAATAAAGGTTCAGATCAACCTTAAGTTAACACAACCTCAGGAATGCCCTGAGGACTTAACATTTTATCCTTAGTCCCATGGTCCTCTACTTATGCAACAAGGAAGATCTAAACCTACAGTTTGTGAGAATGTGTAACAACAGATGCCAACGCTCATTAAGGAACAAACATGATAAACAAGTCAAGAGGCTAGGTTGGTGCAAGTGCGACAAAATAAAAACAAGACTTACAGCTTTCTTGCCCATTTCTGTTTTAGAAAGTGAGAGTGTTCCTCTAAGGTGGCAACCAATTTCAATTCCTTTCGGAACTCTGGAGGAGGAAAAATAAAATTAATTCGACCTTGTTGTGGACTGAGACTGAAATATTCTCAAAAACAGAAAATGCTGGGAATACATAGTAGATCAGTCTGCCTCTTACAGGCAGATCCAGTGTCAGGAAATGAAAGCCGATGGAGGTTTTAGAGGAAGAAGGAATGGAAAATAATCTAATCACAGGATAGAGTCTAACGAGTGGAACAAATCTCAAAACCGCTTGTTCGAAAAGGATGTTCTGTGACTGGTCTATCTGTTGTCTTTTCCCCCTCCCACCTCTGCACTGCAACTGCAGAACACTTTCATTGTGTATCTGTTAAATTCAAATTCTAACAGCAGTTTTGAACCATAAAAGGAGGCCATTGGGCCTTACTGCCTGTATTGGATCAGTGGAGCAGCTGTCATATTGGTCTCACTGTCCTTGCTCTTTCCCCAAATCCCCGAAATGTATTTCCTTCTCAACTATTAATCCATTTCCCTTTTGAAAGGGACAAATGCATCTGTTCTTAGTTCCCATTCAGTCAGTTATTCTGATTTGGAATATTCTCACTGCATTTCTTTATTTCTTCTCATTTCTGTTGTTGTTAATTATCTTAAATCAGTGTCCTTTGGTTTCTGATGCTCCTGCCAGTGAACACAATTTCTGCTTATTTACTCAATTAAATCTCTTCTAATTAGGCTGTCTTTTTGCTTTGTATGTGCAGGCTGATGGAGTACTATGTGTTTCTGATGTTTGTTTACTTCAGGTTTGCAAGGTCATGGGGAAAGAGTTGACGGCTGGGGACATGAGATTGTAAGAGAATTGGCCCAGCATGATGGGCCTCCTTTTGCACTGAATGGTTCTACTGTTGCCATGTTTTCTGTTATAAGTAAATTAATGCTGTGTTGACTGAAGACAACTGTCAAATTATGAGGGGTGATTATATAAATTAGATCTGTCTTTAGTAGAATTTAGAAGGTCAAGGGGTGATGTGATCAAAGTCTTCAAAGTGATAATGGGAACTGCAGATGCTGGAGAATCCAAGATAATAAAGTGTGAAACTGGATGAACACAGCAGGCCAAGCAGCATCTCAGGAGCCCAAAAGCTTGACGTTTTGGGCCTAGACCCTTCATCAGAAAAGGGGATGGGGTGAAGTTTCTGGAATAAATACAGAGAGGGGGGGAGGCGAACCGAAGATGGAGAGAAAAGAAGATAGGTGGAGAGGTAGGGAGGGGATAGGTCAGTCCAGGGAAGACGGACAAGTCAAGGAGGTGGAATAAGGTTAGTAGGTAGGAGGTGGAGGTGCGACTTGGGGTGGGAGGAAGGGATGGGTGAGAGGAAGAACAGGTTAGGGAGGCAGAGACAGGCTGGGCTGGTTTTGGGATGCAGTGGGTGGAGGGGAAGAGTTGGGCTGGTTGTGTGGTGCAGTGGGGGGAGGGGACGAACTGGGCTGGTTTTGGGATGTGGCGGGGCAAGGGGAGATTTTGAAGCTGGTGAAGTCCACATTGATACCATTAGGCTGCAGGGTTCCCAAGCGGAATATGAGTTGCTGTTCCTGCAACCTTCGGGTGGCATCATTGTGACACTGCAGGAGGCCCATGATGGACATGTCATGTAAAGAATGGGAGGGGGAGTTAAAATGGTTTGCGACTGGGAGGTGCAGTTGTTTATTGCGAACCGAGTGGAGGTGTTCTGCAAAGCGGTCACCAAGCCTCCGCTTGGTTTCCCCAGTGTAGAGGTAGCCATACCAGGTACAATGGATACAGTATACCACATTGGCAGATGTGCAGGTGAACCTCTGCTTAATATGGAAAGTCATCTTGGGGCCAGGGATAGGGGTGAGGGAGGAGGTGTGGGGGCAAGTGTAGCATTTCCTGCGGTTGCAGGGAAAGGTGCCGGGTGTGGTGGGGTTGGAGGGCAGTGTGGAGTGAACAAGGGAGTCACGGAGAGAGTGGTCTCTCCGGAAAGCAGACAAGGGGGGGGGATGGAAAAATGTCTTGGGTGGTGGGGTCGGGTTGTAGATGGCGGAAGTGTCGGAGGATGATGCGTTGTGCTCCTGAGATGCTGCTTGGCCTGCTGTGTTCATCCAGCTTCACACTTTATTATCTTAAAGTCTTCAAAGTATTTGGGGTGGAATGGTGGCTCGGTGGTTAGCAGTGCTGCCGCTCAGCGCCAGGGACCCCAGGTTCGATTCCAGCCTCGAGTGGAGTCTGTGTGGAGTTTGTAGGTTCTCCCTGCATTTGCATGGGTTTCCTCTGGGTGCTCCAGTTTCCTCCCACTTTCCAAAGATGTTCAGGGTAGGTGGATTGGCCATGCTAAATTGCCCATAGTGTTCAGGGATGTATGAATTAGGTGGGTAATAGGGGTATGAGGGTATGGGCCTGGGTGGGGTTCTCCAAGGGTCGGTGTGGACTTGTTGGCCAAAGGACCTGTTTCCACACTGTAGGAATTCAAGAAGTAGGGTCACAGTCTGAGAATTATAGTAAATTAAGCAGTATTTTGTGCTTTCTGCATCCATAGGATGGCTCATATGCTCCATTACTATTAAATAATTAAAAATGTCAACTGTGTTAATCTTTTCGTTTTGCATGTGGAAATGAGCTGTTTTTTTTTTAAACATGGGACATGGTGATTAACACTGCTGAAAATGAGGAGTTCACCAAAAATACATACATCCCAGGATGAGGGCTTGCCAGGTGGGAGCTCACACTTGACCATCAGGAGCAGAACGAGCATGGCAGAAAGGCATTATGTTCTACGAAGATGTTGTACATTTACTTTCCCAGTCTTTAACTTGCCAGATTCTTGTTAATCCTGAACCAATTACTTACTTGTCATCTGGCAAAGAAACGATGTAGAATGGAATTGTGCATTTTGGGGGCAGCGTAAGGGAGCAAAATTTGTTCTTGCTGAGTAGTGCGTTGGCATGGGTTCGGTAGATGTCCAGGTTCAGTGGAGCCGGGAGCTTGCGATCAATGTGGAATGGCAGGTCATTTAAATGTTCCAACTCACTCAGCGCCTCATGGCGAATCTGCAGGCGTATCACATAGTCCCCTTTATCCAGTTTTAACGAATACTGTGAAGAAACAACAAAGCACTTCAACAACAGGCCATTTTAACAAAAAGAGAAACATGTTCCATACACTTCAAAATCAATGCTTTGTATTTAGAAGGAACATAGACTTGCATTTCAATAGCAAGTTTAGCAATGTCCTAAACCAACTGGCAACCAATGAAATACTTTCCAAGTACAGCCAATGTTGTAATGTAGGAAATGTAGCAGCTAATTTGTGCACATCAAATTCTCTCACACTGCAACGACCAGATCGTCTGTTTTTACTAATTGAGGGGTAAATGTAAATTAGAACATGAGGAAGACCTCACCTACTCTTCTTCAAAACACAACCACAATATATTTTAGTAGCGAAAGGGTTCTTGGTTTAATGTTTCAAATCAAACTTATGCCTCTGAATGTGTAGCACTCATTCAATAGCGCACTGCGCGTTTGGGCTCTAGTGAGTGGTACTCAACTCCAACAGGAGCTCATAACTTCTGAGATACAGGCAAGAATGCTATACAGAACAGCAAGTTGAACATTCGCAGTGGAAAATGAATCCTATAGAGTTGAAATTCTCCTGGTATCTTGGTCGGAAGTAACTGTTTAGCTAAATTCCTAATTTTTCCAAGTGCAGTTGGAACAGAGCTAAGGTAGTGTTGTTCTGTGACAGGGCCAGTAATACTGGACCAACAGCTTAAGGATGAAATATGAAATTAAAAAATTATACACTTTTTCAGAGAACGGGGCTCCAATTGAGCATCGGCTTTTCTGTAATTCAATTTTACAGGGTGGGGAAGCTTGCACTTCTGCAGAAATGTTTTACTATTTTCTAATGTTCTCCCTACTAGCTTCTTTTCCCCTCCTAAAACACTTCATAAGAATGTAGAAGTAAAAGATGGCCACTTGGCCCATCACGTCAGCCTGCTATTCAATGAGATTGTCAATGATCTGATCATTCTCAACTCCACTTTCCTGTCTTATCCCCCACAGTACCTGCACAAGCCTTGATTCCCTTATTGATTAAAAATCTGTCTCTCTCAGTCTTGCATACACCTAATAGCTCAGTTTGAGTGCCCTGTGGTACAGAATTCCACAGGTTAATTATGCAGAGAAAAAAAATTCCCCTTATCCCTTTCTTAAATAGCCAACCGCTTGCCCCGAAATTATGTCCTTTGGTCAAAGACTGTCGCAGAAGTGGACACAATCTCTCCATATCCACTCTCAAACACCATGAGAATCTTGTATGGTTCAATAAGGCCTCCTCCCAATCGTCTAAATTCCAGTCAGTACAAACCAAACTCACTCAAACTATCCTCATAAGAAAACCATCCTCTGGAATTAATCGAGAGAACATTTGCCAATACATCCTTCCTTAGGTAAGGGGACCAAAATTTTTCTCAGTGTTTTAAGCGTGGCCTGACCAGTGCCTTGCAATGTTTTAGCAATTTTAAATTCCCTTCCCTTTGAAACTTCCTCCTGTGTTAGCAGTAGATCCTTTACTTCAATGTTTGAAACACAGATGGATGGCAAACCATTTCCACTCCCCCTCCCATTCTTTAGATGACATGTCCATCATGGGCCTCCTGCACTGCCACAATGATGCCACCCGAAGGTTGCAGGAACAGCAACTCATATTCCGCCTGGGAACCCTGCAGCTTAATGGTATCAATGTGGACTTCACCAGTTTCAAAATCTCCCCTTCCCCTACTGCATCCCTAAACCAGCCCAGTTCGTCCCCTCCCCCCACTGCACCACACAACCAGCCCAGCTCTTCCCCCCCACCCACTGCATCCCAAAACCAGTCCAACCTGTCTCTGCCTCCCTAACCGGTTCTTCCTCTCACCCATCCCTTCCTCCCACCCCAAGCCGCACCCCCATCCACCTACTAACCTCATCCCACCTCCTTGACCTGTCCATCTTCCCTGGACTGACCTATCCCCTCCCTACCTCCCCAACTACACTCTCTCCACCTATCTTCTTTACTCTCCATCTTCGGTCCGCCTCCCCCTCTCTCCCTATTTATTCCAGTTCCCTCTCCCCATCCCCCTCTCTGATGAAGGGTCCAGGCCCGAAACGTCAGCTTTTGTGCTCCTGAGATGCTGCTTGGCCTGCTGTGTTCATCCAGCCTCACATTTTATTATCTTGGATGGCAAAGCTGATACTTTGTTCCTGCAGTGGAGTGACCACCATTCTGAAATCAGAATCACTTATGTCAGCTTTCAACAGTACCTTTGTTAAAAAGGAACCTCTGCAGAGATGGTCAATTTTACAGTTTTGTAGTTACATTATTTCAGTCAGTTCAGTGCATAGATTACATTTTCCTGTTTTTAACCACCATTCTTACCCTGTCAGGATAAGCATCACCCGATCCCACCAGCTTCTTGTTTTGATCGAATAGCATCCAAAGTTGACTGTCATACTCTGATTCATACAGCAAGTCAGATAATAACGGACAGCTCGGAGTTACTTCACCAGATTTTGCCTGTAGTAGCACATTTAAAGAAAACACAATTAACACTGCATAGTAAATATTGTAAAGAAAGCCTGTACAAGTGGAGTCAATACATATCCCTCTTATCCTCAGCATGCTGAAGCCACATAAATGGCAATCTGCAGGATGTAGTGCATCTACTCAGCAAGATATTCCTGAGACTTCCTCCATTGTGACCTCTACCATTAAGAAAGTCATGGGAACATCATCACCTCCAAGATAACCTGCAAACCAGTGAGACTATTACAGACCAAACAGAGATTATGGTGCAGGTCTCAAAGCACAAGGTCTTTTAAAAATGACACAAACTAATCACTGGGGTCATTTATGAAAAGACAAAATTTCAAAGCAGGGAAGACTTTTAAAATCTGTGCACAGTTCTGCTCTCCTATTACAAACAAAAGAAAAATCTGACAGAATACTTTTTCCCTGGAAATGAGACAAATAGGATTTGACCAAAATCTTTTTGTGAACGGACAGAAAATCTTTTCGGCTGTGAAGGCCAAAACCAGAGTGCATTAATATGAAGAGTCATTAGCAAGTACAAGCAAGAATTCAGCAGATATGCCCTTGCCCAGATAAAGATGAAAACGTGCAACCACTCCTTATGGGAGTGAGTTAACGTGATTAGCCACAAAACATTCACGGGAAGTGAAATAAACATGCAACGAGTGGAAGAATATGTTGGTAATGCAAGATTAACACGTGGGGAAGAAGGTTTATATGTAATAAACAGTGGCCTGAACTCGTTGGACTGCACAGAGATACGAGCACAGTTCTAGATACAAAATATTCATGGTTTTATTTAAAATAGGGCATATGACAAGGAAACACAACCTCCGATGGCTCTGAGATGAGACTCCAGATTAGAGGGTGCTTGCTCTGTTTAAATTAGCAATTGTGCATAAGAATGAATTTTACGGTTTCTGAGAGAGGAGTCAAGGCATCATGTTGATACAGGAATATTGGAACAGGAGTGGGCCATTCAGCCTGCTCTGCCATTCAATTCAATCAATGCTCATCATCCACTTCAATGTTCCTTTCCCCCCAAAACTATTCATAGATAGAACATAGAACAGAAGAGCATAGTAAAGGCCCTTCGGCCCATGATGTTGTGCCAACCCGTTATCCTAAGATCAATCTAGCCTGCATACCCTACATTTTACTATCCTCCACGTGCCTATCCAAGAGTCGCTTAAAAGTCTCTAAACTATCTGACACCGCCATCACTGCCGGCAGCGCATTCCACACGCTCACAACACTGTGTGAAGAACCTGTCTCTGACATCTTCCCGATATCTTCCTCCAATCACCGTGAAATTACGTTCCCTTGTAAGAGTATTTCCGCCCTGGGAAGAAGTCTATCTACTCCATCTATACCTCTCATCTTGTAAATTTCTATCAAGTCACCTCTCACCCTTCTTCATTCCAATGAAAAATGCTCTAGCTCCCTCAACCTTTCCTCATAAGACCTGCCCTCCAGTCCTGGTATCCTGGTAAATCTCCTCTGCACCCTCTCTAAAGCTTCCACAGCGACCAGAACTGAACACAATACTCCAAATGTGGTCCAACTAGAGTTTTGTAGAGCTACTGCACAACCTCATGGCTCTTAAACTCAAACCCCTGCCAATGAAAGCCAAAACACCTTATTCTTTACAACCCTATTAACTTGGGTCACAACTTTGAGAGATCTATGGATGTGGACCTCACGATCCCTCTGTTCCTCCACAATGCCAAGAATCCTGCTATAAACCCTGTATTCTACATTCAAATTCGACGTTCCAGAATGAATTCCCATAGCTCCTTAGGTTGGTAGACCCATAGTAACTGGTATTTAGCAGTCTCTCAATCTTAACTTTAAATATACACAAGCATTTTCCTTTTTAAGAGGCAGAGTTTTCTGCAGTTGCATAAATCCATTTATCAGCATTTACAATGAAAATGGGGTGAACAGTGCTGAAAATGTTAACCTCTGCCATGGCCTGCCCATAAAAACAAGTTGTGTCTGTAACAATGCCTGTAACTTAGGTAAATGCCCCAAGTAGCTCCATAAAGGATTATGAAACAAGAATACACAGGGACAAGTGAACAAAGACTTGGTTAAAGAGGTATGTTTAAGGTCTTAAAGAGAGACAGGGCAAAAAGGAAAGGAGTAGACAGGGGTGCAGAGCTTAGACCCTGGATATTTTTTAAAAAACTGTTATAGTTCCAAGAAATTAAAATTGTAGACAGGAACACAGAAGCTTTAAAAGACAGGATCTTTCAATTCATCTAGTCTGTCGGCTAAAAAGGAGCCATTCAACCTAATCCCACTCTTCAGCTCGTGAGCAGT
The DNA here is from genome assembly GCF_030684315.1 of Stegostoma tigrinum. Taxonomy (NCBI): domain Eukaryota; kingdom Metazoa; phylum Chordata; class Chondrichthyes; order Orectolobiformes; family Stegostomatidae; genus Stegostoma; species Stegostoma tigrinum. The sequence continues at coordinate 3,774,265 of NC_081368.1, read as the reverse complement.
GATCCAGTAGGTTACAGTATTTCAAGGGTTATCCAAGTAGCCAAGTTTGCAGAAGCACAGGGTCCTCAATGGGTTAGAGATAGGAAAATGGTGAGATCACAAAGTGATTAAAAATTTACGCATTGTCAGAAGTTAAATTACAGGCAGCAGTTCTGAATAATTACAAGTCTACGGATGATGGAAGATGCATGGTTCACCAGAAGAACATAAAAAGAATGTAAAGGGTAGGGATACATGTCAGCCGGCTTTCTCATCATCACAAAAGATTATAGCCCTGGAATCATTCTAAACTTTAAATTTCATTCCATGACACAGAGACCTTGCTCCATTGCAGCTGCCCTAAGAAGCCATTCTTGGCATCAATCCTGAGCTGGTTCCTTATCAGTTCATCTTTTGCTATTACCATTGCAATGCAACTTGAAAAACTAGTATTGACATATCACTGGTAAGTCATCTTAGCAAAGAATTACTTCATTGCACGAGGAGCCCATTCATTCCAACATGCGGTATCAACTTTCTGAAAGAACAATTCACTTGGAGTCTTCTCCTCGCCTCCCTGCACATTCTTCCTTCTTAGATAATAGTCTAGCTCCCTTTTGAAAGTTTCAATTGAAACTTCCCTACACCACAAACTCAGGCAGCACACTGTAGATCTTAATCAGTCAGACAGCAAAAACACTTTCCCCCCCACCCCTCATGTGTTTTCATCCCAGCTGAAGTTACTATTGGACCAGTCAGATCTCAACGAAATCTGGCTTGTTAGACCATACTTTTTCTTCCCCCCTTGATTTTATGTGGAAGACACAAAAGACGACAGATTTGAATTTGACAGTAAAACTGAAGTTGATGACAGGAGAAATTAAAAAAAACAAATCAACATAGCTAAATAGAACACAGTTCAAACAAGTTCAAACACCTGCAAAACCAAGATCCTATCTCCTTCCCAAAACATTGCATTACAGTTATTCAAAACTACAGATATATTTTCCTTCTCCATTATATCTGTAGGTTTGACATCTAAGCACCTTCACAACTCCAGTGCTGAGAGCTGTGGGGTCTTTTTCCTTGGCTTTTCACAAAACCAAGAGCTCAAGACTTTCCAAATCTTCTAATAATCTGCAGAGTTCTGATTAAGCATTCCTGGTCTGGAAGTTTTCGCAAACAGAAACCCTTTACACTGAGGCAACTTATTCCCTTAACTGCTCTAAACAATTTCCACTTCTGAGGAGAAACTGTTCTTACATCTGAGTTCAGTCAGGTCTCCTTCAAACTGAATTCAAGAAGTTTTAACTAAAATAAAACAAAAAACTTGTCGATCCTCGCTTCTATAATGCTAGGTGGAGGCTCTGGACAGAGTGCAAAAGAAGTTTAATAGAATGTTTTAGAGATAGTCGGAACTGCAGATGCTGGAGAATCTGAGATAACAAGGTGTAAAGCTGGGTGAACACAGCAGGCCAGGCAGCATCAGAGGAGCACGAATGCTGACGTTTTGGGCCTAGACCCTTCTTCTGAAAGATGCTGTTAAACTTGAAAGGGTTTAGAAAAGATTCACAAGGGCGTTAACAGGATCGGGGGGTTTGAACTACACAGAGAGGCTGAATAGGGCGTTATTCACGTGAGTGTCAGAGGCTGAGGAGTGACCATCAAGAGGTTTATAAAATCGTGAGGAGCATGGATAGGGTGAACAGCCAAGGTCTTTCCCTCAGGGTAGGGGAGTCCAAAACTAGTGAGCACAGGTTTGAGGTGAGGGGGATAATTTAAAAGGGATAGGTAGCATGTGTATGGAACAAGCTGCCAGAAGAGATGGTGGAGGTCAGTACAATTACAACATTTAAAAAGCATCTGGATGGGCCCATGAACAGAAGAGTTGAGGGCAAAAGGATTAAATCAGTTTAGGATATCTGATTGGCACAGATGATTTAACTGAAGGGTCTGTTTCCCTGCGGTAAATCTTTATCAGATATGAGAGGTAAGTTTTTTACGCAGACATGATAGATACTTGGAAGGCAGTTCTAAGGGAGGTGATAGAAGCAGATACGATAGCAACCTTTAAGAGGCGTTTCAACAGACACATGAACAGGCAGAGAATTAAGGGATATGGACCTTGTGCAGGCAGATGGGATTAGTTTCGAATCATGTCATGGTTGGCACAGGCATGATGGGTCAAAGGGCCTGTTCCTGTGCTATATAGAGTACATAGAACATTACAGCACAGAACAGGCCCATCGGCCCTCCATGTTGTGCCGACTTGTCATACCAATCTCAAGCCTATCTAACCTACACTATTCCATGTACATCCATATGCTTGCCCAATGACGACTTAAATGTACCTAAAGTTGGCGAATCTACAACCGTTGCAAGCAAAGCGTTTCATTCCCTTACTACTCTCTGAGTAAAGAAACTACCTCTGACGTCTGTCCTATATCTTTCACACCTCAATTTAAAGCTATGCCCCCTCGTGCTCGCCGTCACCATCCTAGAAAAAAGGCTCTCCCTATCCACCCTATCTAACCCTCTGATTATTTTATATGTTTCAATTAAGTCACCACTCAACCTTCTTCTCTCTAATGAAAACAGCCTCAAGTCGATCAGCCTTTCCTCGTAAGACCTTCCCTCCATACCAAGCAACATCCTAGTAAATCCCCTTTGCACCCTTTCCAAAGCTTCCACATCCTTCTTATAATGCGGTGACCAGAACTGTACGCAATACTCCAAATGCGGCCGCACCAGAGTTTTGTACAGTTGCAGCATAACCTCTTGGTTCCGGAACTCGATCCCTCTATTAATAAAAGCTAAAACACTGTATGCCTTCTTAACAGCCCTGTCAACCTGTGCTATACTGTTCTATGTTCTATGAGTTTAATTTTGCATTTGTCCTGTGGTAAAACATTAGGGCAGCACAGTGGCTCAGTGGTTAGCACTGCAGCCTCACAGCACCAGGGACCTGGGTTCGATTCCAGCCTCGGGTGACTGTCTGTGCGGAGTTTGCACATTCTCCCCGTGTCTGCGTGGGTTTCCTCTGGGTGCTCTGGTTTCTTCCCACAGTCCAAAAGATGTGCAGGCTAGGTGGATCGGCCATCCTAAATTGCCCATAGTGTTCAGGGGTGTGTGGGTTATCGGGGGATGGGTCTGGGTGGGATGCTGCAAGGGGCGGTGTGGACTTGTTGGGCTGAAGGGCCTGTTTCCACACTGTAGGGAATCTAATCTAATCAAAATAAAATAAACTTTCATTAAGCCTCCCAGAGGTATTTAGTTGTCTGCTCTCTGAAACATACTGCTTTAAAATCATGGTTGCAGTAAGACTGACTTAGTTAATTGTTAAATCCATTCACAAAAGACACAACACTCAAATGCCACTAGCTTGAAAACCAAACTCTTAAAAAAAATACATAAATCACACATCTTTCATCACATGTCACTTTTTAACAAATACTTTAAATTTGTGCCACTGTCCCTTTGGAAGCAGGAATTTTTACCTGACCTATATTCATTGGACAAGTATATGGACGTACATGGAATAGTGCAGGTCAGATGGGTATGGCAGGTCGGCACAACATCGAGGGCCGAAGGGCCTGTACTGTGCTGTAATGTTCTATACTGTGCAAGTCCCTCAAGTTTCTGAATACCTATCAAATCACTTTTCAGCCTTCTTTTCTCCATAGAAAACAGTTGAAACCTTTCCGACTTATTTTCAAAATTGAAGTACCTCAGCTGTGGAACCATTTTCTGGATCTTTTCTGCCCTATCCCTTTCCTGCTTTAAAGGCAAAGGCCAAGTGCAATAATTTATCACGTACAGTTACAAACTGCCTGGTATTGCTTTCATTGAAGTAGATTGTGCAAGTTACTGCCGTAGAAGATTTCAAAATAACCTTCCTTTCCAGGAGAACATCAAGTTAAATTACAGGTGTTACACGTGACAACTGACTAAAATTGTAAGGAGGAATGTTGTAGGTAGTTACCTGGGTGAAATTGTAGGTTAAAACCAGCTCATAAAGTTGCCTGTTGTTGGGCAGTATATCCCGAGAGCCTAATGGTCTTGTTTTGGCATCCACAGGCCTGTTGGAAAAGGTGGATCTTTTTATTAATGGCCCACAATTTTTTCTTATAAATCAAACCTCAGACTAAAATAAAGACATCTGTCCTTTTGTTTCTTGGAAAAGCAAACAGATTTGTTTCTGCGATAAATTAAATCAACTCCAATTCTGGGCTCTGATTTGGAAAAAGATGCATTCTATTTTTTCTTAATATGATAAAGCTAATACATTATATTGAATTTAACTTATAATAAAATAATTCAATGTCATAAACACTGCACCATTTATTGTATGGAAATCTAAGGAAATTAACTACATACCCAGGTCTACAGGAATGCAAAGAAGAGGAGATGTGTATTTCTAAGTATCTTTCACGTGCCCAGAATGTCCTAAAGTGCCAAATGACTTATGAAACACTTTTGAAATGCAGTTACTATTGTAATGTAGGTAACACGGCAGCCAATCTGGGAACTGCAAGTCCCAGAAAGAGTAACGACATAATGACCAGATAAGCCGTTTCTTAAGTGAATCTGATGGAGTCCTAAATACTGGCTTGGACACTGAAGGTGACTCCTGTGTTTCTTCAAGTATTGCCATAAGTGCTCGAGACAACAGACAGTTCTCAGTTTAACATCTCATCTAAAAGGCAGCACTTGCAACTAACCCCCCTTAGTACTACTGGAATTGTCAATCTAGATTCTGTGTTTGTCTGTAGTAGGACTTGAATCCATGATATTCTGACTCAAACATGAGAGTACTACTATTTACAGAACATTGAACATTGAACAGTACAGCACAGTACAGGCCCTTCAGCCTACGATGTTGTGCCGACCTATCATCCTCAACTCTCAAATATCAGACTGTCCGTTGCTGGTACACATTTTAACCTACTCAGATACTGTCTGTTCTGTCACCACCAAAGCTCATCTTTCTCACATATCCCAGAGTCTTCATTGTGGCAGAGTAGAATACTCAACTCACAACACATGTTATGCACACAGGGATCAAAATGACATGCTCTAACCTTTAAGATCAGTTTGTGCTATTTGGTACAAGCCTTATATAAATCATATTTCATGTGTTAGCAGTAAATAGTGATACCAAGCAAGGTACTGAAATCCCTACAATTAGGAAATGACAAATGAAAAACACACAAAGTACGAAAAGACATCATTTACTCTCTTCAGCCTGCCCTGCTGTTTAGTTTCAATGACTCACTCACACCACTTGCATTTTCCTACTGCCAAACCACTCCCCATCTGAATTATTTATGCGTCAATTTGGTTTCTGGAAAGTTGCTCAACATTATTTAAGGAACATTCTAAGGAACGTACATTTATAAGCCTTGAAAATGGCAGGAATACAAGTTAGTAAAGTTTGATTCACATTTTAGCCACTGAGTTCACATTGGAAAAACAATGACTGAATATTGGAAACAGGCAACAAATATTCAGACTAAACAGAGAATTAAATATCTATTTAGACTTATGAGTTTAACGCATGTAGGACATGCTCCAGAATGAGCTTTAAAATAGAGGCAGGACTGAAAATTTATCTGCATGAGCTAAAGCCTTGAGGTAGTGCTGCACTATAAAACATGCTCTGTAACAACTAATTAAACTCATGAACTGAGGTACAGCTGGCACCTGGTATTTTCACACAACTACTTATTTTGAGTAGCATGTTTACCGAAGAGTTTGCACCCAGTTTTTTAGGGTCACAACAGGCGAGAGCTCTTCATAATTCAGTGAAGCTGTGGTATCAAATCGCGATATTCCTTCCGAGGCATGCTAGAAGGAAATAATTATAGATGTAGTTAACACTTCTGCCTGTTAAGTTTACAGCCTAGTTCATCACACAGTTATGCTTTCTGTTGAATAGAAATCGTTACTCATCCCAGCTTTCACTCAGTATAAACTTCAATACTTCAGATTACAAACCTGGTCCTTGCACACTCCTTTATAAAATAAATTCATTCTTGGGTTATGGACATCATAGGCAAGGATAGCATTTATTGACCATTCCTAGGTGACTTGGCAATGTTTGTGAATTTACATTTTGGACAAAGTGGCTCTTTTTATAGCTTCTCTGCAGGCTACCTTCAAACTGTCTCTGTGAGAACAGCTTTCCCAAATATCTTTTCTCTCCCTTTTAACATGGAACACTAGAGACTTTTCTTTTTGACTACCTCGGACTCTGAACTTTAATCCCTTTCTACCTAATCATCCTCCTTTATTCTGTCCTCTGGTCTTATTGTAGTGCCCTAGGATATCTGTCTAAAAAGCAAAGCATTAGAAAGAAAACCAGCAATTTCTATAACACCTTTCATGGTATCATGATACACTAAAGTGTTTTAATGCCAATGGGATACCTTGTGAAGTGCAGTTTAATGTTGTAATGTAGGAGACATAGCAGCCACATTATGCCGAACAAACTCCCAAAGTATTTTTATTAACAAATCTATTTAATGATAAGAACCAAAAGAACTGCGGACACTGGAAATCAGAGACAAAATCAGAAATTTCTCGAAAAGTTCAGCAGGCTTGACAGCACTTGTGAAGAGAAATAAGAGTTAACGTTTTGGGTCCAGTGACCCTTCCGCAGAACTGGTTCTGCGGAAGGGTTACTAGACCCCAAATGTTCACTCTGATTTCTCTATTTTAGTGGTATTGGCTCAGGACTGAATCTTGACCAGATTACAAAGGATCACTTCTCTGAAATAATTACCATGGCATACTTATGTAAACTTGAATAGATTCCTGATTTAATGATTTTAGAAAAACAGCACCTTTAACAGCATAGTAGTTTGTTTGTATTGGCAATGCCTGTGGAGAGAAAGCAGAATTAACTTTTTTAATTCAGTGGCCCTTCTTCAGAACAGGGGTTCACCAGACTTGAAAATCTAACTGCTTTCTCTGCACAGATGCTACTAGGCCTGAGATTCTTCAACAATTTCTGCTTTTGTTTCAGATTTTCAGCATCTGCAGTTCTTTGTTTTAAATCTTTAATATTGTCCTGTCGACAGTGTAGGAGTCTGACAGTAATGTCCTCTCACAATGCAGCACTCTTTCAGTACTGCGCCTGATAGTTCAGCATTCTCTTAGTACTGCCCAACCCCCAAGAGTGCAGGCTCCTACTGCACTGTCAGAGAGGCAGTGCTGTATGAACAGTACTTCAGTATTATGCTGACAAAAAAACCCTACCCTTTGACAGCACAGCACTCTCCCAGTACTGAACATTTGACGGTGCAGACTCCCACAGTACTGCTTATCTGGCAGAACTGCACTCCTCCATAACAGGCTTTCCAATGATGCTGCACTCGTTACTGTCTCGCCAAGAGTGCAGTGTTTCCCTCTGTACTGACCCTCATATCATGCGATTCCCATGGTACAGACTTTCAGAACAGTTAGGACTGCAATGGAATGTTAGCCTGGATTTTGTGTGTAAGACTGTGGCGAGAGACTGAATGAATAATCTTTTGACTGGGTTGACAGCTTTTCAGGATGTTTTTGGTTGGAATCTGTTACAAACAGGTTTGCCAAGTCTCCAGGAATGCAATCTCAAACTCCTGGACAACTATTTATGGAAAAATTTTAAAAATCATCAGGTAGTCAAGAATGATTTAGTAACAAAAATATTGGACTTGTCTGCTTGACAGGACAAGGTGCTTGGAGGATAAAGGTCATGTGACAACACCTGAATATGCTTGGATTTAGCAAATATCGCTACAAGGAAACAAATTGAGTGGTTCAGGAAATTGAGTTTAAGTCATTTATGACTAGTAACTCAGCCTGGAAATGTGATCCCCTGAAGATTCTGCAGTTCTTCATGAAATACCCATAGGGAGACTGTCCCAGTGAGGTTATCCATGGCGTTTCCAAGGAAAATAATACAAATGAACTGAAAGGTCGCATGCTCACACCTCCATCAGCTAAACAGTCATCCACCGCCTTGTGATTTCACTACACAACACATGTATGGATTATAAATTGCCCTCACTCAAGAACACTTGACACCATAAAGAAATCTGCAGTTCATCATGCACTTAAAGCCAAGTTTCTTATAACCGTAAGGCTACTTTCCACAGCTGTCAGCAAGCAGTTACTTTCATTGTATGACATTCTACTCGAGGCATGCATGTAAATGAAAGATGAGATGTGGAGGTACTGGCATTGGTCTGGGGTGGACAAAGTCAGAAATCACACGACACCAGGATATAGTCTAACAGGTTTATTTGAAAACACAAACTTTTGGAGCCTCAGCTGTTCTTCAGCTGTTAGTGAGAAAGGTAGTGTCAGACAAAGAATTTATAAAGATCAAAAGGTTCACACCACTGATGATGATGTACAGAACAAAGACAAGATGCTGTTAAATCTTTAAATCAGTTGGAAGGCTTTAATTGATTAATATGTAAATGTAAATCCCCAAATGACTTTCAAGTCACAGACCTAAGAGAACTAACGGTTTTATTAGCGTCAAGTAGAGGTGATATTTTAGGTCAGAAATTGCATGTTAGGTGTGAGGCCTTGTTTAGAGATAACAAGGTGTAGAGCTGGATGAACACAGCAGGCCAAGCAGCATCAGAGGAGCAGGAAAGCTGACATTTCAGGCCTAGACCCTTCATCAGAAATGGGGGAGGGGAAGGGGTTCTGAAATAAATAGGGAGAGAGGGGGAGGCGGATCCAAGATGGATAGAGAAGATAGTTGGAGAGGAGACTTTCAAGTCAAAGAGGCAGGGAAGGAGCCAGTAAAGGTGAGTGTAGGTGGGGAGATAGGGAGGGGATAGGTCAGTACAGGGAGGACGGACAGGTCAAGGGGGCGGGATGAGGTTAGAGGGTAGGAAATGGAGGTGCGGTTTGAGGGGGGAGGAGGAGATAGGTGACAGGAGGACCAGTTTCAAGGCCGAAGAGATTACAAGAGAGTTGCAGTGGGAGAGAGATCCCCTGAGGTTTGTCCAGAGGGAGGAGGTTAACTTCTTCAAGGTAGACATCCTTAGAAGTGGCTTCGCAGTGTGGTTAAAATTGTAACAGAGATAATAGGAACTGCAAGATGCTGGAGAATTTGAGATAACAAGGTGTAGAGCTGGATGAACACAGCAGACCAAGCAGCATCATAGGAGCAGGAAGGATGACGTTTCAGGCCTGGACCCTTCATCAGAAATGGGGGAGGGTAAAACCTCAGGGGATCTCTCTCCTACTGCAACTCTCTAGTAATCTCTTTGGCCTTGAAACTGCTCTTCCTCTCACTTATCCTCTCCTCCCACCTCAAGTTGCACCCCCATTTCCTACCTCCTAACCTCATCCCACCCCCTTGACATGTCCATCCTCCCTGGACTGACCTATCCCCTCCCTACCTCCCAAGCTACACTCACCTTTACTGGCCCCATCGTCACCTCTTTGACCTGTCTGTCTCCTCTCTACCTACCTTCTCCTCTATCCATCTTCGATCCGCCTCCCCCTCTTTCCCCATTATTTCAGAACCCCCTGCCCCTCCCTCATTTCTGATGAAGTGTCTAGGCCTGAAATGTCAGCTTTTGTGCTTCTATGATGCTGCTTGGCCTGCTGTGTTCATCCAGCTCTACACCTTGTTATCTGGGATTCTCCAGCATCCGCAGCTCCTATTACCTCTAGGCCTTGTTTAGAATCTGTTTGCGTTTTGGTTTGGAGTCAGGCTGGTTTTATTTCTAAAATAGGAATTTATAAAAACACCACATTGACTGTCTGTCTATAAATTATGTGCTTTCAAACCAAGACGCAAACAGATTCTAAACGAGGTGTCACACCTAACATGCATTGTCTAACCTAAAATGTCACCTCTTCTTTACAGTGATAAAACCTTTAGCTCTCTCAGGACGGTGACTTGAAAGGAAATCAGGGATTTACATATACGTATTAATCAATTAAAACCTTCTAACTGATTAAAGATTTAACAATGCCTTCGGTTTGTTTAGTCCATCATCAGTAGTGTGAAGATTTGATTTTTTACTTATAAATTCTGTGTCTGAAACTGCCTCTCTCACTAACACCTGGAGGAGGACTGATGTTCTGAAAGCTAGTGTTTTCAAACAAATCTGTTGGACTTTAGCCCGGTGTTGTGTGATTTCTCACAAACTGAAAAATCAAACCGATCATGTGAACCTAGCTTACAAATGCATTAACATTTACTGTTTATTTCTCAGCATGAATGATATTATCAGGTGAATGCTAGGATCAGATATGGATAAAACTGCAAGCTTTCAATCTTATGTTAGCTATGGCTCAGTGGGGAGCAGTTTCACTTCAACTATCTTCATCCCAATCCAAAAACCCAAGCTGACACTGCATCTCTGTATTGAGGGACTGCTACACAGTGAGGCTTGCCAGGTTAAGGATGGAACATTATATCAGATAGGTGTAAACAAATTGCATGGCATTGTTTTTAAGTTAGCAGAGGAGCTTCCTCCTGGGTTGATATTTTGCCATCTTTTGCACTGTTTTCTATTAGGCCATGTCTCTCTCAAACTATCACTCAACACAATCCAAATCAAGGCACAATATTAATTATGAAAAACGTCAATAAACTGTGCAAACAGGACAGTACTCACAATGTGTATTGTGTCACTGCTACATTTCAGGCCATGGAACGAAATGGCGTAATCAATGGTAGTATGTCTCAGGCTTGACCACCAACGTGCAATGCAAATCTCAATGGTCTTCTCTTCCTACAAGAATTAAAAGATTATAGTAATACACCAGAGTCAGTGAACCTTTCAAAACTTTCATTTGGTGGGCTGCTCAACAATCAAATATAAGAAGAAAGAGTAAGTCACAGGCATCCAACAAGTTTTCAAAGCTTTGGAGGAATTTTTCAAAGAAATGTCTCAGGCCAATGATGTAAAATAGAAAGCCCTGAAACGAAAACCAGAAATTTAGCCCAGCGAGTCCACCCCAAACCTCTGAACAGCATTTCACCAGACAAACCTATCTAACCCCTCCACCCTATCCCTGTAACTTTGCATTTTACCTAATTAATTACTAAACCATCAAGCAGGCACATCCCTGGGCACTATGGGCAATTTAGCATGGCCATTCCACATAAACTGCACATCTTTGGACTGTGGGAGGAAACTGCGACACTCAGAGGAAACCCATGCAGAACCTAGGAGAACATGCAAACTCCACAGAGACTGTCGCCTGAGAGTGGAATCTAAGCCAGGTCCTGGCACTGTGAGGCAGCAGAGCGAACCACTGAGCCTCTCTGCCACTCTATTCAATTCTATTTGTTTTGTTCTGTTCTCCCTCATTCCGTCTTCTCAATGTTATGCTTGACTTTTCTGATGACGTCTACTGCTTTGATGAATTGAGTTTCTCTGGGGCCCCAACTAATCTCCTTTCAGAAAAGTTGCTGGAAAAGCTCAGCAGGTCTGGCAGCATCTGTGGAGAAAAAAAAATCAGTTAATGTTCCGGGTCGAGTGGCCTTTCCTCAGAACTGAAGACGTTAACTCAGATTTTTTTTTTCCCCTCACAGATACTGCCAGAGCTGCTGAGCTTTTCCTGCAATTTCTGTTTTTGTTCCTGATTTACAACATCTGCAGTTCTTCCGTTTTAATCTCTGTTCGCTGATGTCATTCAGTTCCCAACTTCTCCACGCTTCATCAGAACATTAATATATTCATTGTCACTCTCTTCCATCTAGCTGAACTTATTTTCACTGTGAACAATTCTCTTTCAATTTTACACAAGTTCATTTACCTGGCACCCAGTTAATGCTATTATTCAATCCATAAACAAGTCCTCCCCAACCTCCTTTCCCATTGTATTGGTGACTACATTCATACAGAATGGGCTACAAATGCGTTAGCCAGCGAGGCCTGCCTCCCTAAGTCAATTTAAAAAAAACACGACTTCTCTTCTTCTTCAATTTCCTCTCACCTTCATTTCTAAAAGGTCCATCTCTCACTTTTGCAATGAATTAAATCACATGTACAAAACAGAAAAAGTGGGCCACGCTGGAATTTTGTCATGCAAGAGCTTCCTTGTATTCCAATCTTTTTTGCCTAATGCACTTAACTTGTAGTCAGTCCAATATGCTATCCAAGCCCTTCAGCTTAACTACTCCATGGTGATCCCTCTTTTTGGGAAAATGGGCTTTTACCTGAGCTCCCTATAGGCCCAACTAATGGAAATTTTCTCACAGCAGTGTAAATGCACAGAAGGAGCCATTTGTGCCTTTACTGATTCCATTATCCAATGCTAATCTCCTTCCTTTTCTCCATATCGCTGCATACCAGTTCTACCCAAATAATCAGCCAATGGCCTCTTGAACGTCTCAATTGAACCTGCCTCTAACAGTGCATTCCATACTTTACGCACTCATTGTATAAAAATGTTGTTTCTCACATTACCCTCGCTTTGCTCGCACATGACTGCTTTCTCTACATTTACCCTATCAAAACCTTCCATCATCTTAAAGCTTTCTAAGAGGTTGAACTGCAATCTTCTTTTTCGAGAAAAGGGAGATGTAGCCTGTTCAGCTTTTCCTGATAACTGGACGCTCTCAGTTCAGGCTGTCAATCTCATGAATCTTGTCTGCACCTTCTTCAATGTCTCCATGTCCCCTTGAAGTATGGAGACCAGATCTGTGGACTATACTCCAAGTATGGCCTGAACAAGGTCTTACAATGAGTTTAAAATGAGTTTACATTTCAAAACTATTTTTTTTTCCTGGAATTCTCCATCATTCAATTTTGATTTGTTATCCATCCACATAGAAAGGAGCTATGGGGCCCATCAGGTCTGTGCTGGTTATCCTCCCCCAAGAACGGTCTTCTGTAATTGTCACTTTTCTGTTCATTACCCAGAGTGAATAATATTCCTTTAAAACAAATTTCTCAGATCATTTAAAAAGAATTTATGGACTCTGTTTCATAATCAGTTTGTTGCAGAGAACTGCACACTCTTACCATCCTCTGTGTAAAGCTTCATTCTCCATGAACCTCCTCCTTGACATGTTTGTGACAACCTAAAATTCATCTCCTCCTTACTCTCTCACAGGCCAGTGGAACTAATTTATCATTATACTTCACATGGCAATCATTTTGGAAAGCTTATGCAATTTAAACTCAATTAATAAATCTAGAATATAAAGCTAATTGATGTAGACCATGTCTATCATCAATTATTACACAAACTTATCTAACTCATTAATACCCTTTAGGGAAGGAAATCTACTATCATTACCTCGTCTGACCTACATGTTACTTTAGGACAAAACATTGTGGTTGGCTTTTAACTGGTCTCTGAAATAGTCGAGCAAGTTACTTAATGCAAGGGCTGGATATGTCTGTATTCCCTGTCTGAGGTTTGTTGCACATCCATGCAACGTTGTTTAAATGCCTTCATCATGCTTAAGACTTTCTGTAGCCTCTGAGGGTAGCCTGCGATCAGACGGCTGCAAGGAGCGGCTCATGGATGCACAAAGATGAAGTTTCTACTCATTATCTAAATGCTAATTAAAATTGCAGCCTCCTGATATTGCCCTGGCACTCCCTGAGAATGCTGCTGTCTGCATGCATAGTTCAATCCTGGACTGGAATGCAACCAAAGCGTGTGTGTCTCTCTCTTTCTCTCTCTCTCACATGCACACATACACTCTCACATGATGGTCTACATGGTGTGTACATATTTCTTGTCGCTACTTTTAATTCTTCCCAGTGCACTGATGTATGTTTCTGCCTTGATCCAAAAACATGGCCTGCGATCATCACTGATACTGCTGTACTTACAAGGACTGGAAAAGCATCAGCAGCAGAGGCCTTTTCTGACAAGTACAGGTGACGGTAGAACTCATGCACTCGAAAAGCCATCTGTTTCTGCAGCTGGATAGTATGTACCACAAACTCAGAGGTTGTGTCTTCCGATTTTGAAGTCAGGCTTATTTCTGAAATTAAGAAAGACCTCGGTGAGGCATGATGAGTTAACATAACATGGCTGTTTTTTGGGGATGATTTGGCACTAGATAAGCTGCCCAGAGTTGCCAAAGTTGCTTACGCTGCCTTCATAGGTATATGGAGTGGAGCTTTTCATTCTTTAACAGAGTTACTAACTGGAAGGTCAGCTGAAAACATTTACACGTTACTATATAATGACTGCCCCAAGTGGGGCTTGCAAATAGCAAAGCGGTCCCAAAGACCCCGTGTAAATACTGACATAGTCTGGGAGTCCCATGTAAATATGAACATGCTCCCACATACCCTGTGTAAATACTGAAACACTACCAGGAATCTCACATAAATACTGTCAGTCTCTGCAATGGGGGTGGAGGGAGAGTGAGCTTTTCATTAGTTAGTCCCAATACCTTGCTTTATATATCTCGTAGCCCTGAAAACTCTTCCCCTTCCAAGTAATAATGCAAATCTCTTTTGGAAGTTATTACTGAATCTGTTTCCTTTTGGGACGGGCATTCTAGTTCACAACCACTGCACTGAATGGATTGCTTGTCTAATCACCATAGAGAAGTCATTTACACACAAACATTTTAAAAGCTTGCTGAAACATATGGCATTAACCAAAACCATTAACAATCACTCAGTATTTCACAAAAAAAATGCATATTCACACCTTCCAAAGCAAAGCGCATTTCAATCACTGTTGCATCAAATTAAGCATTTTTCTTCCCCTGCTGCCCCTCTGTCTTATATCTGAAACAATATCAGGCACAGACACAAACTTAATGCCATTGGCAGTGCCTTCACCACACAGATTACAAAAGTTCAAGGTGGCAGCTCATAACTATCTTGTCTAGTACAAGATTGCAATGGGCAATAAATATTAACATTTTCCAGCAATATGCTTAATAAACAATCTGCAGAGGCGTTCTCATTGTTGCTGTATCAGTTTTCTAAATCTTTTCATATTAAGTTCATTATCAATGCAAACTGTTAAGCTTCCCAGGATTGTGACACCTACCAGCCCAGGTAGCTCCTTGGGGCACTTCAATGAAGTGTCTTCTGATCTCTCCAGGCTTGAAATGTACACTTTTTTGCACAAGTTTGTATTCAGTACCTGCATTTACACTACATCACAGATGCAAGAAAAACAATTAGAGCAATTTCATTACCTATAACTGCAATTAAGTGACACAATTGCCTTTCTTGGAGAATTCGATACCTGAGTTCCACCCGCTCCCACCTATGGCATAATTAATACTAACCATGACAAGCAAAAGCTCAACAGTTTCTACAGGCCCGATGGCCTAATGCCTTCTTCCAAAATATAATAATTTGGGATCCATTACAAGATAAATTTGAGACAAGGTGTGGTGAGTGTAGCCTGATTTTGAATGTATGGTTCTCAGAGCTCTCCACCCTGCAAACTTCCTTAGTTTCACATCTGGGTGTTGCAGACTAATAGACAGGAATTGACTGAGGCAACTCCATTATTATTGTAATTATACAACTGCCAAGATTAGTCTTGGTCTGTTTTCCCCTCATTTAGCAAATTCCGATGTTCCTGGTTGGGTCTATTGTTAGTCACTTCTGGGACACCTCCAGCTCTTTGAATCTTTGATCTTTAAAGAGGACATTGAGAAAGTGGTCAATGTATGCAAGATGGCTACACAGTAAGATGCTGCAGCCAGAGCTTCTTTGCTTGCCAGTCCCTGTTTCTTTTCTTTTCCTCTCCCTCTTTGTTGCAGTTTTTCTTACCCCCCAATCCAATTTTTAACTTCTTAAATTTGCCTACCTGGAAGGAATGGAGAATGGAGCAGGATGTGAGTTGCGGCCAGAGCCCAGAGTGGGAGCAGAGAATGTGGGCTGAGTCCCAGAAGTGAGGCATGGCTTGAGACCGGAGCAGGAATAGAGCAAGTGTGGGCCGAGATGGGAGCCAAGTTGTGGGGCGGAGGCAGGAGCAGTGAGCCGAGGCCGGCCAGGGAATGGTCCTGGAGGCAAGTCTTGGACAAAGGCCTGCTTGTTAAGGCAGCTGGGCCTTGTGTTTTGAAGCTCAGCAGGCATAGACTCAGTGGTAAAGGACTATAACTCAAGCACTTTCAAGATACTTTTTATTATCATTCTGGATTTTTTTAAACTCTGTATTCCCACACTAGTCTACTTTTTCCACTACTTCTATATTGATACAACACACTTAACCTATCTGCACCTAGGTACCCTGTACTCAAGATGGTGCCGAGAGGTGACATTACAGACTTTTTACTGCACTCATTCGACTGCACATAACAATAAAGGCTATTCTATTATATTCTGAAAGCAAAGCTTTCTCTCTTTGATCACTAACTCAAGACTATTAAAATTATTTCAGAGCTAGTTCTCACTGCATGTTGTGCCGGCCTGTCAAACCGATCTGAAGTCCATCTAACCTACACTATTCTATGTACGTCCATATGCTTATCCAATGATGACTTAAATGCACTTAAAATTGGCGAATCTACTACCGCTGCAGGCAAAGCGTTCCATTCCTTTACTACTCTCTGAGTAAAGAAACTACCTCTGACATCTATCCTATATCTTTCACCCCTCAATTTAAAGCTATGCCCCCTCGTGCTCGCCATCACCATCCTAGGAAAAAGCCTCTCCCTATCCACCCTATCTAACCCTCTGATTATTTTATAAATCACTGTATGCCTTCTTAACAGCCCTGCCAACCTGGGTGGCAACTTTCAAGGATCTGTGTACATGGACACCGAGATCTCTCTGCTCATCTACACTACCAAGAATCTTACCATTAGCCCAGTACTTTGCCTTCCGGTTACTCCTACCAAAGTGCATCAGCTCACACTTGTCCTCATTAAACTCCATTTGCCACCTCTCAGCCCAGCTCAGCAGCTTATCTATGTCTCTCTGCAACGTATTCAGGAACATATTCTAAGCCAATGCAATTTTTGTGTTAATAAAATGTGAGGCTGGATGAACACAGCAGGCCAAGCAGCATCTCAGGAGCACAAAAGCTGACGTTTCGGGCCTAGACCCTTCATCAGAGAGGGGGATGGGGAGAGGGAACTGGAATAAATAGGGAGAGAGGGGGAGGCGGACTGAAGATGGAGAGTAAAGAAGATAGGTGGAGAGAGTATAGGTGGGGAGGTAGGGAGGGGGTAGGTCAGTCCAGGGAAGACGGACAGGTCAAGCAGGTGGGATGAGGTTAGTAGGTAGCTGGGGGTGCGGCTTGGGGTGGGAGGAAGGGATGGGTGAGAGGAAGAACCGGTTAGGGAGGCAAAGACAGGTTGGACTGGTTTTGGGATGCAGTGGGTGGGGGGGAAGAGCTGGGCTGGTTGTGTGGTGCAGTGGGGGGAGGGGACGAACTGGGCTGGTTTAGGGATGCAGTAGGGGAAGGGGAGATTTTGAAACTGGTGAAGTCCACATTGATACCATATGGCTGCAGGGTTCCGAGGCGGAATATGAGTTGCTGTTCCTGCAACCTTCGGGTGGCATCATTGTGGCAGTGCAAGAGGCCCATGATGGACATGTCATCTAGAGAATGGGAGGGGGAGTGGAAATGGTTTGCGACTGGGAGGTGCAGTAGTTTGTTGCGAACTGAGCGGAGGTGTTCTGCAAAGCGGTCCCCAAGCCTCCGTTTGGTTTCCCCAATGTAGAGGAAGCCACACCGGGTACAGTGGATGCAGTATACCACATTGGCAGATGTGCAGGTGAACCTCTGCTTAATGTGGAATGTCATCTTGGGGCCTGGGATGGGGGTGAGGGAGGAGGTGTGGGGACAAGTGTAGCATTTCCTGCGGTTGCAGGGGAAGGTGCCGGGTGTGGTGGGGTTGGAGGGCAGTGTGGAGCGAACAAGGGAGTCGCAGAGAGAGTGGTCTCTCCGGAAAGCTGACAGGGGAGGGGATGGAAAAATGTCTTGGGTGGTGGGGTCGGATTGAAAATGGCGGAAGTGTCGGAGGATAATGCGTTGTATCCGGAGGTTGGTAGGGTGGTGTGTGAGAACGAGGGGGATCCTCTTAGGGCGGTTGTGGCGGGGGCGGGGTGTGAGGGATGTGTTGCGGGAAATACGGGAGACGCGGTCAAGGGCGTTCTCGACCACTGTGGGGGGAAAGTTGCGGTCCTTAAAGAACTTGGACATCTGGGATGCGCGGGAGTGGAATGTCTTATCGTGGGAGCAGATGCGGCGGAGGCGGAGGAATTGGGAATAGGCGATGGAGTTTTTGCAGGAGGGTGGGTGGGAGGAGGTGTATTCTAGGTAGCTGTGGGAGTCGGTGGGCTTGAAATGGACATCAGTTACAAGCTGGTTGCCTGAGATTTTTGTGTAGTTGTTTTTAACAGAAACTATTGCTGGTCTTTCTATCACAAGACTCTTCCCAAAGGAGCTTTACAGCTTATGAATATGCAGATCCATTGTGTGGCACAGATTTCTAAAACCGGCAAGGAACTGGGCAGGAAAATGAGAGAACTTTAAGGGACAAAAGATATAAAGGATTTACTGAAGTATGAAATGAGGAGAGGGCAAATGTCACCACGAAGGAAGGATGATGCAAGTGCTACACTAAAAAGGGGAAAGTTATGAACAATAATAGAGAGGTTGTACTAAAAAGCTTAACATTATTGGAAGTTGTTGGATCTGAATGAGATGCATTCTTGTTCACTGAAACTACACTGGATACAATCTTTCAATCCTCAATGGAAACAGAAACAGTATCAGAGGACTCTGGAGTTGCTAATGTTATACCATTATTGAAAAGGGAACAGGGCAAACCAGAAAAGTTCTTGGAAAACATTGAGGGTCAAAATCAGCTTTCCTTTGCAAAGGAAATGTAAATCAAGGGCCAGCATGGAATTGTTAAAATCAAACTGTCTAACATGATCGACTTCCTTGTTGAGTTTACAGAGTAGAATGTTCAAAGAGAAGTAAATTAACATAGAACTGCAGATCTTGGGCTCTCTTGTTTTCAGCAGCAGCAGCCCGAGCCAGAGTGCTGACAGGAAGGGAAGGCAGTTTTTGTTTTACCCTGTATAAAAACTTATCTCGTGCAGCAAGGCCCTCTTGTTTTCAGCTGCAGATGAGTGGACGGAATGTGAGCCAGGAAGAAACAGATAAATTTGGGCACTGGCTCAACCCAAAACACTACACATGTAATATCTTCCACCCGTCCTCCTCCTCTAACCAAAAAAAAAGACTGTGTGGAAGTTTGGTAAGGTAAGGCTTTCTTTAAAATTCTTCTTCTGGAAATCTAGAGTAGAGGGAATGGAAGCTAGGGCAGTTGCATGCTCCTGTTGCATGGATGTGCCGGGGGAAGGTTCGCTGTTGGTGTCCCCTCTGACTACACCTGTGAGAAGTGCACCAACTTCAGCTCCTCACAAACCGTGTTAGGGAACCGGAGCTGGAGCTGGATGAATTCCGGATCATTCAGGAGGCTGAGGGGGTGATGGAGAGGAGTTATAGGGAGGTGGTCACACCCAAGGTACAGGGTAAAGGTAGCTGGGTGACTGTCAGGAGGGAGAAAAGGAATAGACCGACAGTGCAGGGATCCCCTGTGGTCGTTCCCCTCAATAATAAGTTTACCATTTTGGATACTGTTGAGGGGGACAATCTCCCAGGGAAGGCCCTTGTGGACAGGTATCTAGCATTGATCCTGGCCCTGCGGCACAGAAGAAAAAGGGGGAGAATAGGAGAGCAATTGTAGAGGGGCTTCGATAGTAAGAGGCACAGACAGGTGGTTCTGTGGATGTGAACGAGACGAACGGATGTTATGTTGCCTCCCGGGTGCCAGGGTTCGTGATGTCTCGGATTGTGCCTTCAAGATCCTTAAGGGGGAGGGTGAGCAACCAGCCGTCAAGATGCACATCCGTACCAATGACATAGGTAGCAAAAGGTCTGAGAATGTGAAAAACAGTACAGGGAGTTAAGTTGGAAGCTGGAGTCCAGGACAAATGGGGTAGTTACCTCTGGATTACTACCAGTGCCACGTGATAATGAAGTAAGAAATAGGGAGAGAGCGCAGCTATACACGTGGCTACAGGACTAGTGCGGGAGGGAGGGCTTCTATTATGTGGATAATTGGAGCACATTCTGGGGAAGGTGGAACCTGTACAGTAAGGATGGGCACAAATAATCCTGGGAACGAGGTTTGCTAGAGCTGTACAGGATGGTTTAAACTAGTTTGGCAGGGTGTGGAGAACTGGATTTATAATTCAGAGGATAAGGTATTCGGCCTTCCAACAGACACAGCAGGGAGTGAGGTGGTTTATAAAGAAAAGTGATCGATGAAGTGCAATCGCGGACACAAAATGGTTTGAGGTGTGTATACTTCAATGCTAGAAGTATCAGAAATAAAGTGGGTGAACTTAGAGCATGGGTCGGTACTTGGAACTGCAATGTTGTGGCCATTACAGAAACTTGGGTAACTCAGGGAGTGGAATGGTTGTTGGAAGTTCCAGGACTTAGATGCTTTAAAAGAAACAGGGAGGGTGGGAAAAGAGGTGAGGGAGTGGCATTGCTAATCAGGGCGAGCATAGTGGCTACTGAAAGGCAGTTCAAGAATGATATGTCCACAGAGTCAGTCTGGGTTGAGGTCAGGAACAAGAAGGGAGCAATCACTTTGTTGGATAACAAAGTGTGGAGCTGGATGAACACAGCAGGCCAAGCAGCATCTTAGGAGCACAAAAGCTGATGTTTCGGGCCTAGACCCTTCATCAGAAAAGGGGGATGGTAAGAGGATTCTGAAATAAGTAGGGAGAGGTGGGGATCGGATCGAAGATGGATAGATGAGAAGATAGGTAGAGAGGAGACAGACAAGTTAAAGGGGCGGGGATAGAGCCAGTAGAGGTGAGTGTAGATGGGGAGGTAGGGAGGGGATAGGTCAGTCCAGGGAGGACAGACAGGTCAAGGGGGCGGGATGAAGTTTGTAGGTAGGGAATGGAGGTGTGGCTTGAGGTAGGAGGAGGGGATAGGTGAGAAGAACAACAGATTAGGGAGGCGGAGACGAGCTGCGCTGGTTTTGGGATGCAGTGGGGGGAGGGGAGATTTTGAAGCTTGAGAAATCCTCTTTGTAGGTTACGTGGAACAATCCCTCTTCTGCACCTACACTGGCCCCAAACTCCACCTCTTCTGCCATTACACTGATGACTGTATCGTCACTGCCTCATGCTCACTTGAGGAGCTCGAACATTTCATCCACCTCACCAACACCTTCCACCCCAACCTCAGGTTCACCTGGACCATCTCCAAAACACCCCAGTCACGAACCATTTCAATTCCCCCCCCATTCGTCAGACGACATGTCCATCCTGGGCCTCCTGCAGTGCCACAATGATGCCACCCGAAAGTTGCAGGAACAGCAACTCATATTCTGCTTGAGAACCCTGCAGCCCAATGGTATCAATATAGATTCACAAGCTTCAAAATCTCCCCTCCCCCGCCTATCTGTGATTTTTGTAAATGATTTGGATGAAGAAGTGGAAGGGTGAATTAGCAAGTTCGCGGACAATACACAGGTGGGTCACATTGTGGACAGTGTCGAGGGCTGTTCTAGGTTACAAAGGGACATAGCCAGAATGCACAGTTAGGCTGAGAAGTGGCAGATAGAGTTTAACCCTGAAAAGTGTGAGGTGATTCATCTTGTAAAGCCAAACTTGAAAGCAGGGTTAACAGCAAGATTCTTGGCAGTGTGGAGGTGCAGAGGGATCTTGGGGTTTATGTTCACAGTTCTCTGAGAGTTGCCACCCAGGTGGATAGAGTTGTTAAGGCGGTGTATGGTGTGTTAGCTTTCATTAATAGAGGGATTGAGTTCAAGAGCCGTGAAGTTATGCTCCAGCTATACAAAAGCCTGGTATGGCCACATCTGGAGTATTGTGTCCAGTTCTGGTCACCTCATTATAGGAAAGATGTGGAAGCGTTAGAAAAGGTGCAGAGGAGATTTACCAGGATGTTGCCTGCAATGGACGGAAGGTCTTACGAGGAAAGGTTAAGAGAACTAGGGCTCTTCTCTTTAGAACGACGAGGTGACTTGATAGAGGTGTACAAATGATCAGAGGTATAGATAGAGTAGACAGCGAGAGACCTTTTCTTTGGGTGGGGGTAGCTTTTACAAGCGGACATAGTTTTAAAGTGAAAGGAGGTAGATATCGGGGAGATGTCAAAGGTAGGTTCTTTACTCAGTGTTCGGGGCACGGAATGCATTGCCGGAGAGGGTAGTGGAGATGGCCTCATTAGGGGCATTTCAGCAGCTATTAGATAGGCATGTGGATGATAATGTAACATAGCGGTGGAAGTTAGATAGACCTTAAGATTCGGGTAAAATTCAGCACAACATCAGGGGCCGAAGGGCCGGCACAGTGCTGTACTGTTCTATGTTCTATCTGAAAGAAAAACAAATTGCCGGAGAAATTCAGCAAGTCTGGCAAGTCACTGGACTCAAAGACTCTGCTTTCTCCCCGCAGATGCTGCCAGATCTGCTGAATTTCTCCAGCAATTTTATCCTAGCTGCTTGGCCATGAAACAGTGTTAGCTATCACTGTCCTCAATGAAATGAAGGGATGTCGACAAAAGGAAGCAAAATCCAGCTAATTCCTGTAGTGCCTGCAGGGTGACCAAATGCCAGCTGAGAAAATGTTTATGCCTTGAGCAAACAGAATTTAAAATGATGGTTCCGTTACCAATCTAATTATTTGATGGGGCAAAGTTCTGTGCAATTACACCACTTAGCACCATCAGTGCTGTGGTAGAAGTAGGCCATTCAGCCCCATTCAGTTAGATCATGGCTGATCTGCATCTTCACATAATCTCGAGGTTCCAAAGAAGAGTTATGTTGGACCAAAAATATTAACTCTACTTCTATCTTCACAGATGCTATTCAACCACTCAGTTTCTCCACCATCTTTTAAATTTTATTTTACATCTCCAACATCCTCTAGTTTTGCTTTAACTGAATCTATGTTGGTCCTCTGATGTCCTAATACACTTGCCACTCAAAAGCCTGTCAATATCAGTTTTGAAACTTGTTCCCCAAGCTCAACCGTGTTTTGGGGAGTTCAAATTTTCACTACCCTTTGCATGAGTAAGTTCAACATAATATCATTGCTGGATTACAGAGAGGAACGCAGCAAAGAAAAAAAGACGTTGTCTGTGGTTTCTTTTAAGACTAACAAAAAATTTCGGTTTTGGAAGCAGAAAACCCATTTTCACAAACCTTGAAGGAATGATAACTGTGACTGGAATTCGAAACAATGGACCGGCATCAGGGGCTGTTGTGTCATATCCGAGGACCTGGAGCAAGGAAGAGAAAAAGTCTGTAACACTTTAAAATAAAAAAAAAGCACTCCCCCTACAAAGATGGTGTCTCGCTGTGTTTGATAGTGGGCTGAAATGGGGAAGAGGTGTGTTTAAAACCAAGGATTATGGAATGGACTGCTCTATATTTTAAAAGCATGCTACTGGAAGGCACTGTAATTGTTATTTACATTGTTGCGCATTCGAGCGATGGGGCACATTACTGCAGACTGTTTGCCATGTGTGCAAAGTGCACTGTCAACGCAATAAGAAGCAGACTTGTAATTGGTCACACTTCCACAGAGCAGTGGCAATGACCTACTTCCATTAACTATTTGATTTGTTCCCAGGTAGCTAAATACATGAGATCATTTCATTGCTGAATGGCACTGAGGAAAACAGCCAAGAATTGTGGGTGAGAATGCAGTAGCTGTAAGACTTTGGGCCTCCAGAAATGGAAGCGGTGACATTGTCTCTGCAGTAAAAAAAACTAAAGCCTCAATCATAGCATAGTGTGGCAACAGGCCATTCAGCTCATGGAGTCCATACCGACCCTCCAAGCAGCATCCCACCCTTCTAGCCTAACCATGCATTTACCATGGCTAATCCACCTAGCCTGCACATCACTGGACACTATGGGCAATTTAGTATGGCCAACCCAACTAACCTGCTCGTTTCTGGACTTTGGGAAGAAACCCACACAGACACGGGGTGGATGTACAAACTCCACACAGACAGTTGCCTGAGGCTGGAATCAAACCTGGGTCCCTGGTGCTGTGAGGAAGCAGTGTTAACCACTGAGCCACTGTGCTGCGCCTAAAACTAAAGTGTCAGAGATAATGGGAACTGCAGATGTTGGAGAATCCAAGATAACAAAATGTGGAGCTGGATGAACACAGCAGGACAAGCAGCATCTCAGGAGCACAAAAGCTGACGTTTCGGGCCTAGACCCTTCATCAGAGAGGGGGATGGGGAGAGGGAACTGGAATAAATAGGGAACGCTTTGCAGAACACCTCCGCTCAGTTCGCAACAAACAACTGCACCTCCCAGTCGCAAACCATTTCCACTCCCCCTCCCATTCTTTAGATGACATGTCCATCATGGGCCTCCTGCACTGCCACAATGATGCCACCCGAAGATTTCAGGAACAGCAACTCATATTCCACCTGGGAACCCTGCAGCCATATGGTATCAATGTGGACTTCACCAGTTTCAAAATCTCCCCTTCCCCCACCGCATCCCTAAACGAGCCCAGTTCGTCCCCTCCCCCCACTGCACCACTCAACCAGCCCAGCTCTTCCACTCCACCCACTGCATCCCAAAACCAGTCCAACCTGTCTCCACCTCCCTAACCTGTTCTTCTTCTCCCCCATCCCTTCCTCCCACCCCAAGCCGCACCCCCATCTACCTACTAACCTCATCCCACCTCCTTGACCTGTCCGTCTTCCCTGGACTGGCCTATCCCCTCCCTACCTCCCCACCTATCTTCTTTACTCTCCATCTTCGGTCCGCCTCCCCCTCTCTCCCTATTTATTCCAGTTCCCTCTCCCCATCCCCCTCTCTGATGAAGGGTCTAGGCCCGAAACGTCAGCTTTTGTCCTCCTGAGATGCTGCTTGGCCTGCTTTGTTCATCCCGCCTCACATTTTGTTGTCTAAAACTAAAATGTGTTTATTTTTCCTCATCAGTTGCTATAAACTGTTGCTTTTAACTAATGATTTAGAAATTTACTAAGTTGCGAACCAGTCACTCTGCCTCCTGTAAGCAAATGAAAATCTCTGAAGAGAAGCACATCCTGTAAATAAAAAACTTCATGTCAGCAAACTATATAGACAGAGGCCACTCCCTTCAACATCAATACTAAATTTCCCTTTTTGCCTGTCTACAGGCGTATGGGGAGTTTTATAAGGGGATTAGAGTTTTTAACTGGTTGTTATTTACTTGTAGCTAGCATCTATCTGAAATAAATAGTAATTCTTGCTCAATGCAGAAATCCAGTATCAAAAAAGTCAGATAAATGAGGCAATTTTGCACATTTTTATTAAACTTATGTAGTAACCTGGGAACAGCAGAGTTAGATTTCCAGCACACTGCACCATTGAGGCATGACATGTTTCAAAATGTGTACTTTTTTTAGACTGACCTGAATTGAAAAGGGAAACCAAGCAAGGAAACTAATCTTCCCAGCATATGGAAACCAAGGCCAAAACTGGGAATGGAATATTTGAGTACATCGAAACTGGTTGAAATATGTAACAGAACTTAAAGCGATTAGGAGACAACGATTCCATTGGTGTAGTACAGGCAGACTGAAGATGACAAAAGTGAGAACAGAAAAATACAACTTTGCTGTACCCATTTCAGTTACTTGAAGATAACTTTGGTAGATTTACGCTAGCCAGTTTGTTGTCAGCAAAGTTGATTCTGTGAACAATACATTCGTGGAACTCAGGTTGGTTGCTTGCTGCTGTTGGCTAGCAATCAGGCTAAGTTGTTAAAGGAGAGAAACTGAAATTCTTTGCGATGAAGATAGAGCTTTGTAAGACTTTGCAACTGAGCTTAATGACATGTGTGTGAAGTGGACTGCCAAGCAAGATTGCAAGATCTTTCTCAGTTGCATCTACAACTTATTACATAAACTTTAGTTTATACTCAACAACTATTTGCCTATAAATTCATATTTAATTTGGGTAGATTCTGGATTTTAGATTAAAGGTAATTACGTAGGATAGTATTTAATTTGACTCGTATAGTAAAAATGCCTTTTCTTCTAAACAGCCATGGCTTCATTCTTTCGCTGAATAATGGGATTTATTGCTTTTCCTTTTTGTGACTGGTCTTGAACAAAATCATAACAATGAATTCCTACACTATTTCTCAGCCTGATTCTCTACTGGTTGCACAGATTGAAGCAGTAAATCTCCACATGCACTCTCACATTCAGAGACTGTGAAATGTGAAGTCACAATCTCAAGCACATAATTAATGTCAGCTATGCCTCAGGCATTAACACACTCACTTTGACTCACAAGGTTGCAAGTTCACATCCTATCCCACAGACTTGAGCACCAGACACTCCAGCAGCTAATTGCTGACTGCCTTTCTCACTGAGGCCATGTAACTGGACCTGAAGATGCTGGGTGGAGCACTCAACACCTCCATCGAACAAGTGCAGGGGGAGATCAAATTGACATCTTACCTGTAAGCTTGATCTTGTGTGGAGACTGGATCAGGAATCCGAGCCCCAAGGAAGTCCATGTCACACCCTGACTTCCCTCCTGAACCCACCCAATCCACTTCCACCCAACTAATTGGCCCCAGTAAGTTCACCTCACTTGCCTGATTCCTAGGGCTTCCCTCACTGGTTGCAGCACCTGTCCTCCTATTGTCCCAGTATGGGCCACCACTTCCTGCAGCATCGCTGGAGCTGAGGCACTACAGGTGAACGGATTAGATGACAGCTCTTCGAGCTAATCTTCACTTTCAAAGGCCAAGGAGGCCCAATGGCAGGCTAGTTACTCTCTGACTGATACCTAATTCCGTTGGGTTCTCTGGAAAAGATCTGTGACAGAATTGCCACTGGCTTTCCAGCTGGTACTACGGGGTACTCTGCCCTTAAATATAGCATTTTCAGTGCAGTACTGACTGAGCATTGTACTAACAAAAATGTCAACTTTTAGACAAAACATTAAACCATTCCTCATCTGCGGAAGTGGGCACAAAAGGTTCCGTTATGTAAATGAGGAGCAGAGACAGTTTCACCTGTCTTCTAGTCAATATTTATTCTGTAACAAAAGTGCCCAAAGCAGATGGTCAGACAAGTTACAACCAGACACTAATCCAAATGAAACAAAAACTGTGAATAAAGGTGTCAAATGATCACACATCCAGGAAAACACATCGAACTGACCTCAGTGAAGTGTGGCCCTTCCTTGAGTCCTCGTGCATCCACCCTGACAGTCACCTGGCGGGATTGGTTCATTAGCTCCAGATGGGAGGGGATTTGCACCCACGATGCATTGCAAGTCAAAGCTAGATGTATCTGTAGAGCTATCTTCTCACTGTGTTCTGTGTATATGAAATAAAACAAGGAGACCTGAACATTCAAGTGTCAAATAGCTATCTCAAGCCTGGATTTGAGCACAAACATAATCTAATCTAATCAAACATCTAGGCTAATGCTTGAGCACAGTGTTAGAAGTGCCATCCTTTAGGTGGACTATTAAACCCTGACCCTGTCTATCCTCTGGGCTGAATGTTAAAGATTTCACTATTTAATGGAAGATTTTCGAGGTCTTTGCAATGTTCTGGCTAATATTTATTCATCAATCAGTATGACAGGATGTACTAAATTAAAACAAAAAACTGCAGATACTGGAGATACAAAACAAAAACAGAAGTTGCTGGCTAAAATCAGTAACTCTGACAGCGTCTGTGAAAACAAAAACAGACTTAATGTTTTGAGGCTGGTGACTCTTCTTCAGAGCTGATAGCAGCTACGAAAAGCTTGTATTTATACTGAAGACGAAGCTGGGGCAAGGAAAAAGTTGAGCGGATAAGTGGAAACGGAACCCAGAGAAGGGGATATATGAAAGAAATGAGTAGACGAGAGGAGGCGTGGGCCCCACACCTCAGGAAGGACATACTAGCCCTGGAGCGTGTCCAGCGGAGATTCACACGGATGATCCCCGGAATGGTATGTTTAGCGTATGATGAACGGCTAAGGATCCTGGGATTGTACTCATTGGAGTTTAGAAGGTTGAGGGGAGGATCTAATAGAAAGTTACAAGATAATGTATGGTTTAGAAGGGGTGGACGCTAGGAAGTTGTTTCCGTTAGGCGGGGAGACTAGGACCCATGGGCACAGCCTTAAAATTAGAGGAGATAAATTTAAAACTGAAATGAGACGACATTTCTTCAGCCAGAGAGTGGTGGGCTTGTGGAATTCATTGCCGCAGAGTGCAGTGGAGGCCGGGACGTTGGATGCCTTCAAGGCAGAGATCGACAAATTCTTGATTTCAGAAGGAATTAAGGGCTACGGGGAGAATGCAGGGAAGTGGAGTTGAAATGCCCATCAGCCATGATTTAAATGGCGGAGTGGACTTGATGGACCGAATGGCCTTACTTCCACTCCTATGTCTTATGGTCTTATAGATAATGAACGACACAGATCACTTATTCTCTGCTATCACACAGCTCTCATTATCACTCATTCAGCTTCTCCTCTGTCTTGGCTATCATCCACAATAACTGCCTTTTGCAGTTCCTTCACTCTTATTTTTGCTTAGTATTTAACTCAGTGCTACGTTTCTTCCAAGTATGTCCACCTTGAAGAGGTTCTGCTCCTTTCTCCAACAGGATTTCCATTCTAACTTCTTAAATTGTTCACCATCATTACTTTTGCTGTCACTCCTGGTGTTTGACAAGGCATTTGCCAAAGCTCGTTTCCACTGTCACATCATATCCCTCAGTGAGTGCCTCTAGCTCAGGCTCATTCCAGGGGGATTCTGAGTGAAGTTTCACCTCAGGATCACAGGTATCTCTGTAACGTTCAACATCCCTTAGACAGCAGCTCCTACCACGTCCTGAGATCCAAACTCTTGCGCCATGCATTACTATATGCAGATTGTCAACCTCTCTCTCCAAAAACAGCTCACAGCTGCCCAGTCCCTCAGGTCCACTTCATCCTTATTCAACATGCTACCAAGAAACTTTTCATTTCTTTTCAGGTATTAAAGAACACAAGATGCAACAACTTAGAGGTATCGACATCGCTCTAGAACCTTCCTCCCCTTCCCTTTAACTCCATCGTCTCTCCTAACCCCACCTCTTGTTGTGTACTTACTCTCTCTTCTGCTTTCTGATGCTCAACACTGTACTCAATAAAGGTCTTAGTTTTATTCCCCTGCACTCCCACCTCAATGAATTTTGGGCACAAAATGACATTGAACTCTTCTTCCACTGCCTTTACCTCCATGCCAAGCTCTTCAGACTTGAGTGCTCTCCTCATCCCACAGACCCTTTTACCCATCTCCAACATATTCCCTCCACTTGGACCCCTCACTGGTCTTTTACCTGCACTGGACCTGTTATCAAGTACTCCAAGCCTTTCAGAATAGCATCAGGGCACAAAAGACACTATATTAAATGAGGTAAACTTTTTCTTACACCATAAAGACCATAAGATATAGCAGCAGATTTCAGCATTTGGCCCATCAAATCTGCTACAGTATTGATTCTAACTGACATGTTTCTCGACCCCATTCTCCTGCTTTTCCCCATAACCATTCATTCTTTCACCATTCAAGAACCTACCTATTTCTGCCTTAAAGGCACTCAATGACTTGGCTTCCATAGTTCTTATGGCAAGTAAATTCCACAGATTAACTACCCTCTGACTGAAGAAATTCCGCCTCATCTCAGTTCTAAAGGGTTGCCGCTTTACTCTGAGGCCATGACCCCAAGTCCTAGTGTCTCCTACTCGTGGAAACACCTTCTGTGTCCACTCCATCGAGGCTTCTCAGTATTCTGTACATTTCAATGAGATTCCCCTCATCCTTCTGAACTCCAACGAATACAAACCCAGAGTCTTCAACTGCTCATATGACAAGCCTTTAATCCTCGGGATCATTTTTATAGACCTGCTCCGGACCCTTTCTAATACCAGCACAACCTTCTTTAGATACGTGGCCCAAAACTGCTAACAACATCCCAAATGTAGTCTGATCACAGCCTTATACAGACTTAATAGTACATCTTTGCTTTTGTACTCTAGCCCTCTTACATGAATGCTAACATTGCATTTGTCTTCCTAACTACCAACTGAACCTGCATATTAACTTTAAGGAAATCCTGAACTACGGGTCCTAAGTCCCTTTGGGCTTCAGATTTCTGAAGCCTTTCCTGTTTAGCAAGTAGTTTATGATTCTATTCTCCCTGCTAGAGGACACTTTCCCACACTGTATTCCATCTGCCACTTCTTTACCCACTTTCCTCACCTGTCCAACTCCTTCTGCAGTCTCCCCACTTCCTCAACACTACCTGTCCTTCACCTTCCACCTATTTTTGTGTCATCTGTAAACTAAGTTCTGAAAGGAAATTACTAGTTTGTTTGAACAATCAACAGGCTGCCTGTTCAAAAATTCGAATAATCTCCTAAATGTTGTGTTCAATGCTTGAAATTCAATAACTCTTCTCACAGATTGAAATTGCAGGCATTATCACTCTTCAATGCTGGCATACTCTTTGGATGTCTTTCTCCTACAGCTGTATAAACCCTCTGGTTGCAAGGTCTCAGATCTGGGATTGACTGAGAGCTATGCTCCCCTATTGTGCTCTGTCAACTCAGTGCTTAAACCAGAGGGCTCTGGTATGGAAACAGCCTCTGCCTGTGAACTGATGTGGGAAGAGGAAGATGTTCAAGTCCAGTTGTAGGCCCAGAGCTGAGTGTGGAGGGGTTCACATCACAGGTGAAAGTGGAGATGTCAGGGCACTGGGTTAAGGTGAACGAGTAGTGTCCTGTCATGGGGCAGAAATGGACGGGTCCACAAAACATTGGAGCTTTTTGAATACAGGAGTGAAAAGGACAACAACCGCATACTTTTGTTAATTGAAAACAATAAATATTTGGCACAAAAAGTAAAACATAAGCTTAAGACAAAACACCTTTGCACTTATTGATAGCCTCATCATATTTTCAACATGCTTCAGAGCACTGCCAAAGTGAAATGACTGGTATTCTTGGACAATCAACATGTTCAAAGAAAAACTCGAATAATCTCCTAAATGTTGTTGTCTTGGGCACACTTTCATGTCCCTTTAAATGGGCCTTTCTATTAATCTGTCATGGTAAAGGAGTTGCATGAAATAGCCACAGTCCATTAAAACCACCCAAACCACGTACTGGAAAAACTCATGTTCCTCTTGTATTAATGTTTTCCATACCTGCATTTTCTGGAAACACTGGCTCCACAGAAACAGAGAAGTCAATTGGCACTGATAGATATGCTGGGTCCCGGAGGTAGATTCCACGAAGGTGTAATATTTTGATGCTGAAACCCAACTGATGACTTTTTACAGAGGCATTTTGGCTGAGGTAGTCATAGGCCTTTTCAATCTGTTCAGGAAGAATTAAACACACTCATGACGGAAACCCAGTAGCCAAGGGATCAGTAGTGTTAGATAGCACTTCTCACATCATTGACTAATTAGCACTGTGCCTGATCTGAAACCTGTCAAGTCACCTGTGAATATTGTAGTAACTATTTAGTGGCATTGCAGGTCAAGGGAAAGTTCACTAGGCTGATCTTGAGTATGCATAGGCTGTTTTGTGAGGTTAGGTAGGTTGGGTCTGTACTCATGGGAACTTAGAAGGGTGAGAGATACGGAAAGATAAAAGATTCTTTGACAGCCTGATAGGGTAGATACAGGAAGGTTGTTTTGCCTTGTTGGGTATCTAAGATGAGGTGGCATAATTTCAGAATAAAGGGTCACTCATTTAGAAAAGAGACAAGGAGGCATGGACAGTAGTGAATCCGTGGAATTCTTTGCCACAAAGGGCAGGGATCATTCAAGGCTGAGAATAAACAGATTTTTAATCAATAAGGAAATCAAGGGTTACGGGGAAATAGAAGGAAAGTGGAGTTGAAGATTACCAGATCAGCCATGATCCTCATTGAATGGCAGAGCAGATTCTATGTGCTGAATAGCCTACTTCCACTCTAATGTTTGATGGTTTTATATACATGGCACAAATTTTCTTTCATTATTATCACTGAACAGTGCCCTGACCTGACAGCTCTGGCCAGATGGAAACAGGTTAGTCCACACCAGAATATTGTGCACTATTCTGCAATCCATATTTCATTCAGAAAGGACTTCACGATCTTATGGAGGGTAATAAAGAGATTTACTCTAATGGCATCAGCGTTGAGAGATCTATGTGCAGATTCAAGCTGAGAAGGTTGAAGATCGACATAATTTATGAGGTGTTTCACAGAATAAATTGGAAGAAATGGCTATTACTCTCAGTTGTGCTCATAACCAAAGAACACGGTTTTAATTATTTGGAAAAAGAAGGGTG
The DNA here is from genome assembly GCF_030684315.1 of Stegostoma tigrinum. NCBI lineage: Eukaryota > Metazoa > Chordata > Chondrichthyes > Orectolobiformes > Stegostomatidae > Stegostoma > Stegostoma tigrinum. The sequence goes on along the minus strand of NC_081368.1, from coordinate 3,741,943 downwards.
ATGTTTCAGAATGTGCAGCCTGAAAAGGCAGTGGAAACAGATTCAGTGGTAACTTTCTAAAGAAAATTAGATAAATTTACAAAGGCGGAAAATTTTCAGGGCCGTGGGGAAATGACAGAGAATGGGACTAATTAAATAGCTTGAAGAGCCAGCATACAGCCTCCCTTCTGTGCTGCATGATCTCTGATTCTAGTTCCTGAACAGTCAAACGGGAGAGATAACACAATAAAATCAGTCAGAATGAGGAAAATGGAAGAGGTGAAGACTGGGCAAGTTTGATTACATTTGCTGCCAGAAACAGCAGAATAAACAAGTTGAAGGTGTGGTCTCTGTCTCTCAATATTTTACTATCCCATCAAATCAGACTGCTGTCGTTCTATTAAATACATTTTATTATATTCAAATGGATCACAGCTGATCTAAATCTCAACTCTAATAATTAATTTTTGCTTCATTCCCTTTAATACACCCACCTAACAAAACTGATCATCACTGATGAGAACTTCACATCAAATTGAATTTCATTAATAACACCAACAACACAAATAATTATTATTTGAGAGGAGAGAAGACATGTAAAATGTTTTGCTTCTGAAAGAAGAAACAGGCATGATAGGGGGAAGATGAGATGAGGACAGGCGCATAATTCATTAACCATTGAACAAAGTCAGAAAAATACATGGGGTGGGGAATGTGATAATGATGGTGATCTAAATAAATGAACTGTCTTCTGATTACATGGAAAGACAACATCTTGCATTTACACAACATGTGTACTACAGTAAATCATCCCGCAATGCTTCAAAACAAAACCTTCTATTTGTATCAGAGATAATGGGAACTGCAGATGCTGGAGATTCCAAGATAATAAAATGTGAGGCTGGATGAACACAGCAGGCCAAGCAGCATCTCAGGAGCACAAAAGCTGACGTTTCGGGCCTAGACCCTTCATCAGAGGGTTTGTATAGTGCCTTCACTATTTGTATAGTGCCTTGAACAAAACAAAGACATTATAAGGCACTTTGCAGGATCAGCTGAAACAAAGTATGGCACGGAGCCACATGAGGAGAGATTAGGTCAGAGGATCCAAAGTGTAGCCAATGAGGCATAACTTAAGGAGGAACAAGAGGTGGGGAAATTTAGCAAGGGAATGACAGGGTCTAGGATCTAGGCAGCTTAATGGTGGAGTAAAATTGCTCAAATAGTCAAAATGCAAATGCTGCACATATCTCTGTGTTGTGAGGGAGGGTGCAGGACTGCAGGGCATCACAGTAAGGCAGGGGGCAGGTCCACAATGGGATTTTAAAATTAAAAAAATCAAGATGTTGCATGACTGGATGACAATGTAGGTCAGGAAGCACAGGGTAATCAGGAAACAGGACTTGGTGTGACTTAAGACATGGGCAGTAGAAATCCAGGTGACTCCAGTCCATGGATGGTGGAATGTGGGAAACTATCCAGGAAAATGTTGGAATAGTCAAGCCTAAAGGTAACAAAGGCATGAATGAGACCATAAAAGGAGACCTCAGGAGGAGAAAGAGGCCATTCAGTCCACCACTCAATCACGGCTGATATGTTTCTCAACGCCATTCTTCAGGCTTCTCCCTATAACCCTTGATCCCCTTACTAATCAAGAACCTATCTATCTCTGTCCTAAATATACTCAGTGACGTGGCTCGACAGCCTTCTGTGGCAATGGATTCCACAGGTTCATCACACTCTGGCTAAAGAAATTCCTCCTCATTTCAGTTCATAGGAGTCACCACTCCACTCAGAGACAGTGCCCTCAGGTCCTATTCTCTTCTACTATTGGAAGAATCTTCTTTATATCCAGTCTGTCCAGGCCTCTCGGTATTCTGCAAATTTCAATCAAATTCTCCCCTCATCCTTCTAACCTCTACTGAGTACAGATCCAGACTCCTCAATCGCTCCTCATATGCCCTACGTCCACTGGGTCATTCTTGTAAACCTCCTCTGGAGCCCCTTCAATGTCAGCACATCCTTCCTGGCACACAGGGCCCAAACTGCTCACAATATTGCAAATGCAGTTTGACCAGATCCCTATACTGCCTCACTAGTACATCCTTCTTCTTGTATTCTGGCTCTCTTGAAATGAATGAGGAGGTCAGCAGCAGATAAGCTGAGGAAGTGTAGTCGAGTAATCAGACTATTGAATCATTGCCAATAACATCACAACTATTTGGATCTTTAGATGCCTATAATGTGGTAAAATCTCCCAACAGCCTTCACAGTGTTTACTGTTAGTCAATATTTGTCTCCAAAGCATACAACAATCTATGAAGAAAAATGAAGAAAAATATAAAGCGGTAAGTTTTAAGGAACTTCTTGGACTACTTCAGAAAGGGAATTATAGAGTTTGAGGCCCTGGGAGCTTACAGCATAGCCATCAGTGGTGGGATAGAGAGAGTTGGGAAGCATAAGAAACCTGAATGGGACAAGTGTACAGATAGCAGAGATTTATGCAAATGGTAATTGTCAAAGGGGGTGAGATCTGTGAAGAAACAAACAACGAGATTCTGAAGATCATGATGTTATTGAACAAAGAGCCCACAGCAGCGACGAGTAAGTGGAGTTTGGTGTCAGCCAGGATACAGGCAGCTGAGATTAGCACAAACTGATGGGTGGGTGCTGAGAGTCAGAAATGATGGACACCCAGTTAACAGAGGAGCACAGGCCAAAGTGATGAACAAATCACCAGCTCATGTGAGATTTTCTTTTAAAACAGGTTGCCAATTAATTCCTGAACCTGAGAGGAGCTACTGATACATTACTGACTCAACAAAGGTGTCCAAAAGGATTGCTAACTTGGTTGATTTACCTGAATGATCCCATGGCCTTGTGCAAAAACTTCAACGTCCTCCACTTTCAATGCTGTGTTCTCCAGAGCACGTCGCACTGAGTGTGCAGTGTAACAAATGCCATTTGCTTTCAAAGCTAAAGTATTGACAGAAACAACAACAGCTTTGCTAATACAAGTATTCACAAAAAATGCAACATGGCACAAATCATTTTGCATAATAGGCAAATATAAGATTGCCATTAACAAATCCAATAAGTACAGAAGAAACCATTTACGCTTAAAGTGGTGAAGAGTTAGATCCTGCCTCAACATGGTGAGGTGACGGGATATAATGCATTTAAGAAGAAACTAGACAAACAAGGGAGAAAGAAAGAGAAGGTCGGCTGAAGTATGGTTGAGTGGAGATTTGAGTGGTGCATAAACATTGTTATAAATCCATGGTGTTGTATGGTCTATTTCTTAGCTATAAGATTTAATACTATGTTGCAGATGTAAACTGAGGGGCAATAATGAGGAAAGATTATTTATGCTTCTCTCCAGGTCAGTGATGTTGCAGTGGTTAACAGTAAGATTCTAGCATGAACATGTCTTAATATTTAAAATATATTTCTTCATAGAATGTGGGTATCATTGGCTGGGCCAGTATTTATTGTCTATCCCTAACTGCCCTCAAGATAGTGCTGAGGATAAAGCATATTGGATTCTGTCAACAATGCTCATCAGGATTAAAGCTGGGATGAGGGTGCATTAAATCACAGCAAAAATCTCCAACCAACCAAACTCAACCCACTGTTGAGCAGTCAACACGTCAGCACAGCTCACTGATTTGAGCAAGATGATTTTGTTTCAGGGCCAGTCTGGCTTACTGTTGTGTCTAACAATGATACTCAGTTAGACACAAGAGTAAGCCAGATTTGGAATTTTAATCTTGCTTTATTCATGCCTGATGGATGTGAACTCTTAGATGACATGACATTCATGTACCTATTAATGGAAAACTTGCACATCAATCCCAAATCATCACTGGAACCTTCGGAAAACTTTGCATAGCAGTAACAAGTCTGGATTTGATTCCAACTTAAGCTACTGGGTCGAACACCCGACCAAGAAGTTGTCCTTGCAGGTGCATTGGGATCACACTATGAGCTGTTCCTATGCTGCAAATTCTACATAATGTACTTGATGGTAATGGCCACATTTATCACATTTTCATAAATGTTTAAAGTTTCACAGTTTTGTGCGCAGTGTATTAAAGTTATAGCATGCTATATTTACTAATTAATAAATCCGTTATTAATAATTAATTTATGCATGAATAATTAAGTCAAAATGCCAGCATGCTAGATTTAATTTATTGTAAGTATGGAAATTTACAGATTTAAACATCGTAACAGTCTGGCCACCCACGGTGAGATTTGATAAAATGGGTTCAATTTCAAGAGCCAATTTTACTTATCACCAGAGCTTGACTCTCAAACATTTACGCAACTACATTTCACAATGGTGATCTCTACATATCAGTGCAACTCCCTACAGCCCACTTCTCACAGCCAAGTGTGTGACAGGAATTAAACCCGCTAATGTACACAAGTGCCAATGAATGGACACTTAAGGCTGATTTCAAAGCATGGATTTAATCTGTTCAATTGGATCTTTGCTGGGATTACTTGTTCAGAATGAAGCTTTCAATTTACTTATATGAAAACACTGAGAGATATACACTGAGGAGTAACAGCAGCGTGCATTGATAAATAGAATTACAAAGAAGTTTGCAAAATGGGAATATATCATTTGGCCCAACTGGCCTACGTCAGTGTTCATGATTGACATAAGGATCCTCTGATCCTGCTTCATCTCATCCTACTAATAGTCTTTTCCTCCCCTGTGTTTATCTAACTTCCTGCGAAATATAACTACACAGTATAACTCAACCTTGCCTGATGGGAGGGAGTTCCACATTCTCATCATTCTCTTGAATTCTTCATTGAATTTATTAGTGGCTGTCTTATATGGCCCTTAGTTCCATAAGACACTTTCTCCACATCGTTCCTGGAGTCCTGCAATAATAAGCTCACCCCACTGTTTTTTTTCCCCAGAGAAAAGCATGCCAGCTTTTTCAGTCTTTGTGATAGCTGTACTGTGTCAAAATGGTCAGAGTTTTGCTGCTTTACAAATCTCTTGAGCAATAGCACTTGGACACAGTACAGTCTATTTCGGTCTGACAGATTGTGCACATAAACTGCCCCTCTGTCTACAAACAACAGGACCCTGTGCATTAATGTATGTACTTCATAATTCATCCAAGTCTGACATACTGTGAGCTTGTCTGACAGTTCAACACTGATTGTCAATGTAATTCTTCACACACTCAGGATTATATAACAAATATGTCCAATTGAGGAATTACTCCACCTGTTTCAACTCAACAAAATGAGTGACAGCCATTTACTGGTTCACTTCCCAGGGCGAGGCCATGGCCATTCAAATGTGGAGCCACTTTACTCACACTGAATGAGGCTTTTGATCACTTGCAGAGACTTGTTGTTCGGCCTGATGACACTCCACTCACACCATTTGTACGATGTTTTTAATCTCTCTGCCTATAAATTCTGTGACTGCGTGCTTCTCTTCATTTCACCTGACCATGAAGCAGTGCTATGAAAGCTTGCGGTTTCAAATAAATCTGTTGAACTATAACCTGGTTTCATGTAACCTCACTTCATGACCAGAGTCAAGCAGCCTGGTTTAAAATTTTAACAAAAGCCTGATTTTAACTGTTAATCATCATTAACTGGTGCATTGTCCATGGCTTGTGCCTCTGCCAATTAGTTCTCTTCTCTCATACAATATAAATACTATTTTCCCCTGAAACTGGGATTCTTGCAGATATTCCTCAAGTGCAGGACGAAAGACTTTGAAAGAATGCGTGTTCTTTTGGCAACTGATAAGAACTATACCACCAAATAAATGAATGAGACATTGAGAGGGCGCAGATGAAAGCAAACAGAATGATTTAGCATCAATAAAATAATACAAGGAGCAGAGGCAGCCTGGTACTTCAGGTGGATGACAGGAGCAGAATGAGCGTTAAAATGTGAAACTGCAAGCAGATTCTCCTCTACTTATACCACAAAAGCCCCAGAATACTCAGTGCTGTACCTGAGATCAGCAGAGCGATGCCTCCACAGGCATTAGGAGAGGACATTGAAGTTCCATTCATCAGTTCAGTGCCTCGAAGTGTCCAGTTGGGAACCGATGCAATGGCTCCACCTGGAGCAGTGATACACACTCCCAATGCTCCATCAACACTAATCAATCAAAAACAACTGGTTAACTCAATGCTGGCCTTGGCAGAGGTAGAAATAAGATACACTTTTTTAGACCAAGGTTTAAGTTTTAACAGATGAAGACGTGATAAAGCTGGGAAGAAAGCAAAAGGAGGTAATATTGAAGTGTACAGAACCAAAGGATGGCTCTTGAGGTGGTGATGATAATCATAGAATGTGTGCAGTAAAGGTGCATCACCGTACCAACTATGCGCTAACATGGGATCCCAATCACAAGTTTGGGGAATCTGAAGCTGAGTCATGCCGAACTCAAAACATTAACCGTTTCTCTTTCCACAAAGGCTGTCAGAGTTTCTCCAGCAGTCTCTGTGTTTGATCACAATCACAAATATTGGTCCATAAAATTGTTTCAGGATTTAGGAGTTGGCAGTACATTGGCAAGGTAGCAGTGATAAGGACCAATACTGAAACACAGTCTGGTTCACCTGGACTCTGTTTTTCAAACTCCGCTCTATTCTGTATTTCTGCGGCTTTCAAACTTTTCAACATGAACTTAACTTTAATGACTATTTGACTTGGGAAACATTGGTACATCCATAAAGACCCCTTGTATATACTGACAACCCTCAACAGATTCCTGGTGTATATAGGTTTGCACTTAAATGATTACAGACTCGGGGAGCTTCCCTTTAAATACGAATAGACGTATGTGACCACACTTGCATCAAGTGCCATAAATCACATCCTATCCTCTCCAATGCTACCATCCTATCATCCGTCAGCCCATGATGTCAAAATCACTCACTTGCTTCCTTTTGCAAACATAAATTAATCTGGGGCAAGCAGAGGCTTCATTGTACACTGGTCTTGCCTTGTTGATTGCACATACAATCAACAATCTGAAGTTAAACAGTAATACAGTGGCACGATGACCAGTACTCTCACCTCCCAGTCTGAAGGTTGGATGTTTGAGCCCCACTCCAAACTTACTTATCAAGGACACAATCTAAGCTATCATTCCTGGTGAGATACTATGGGAATGCTATACTGTTGAGGGTACTGACCCTTGGTTTAGGCCAATAAAGCAATAAAACCTGGAGAAAGTGCCATCATCTACAAGGTGCCTGCTGAACATGCCACAAGTGGTGAAGGGTAGAGATCTGGAATTGTACATGAGGTCAGAATTGCAGTACTGCGGACTTCTTGAAAGGTTGTAGGATTGGAGTAGGTTAGAGAGATAGTAAAGGAAAATCCATGAAATACAAGGACAAAAATTTTAAAATCACAATGTTGCTCAACTCAGAGCAAAAACAGATCATAAGTACAGGTGTGGTGGTAGAATGGCATGTGGCACCAATTAGAATACAGACCTGAGGATGATGAACTTTAACAGGGTTACAGACTATAAAAGGAGGTGTGAAAACAAAGTGGACTCTATTTCCAAGAGGTACAAAAGATTAATAGCTATTCGCTGGCCTTCAAGGGAGACTTGAATTTAAAAAGGTGGCTGCTCTTCAATTCTGAAGTACTTGTTTCAGTTCTGGGTGCCAAACTTCTGCACTTAGACTCAACAGGCCTTAATGGGTATTAATTATGCTGAGAGGTTGCATACGTTTGTGTTATAAAGTATAAGTTGGCCTCTCCGCTCTGATAACTAAAACTGACACACCCAGAGAAGCGCACCTCACCCTATAATTGGTTAAAAAAGGAATGTAAAAAGTGATGCAAACCTGCTTTTTCCGCAACTTGTAGTGGCTAAATAAAATAAATCCCTGACATTCACTTTATACTCAACAAGTAACAATCTAACAGCGAACAAATTAACTGAACTACGAATAAACCTTCTATCTGCTAACCATTCCAGCATAAAACAAGATTCTAATGGGTATGCTGTTTCATTTCAATAACTTGCTGTCTTGGTAAAAATGCTCCTTTGCTTGCTAACAGTACAGCCTTTTGATTCAAATGTTTCAATTCAGGTACTGTGTGTGCCTGTAAACCCCCAGCATCCTTTTTGAATCTCTAAGTATTGAAAAAGCACATCATCTTTTAAAGGGACCATGCACTGCCTTCCCCATAGCATTTTATAAACACTAACATTTTACAACACCAATGTTTTACAACAATCAAATTCTGCCTTCCAACCCACAAGAACTCAACCCAACTTTGCAACACTTGACATGTATTTGATTGTATATAGAAGAGGTGATCTACCTTAGGAAAAAAAAATCAAAGATAGACTATTTAGAAACAAACTGTTTACACAAAAAGGTAGTGAAAAATCTGGAACTCTATCCAGACAGCATGTGCGAGCACGGGGGGGGGGCAAGCGTGTGTGTGTGTGAGAGAGAGTGAGAGAGAGAGAGAGAGAGAGAGAGAGAGAGAGAGAGAACGCAACAGCAACAGCTGGCAGGAGGAATTGTCAAGCCTTAAATCAAATGTTTTCTGTTCGTTTAGAACAACTGATAAAATGCAATACTTTCAAGTTGAATGGCTCAATGTCATCAAACACACCAGTCATGCTACGCAGAGCTAACATCAATGCACCTGAATGGAAGATGAATGTAGGATACGATACCTACCCCAGTTCCAAGAACAACATAAAATCTTGCACTGCCCACGTGAATTAGCAATGGAACTCAGTTTAGCACCTCATCTGATGTTAACGGCCTTCAAGTTATTAACTTCTCCAGCATGAAAAGACAAGGTAAATCAAAGCGTACAAAGGGAAAGATAACTCACACCACAGCTTCAATGTTAATTTTTTGTAAAAATTGTTTTAACACAATATAGCCTAAAAGGACATCTGGGGAACTTTTCTGATTGGTGGCTTCTGTCAGGAGCAATGGACAGTGCACTGGGGCAGTCAATTGGCACTTCCAGATAGAACATGGGCTATCAGCAGGAATATAAGCACAGCAACAGAAGGCTATTAAGCCCCTCAAGGCTGTCCTGCCATTCAATTTGCTTATGGCTGATCTGCATCTTATCACCAGCCACCTGGTTCAGTGTTGCAACCTTTGTAATATCCATGGGCTATGAAAAATCTGCTAACCTCAGTTTTGAACATTTTATTTTACCCTCAAAGGAAGAAAGCTATATAATTTCAGGAGAGGTTGAACAGGCTGGGACTATTTTCCCTGGAGTGTCAGAGGTTGAGAGGTGATCTTATCCAAGTTTATAAGATCGCGAGGACCATGGATGGGGTGAATAGCCAAGGTCTTTTTCCCAGGGTGGGGAGTCCCAAACGAGAGGGCATTGGTTAAAGGTGAGAAGAGAAAGATTTAAAAAGGATCTGAGGGGTAACTTTTCACACACAGGGTGATTAGTGAATGGAATAAGCTACCAGTGCAAGTGGGTACAATTACAATATTTACAAGGATGAACATATGAACTGGAAAGATTTAGAGGGATATGGGCCAAATGCTGGGAAAGGGGACTCGGTCTGGTCAGAGAAGTTGGACAGAAGGGTCTATTTCTGTGCTGTATGACTCTACGTCTACAATTAAAGAAATTACAAGACACCAGAATGCATTTGTTGTGGAATATGCTGCACATACAAAACAATCAAAATGGATAGGTATTAAAGAACATTTTTAAAAGTACATCGAAGTATAAACTGGAAAAGGTTGATAACCAGAACTATATGGAAGTGATTGTTTGTTGATTATCTGCATGAATGATAAAGGACAGTGTCACATTGCTCGGAAACAGACCCCCCAGTCCAACTCGTCCATGCCAACCAAGTTTCCCAAACTAAACTAATTACCAATTGCTTGCATTTGGCCCATATTCAACTGAACCCTTCCTTTTCATGTACCTGTCCAAACATCTTTTAAATGTTGTAACTGTACCTGCAGATACTACTTCCTCTGGCAGCTCATTCCATGAGTCACCCTCTATGAAAAATTTCCCCCTTAGATCATTTTTAAAATCATTCTCTTCTCACTTTGACCACGATCATGAAGAATGGCTGAGCAGGCTTCAAGGGCTGACCTGCCTCCTCCTGGTCCTATCTTCTATGTTTCAATGTCTATGTTTAAACATGTGCCCCCCCTCAAGTTCTGAACTCTCCTACCTTAGGGAAAAGACCTTTGATATTCACCTTATCTATGCCCCTCGTGGTTTTATAAACTTCTGTAAGGTTACCCTTCAACGTCCTGTGCTCCAGTGAAAAAAATTCCCACCCTATCAGTCCTATCTTTATAACTCAAACCCTCCAGACCCAGCAACATTCTGAACCCAAAACTGAGAACGTCAGATGGGGAGAATATGTCAAATGGGAAATCACAGGTGTCAACATGTGCTCTTTGTACACGTACTCTCTATCTGATGGCTACATCAGAACTATTCCGCTAGATGCTCTAATTGCTTTGCTCAAACAGGTCCTTGGCACAGTCCTTGAAGTTATATTTAAACAATAAATAAATTTTGCAACATAGGAGGAGGCAGACATTCAGCAAGAACTAGCTGTTTAATCTGTTTATGACCCTATTTAAAAATATCAACTGATTAAGGTACAATTTAAACTTAAATCTACTTTGGGAGATGAAGGGCATTAATGATAGATGTGGGAATCACTGACAAAAAAATCAGCATTGATTGCTGAACCCAAACTGTTCTTGAGATAGCGATGCTGAGCTTTCTTCTCGTAGTCTGCGTGGTGACACTACTCCCACAATGAAATGTTTAAAATTATTAAAACAGGCAAGGTATAGCAAGATAAATTATTTTCTCGAGGAATGGATTTCAAAACAAAGGAACACATACCACAAAAATTAGAATTCATTAGTTTTGGCACAAGAAAGGACCTAATCTCACAAAGGGTAATGGAAACCGGGAATCTTCACTTGAAAAAAACATAGCACTAAGGGTCAATTGAAAACTTCAAAAATGACACTGAAGGCATTTTGTCACGTAAAGATAAAAAATAGTTGCACAACTGAAGTAGGTGTTTGTTTATATTCTTTATGACATATGGGCTTTGAGGGCAAGGCCTGCGTTTGTTGCCCATCCATAAATGTTCTACAGCTGAGTGCTTTGCTTAGCCATTTCAGGGTGAAGTTACAAATCAACACATTGTTGTAGGTCTGTTGGCACATATAGGCCAGATACTGCTAGCAGACTTTCTTCCCTAAAGGATATTAGTGAAGCATTTTTTAAAAATGACAAAGGTTTCATTGTCACTATAAAGTGCTATGATAGAATTTGAGTTCACGGGCTACCTGCAATTTGTTCTGCAGAAGAGCCATTGCAGCTTCAAGACATTAACTCTGTTTTTCTCTGCACAGAATTTGTCTGACCTGCTGAGTTTCTCCCCCATTTTTGGAGGAGGATCTAGGCCCAAAACATCAGCTTTCCTGCTCCTTTGATGCTGCTTGGCCTGCTGTGTTCATCCAGATCCCTAACCTATCCCCTCCTCCCACCTCAAGCCCCACCTTAATCTCCGACCTGCTAGCCTCATCCCGCCCCCTTGACCTGTCCGTCCTCCCTGGACTGATCTATCCCCTCCCCTAACTCCCCACCTACACTCACCTCTACTGGCTCCATCTCTGCATCTTGACCTGTCTGTCTCCTCTCCACCTATCTTCTCCTCTATCCATTTTCTATCCGCCTCCCCCTCTGTCCCTATTTATTTCAGAACCCCCTTCCCCTCCTTCATTTCTGAAGAAGGGTCTAAGCCTGAAACGCCAGCTTTCCTGCTCCTCTGATGCTGCTTGGCCTGCTGTGTTCATCCAGCTCTAGACCTTGTTGTCTGAGATTCCCCAAGTACTTTGTTCTTACAGAACAAAGTGTGGAGCTGGATGAACACAGCATGCCAAGCAGCATCTCAGGAGCACAAAAGCTGACGTTTCGGGCCTAGAGACTTTATCAGAGAGGGGGATGGGGAGAGGGAACTGGAATAAATAGGGAGAGAGGGGGAGGCGGACCGAAGATGGAGAGAAAACAAGATAGGTAGAGAGGAGAGTATAGGTGAGGAGGTAGAGAGGGGATAGGTCAGTCCAGGGAAGATGGACAGGTCAAAGAGGCGGGATGAGGTGGTAGGTAGGAAATGGGGGTGCGGCTTGAGGTGAGAGGAAGGGATGGGTGAGATGAAGAACAGGTTAGGAAGCAGAGACAGGCTGGACTGGTTTTGGGATGCAGTGGGGGGAGGGGAGGAGCTGGGCTGGTTTTGTGATGCAGTGGGGGAAGGGGAGATTTTGAAGCTGGTGAAGTCCACATTGATACCATTGGGCTGCAGGGTTCCCAAGCGGAATATGAGTTGCTGTTCCTGCAACCTTCGGGTGGCATCATTGTGGCACTGCAGGAGGCCCATGATGGACATGTCGTCTGAGGAATGGGAGGGGGAGTTGAAATGGTTCACGACCTGGAGGTGCAGTTGTTTATTGTGAACCGAGTGGAGGTGTTCTGCAAAGCAGTCCCCAAGCCTCCGCTTGGTTTCCCCAATGTAGAGGAAGCCACAACGGGTGCAATGGATACAATATACCACATTGGCAGATGTGCAGGTAAACATCTGCTTGAGATGGAAGGTCATCTTGGGGCCTGGGATGGGGGTGAGGGAGGAGGTGTGAGGGCAAGTGTAGCACTTCCTGTGGGTGCAGGGGAAGGTGCCGGGTGTGGTGGGGTTGGAGGGCAGTGTGGAGCAGATAAGGGAGTCGCAGAGAGAGTGGTCTCTCCGGAAGGCAGACAAGAGTGGGGATGGAAAAATAGCTTGGGTGGTGGGGTCAGATTGTAGATGGCAGAAGTGTCGGAGGATGATGCGTTGTATCCGGAGGTTGGTGGGGTGGTACGTGAGAGCGAGGGGGATCCTCTTTGGGCGGTTGAGGCGGGGGCGGGGTGTGAGGGATGTGTTGCGGGAAATGTGGGAGACACGGTCAAGGGCGTTCTCAAACACTGTCGGGGGAAAGTTGCGGTCCTTGAAGAACTTGGACATCTAGGATGTGCGGGAGTGGAATGCCTCATTGTGGGAGCAGATGCGGCGGAGGCAGAGGCATTGGCATTGGGAATAGGGGATGGAATTTTTGCAGGAGGGAGGGTGGGAGGAGTGTATTCTAGGTAGCTGTGGGAGTCAGTGGTCTTGAAACGGACATCAGTTTCTAGCTGGTTACCTGAGATGGAGACTGAGGGGTCCAGGAAGGTGAGGGATGCGTTGGAGATGGCCCAGGTGAACTTGAGATTGGGGTGGAAGGTGTTGATGAAGTGGATGAACTGTTGGAGCTCCGCTGGGGAGCACAAGGCTGTGCCGATACAGCCATCAATGTAACGGAGGAAGAGATGGGGTTTGGGGCCTGTGTAGGTGCGGAAGAGGGACTGTTCCACGTAACCTACAAAGAGGCAGGCATAGCTTGGGTCCATGCGGGTACCCATGGCCACCCTCTTTGTCTGTAGGAAGTGGGAGGAATCGAAAGAGGAGTTGTTGAGGGTGAGGACGAGTTTGGCTAGGCGGATGAGGATGTCAGTGGAGGCGGATTGGTCGAGGCTGCGGGACAGGAAGAAGCGGAGGGCCTTGAGGCCATCTGCATGAGGAATACAGGTGTATAGGGACTGGACGTCCATGGTGTAAATGAGGTGTTGGGGCCAGGGAATATTGGAAGTCCTGGAGGAGGTGGAGGGCGTGGGTGGTGTCACGGACGTAGGTGGGGAGCTCCTGGACCAAAGGGGAGAAAATGGAGTCCAGATAGGTGGAGATGAGTTCGGTGGGGCAGGAACAGGCTGAGACAATGGGTCGACCAGGGCAGGCAGGTTCGTGGATTTTGGGAAGGAGATAGAAACGGGCTGTGCGGGGTTGGGGAACAATGAGGTTGGAGGCTGTGGGTGGGAGGTCCCCTGAGGTGATGAGGTCATGGATGGTGTTGGAGATGATGGTTTGATGCTCGGGGGTGGGGTCTTATTTTAGATTTCCAGCACACACAGTATTGTTTCCAGCATCCACAGGATGTGTCATCCTGGCAGCCTTGGCCCCTGAATTACTGATCTAGTAACATTACCTCGTACATTCTCCGCTAAGGGGAAACATTCCATATTGCAATAACTGCGTTTTGCTGAAGAGAACTTTCAGCTTATGCCCTTGTTCGAGCCTCAGTATAACAAAGGAAGGAAAATAGCTGGTTCAGACTCTTACCAAGGTCCCCTTGACGACCAGGTGTACTGATTAGGTGGTAACTTCTCCCGCATTGAGTATTCTGCAACCATCATATCTGGACTGACATACGCACCAACACCTAATAATGCAACAAGTTAAGGTCACTGGTGCCGGTGATATTTTTAACACCATAGAACAACAGATATACAACAGACTCGACAATCTGAAAAATCGCCCTTCCATAAGGGACTCAAATTTAAAATTCTCCCATCCTCATCCAGTCTGCTCGACAGAAACTGAGTCCCGAAGAAACACCATATTGGACATGAAACATTAACTCTGTTTGTCTCTCCACACATGCTGCCAGACCTGCTGAGTTTCTCCAGCATATTGTTTTTTCATTTAAAATTCTCACTTTTTTTTCATGGCCTCAACTTTATCTCTGTAACCTTCAGCCCTCCAAGATCTCTGCACTCGTCAAATGCATCCTCCTGCTTAATGGGAATTTAATTTCTCCACCATTTCCATCAGTGCCTTCAACTGTCCAGGCCCCAAGATTTCAATTCCTCCTTAAGTCTTCTCCTTCCAGACCTTCCTTATAATCAAACTTTTCAACTATGCTTTTGGCTTCAGTCTCCTTGCATGAACCTGTGACAATGTTTATTTAACATTGCTCTTATGTTGCACCTTGGGATGCTTTATTATGTTAAAAGCACTGTAACTACATAAAAGTAGCTTTCCTTCTTATAAAAGATCACACCAGACCTCCTGCAATCTGCCAAAATATATGCAATTCCGAAGAGGCATCATTTCACACAGTGGCATCTCTAGAAAATAGCCCACACTTTGCTATTCAACTACTACTTTTTAAGAGTTCTGTCAAAAACATACTAGGCTCACCTCAAGCCGGGAACACTGGTGAGAAGGGATTGCACAATGAAGGGTTGCACAATTGCATCCTTGAAGTACTTTCTAGGTCTAATTCTACAAACAAAACTTCATAACACCCCTTGAAAACAAGGTCCTGGGCTGTACGCAAAAGCACCAAAAGTTCTCAACTGGCAACTAATGATTTTTTTTTCATTTCCTCATGAAATGCAAGGCCTGCATTTATTGGCCATGCACAATCGTGCTTGAGAATTTGGTAGTGAGCTGCCTTTTGAACCACTGGTGCAGATACACCCACAGTATTGTTGGGGAACAAGCCCGAAAACTTTTATCTTGTGATAGTAAAGGAACAGTGATTTAGTTATGCAGATGTTGCTGCACAGCTAGCACTTGCTGTTCATCGTTTCAACTAAGTGGCTTATGAGGCCCTTTCAAGAGGACAGCTAGGAATCGATGTGGTTGACTCATTACTGACCTCTGGGCAATTGGGGACAGGCAATGAATGCTGCTTAGCTAGCAATGCCCTAATCCCATGAATGAATAACAAAAAGCCACCTGGGGGTCTGAAATCATATGAAGGTCACATCGGGTAAAGAACAGCAGATTTCCTTCCCTAAAGAACCAGCGAACCAGAAGGGCTTTTATTAAAATCATTAATAACTTCCTGTGCCACCATTAATGTAACTAGCTAATAATTCCAGACTCCCCATGAACTGAACTTAAATTTCACAGCTGCCATTTGAGATTTGAACCTACAGGAGGTGGTGCTTCTGTATACCTAGCACCCTTGTTGCACAGGTCATGAGTTCAGAAGATATTGTTGAATAAGGCTTGGTGAGTTGTTACAGTGGCATCTTGTAGCTCATATGCACTGCTGCCCACTGTGCATTGTGGTAGAGGATGTAAATGATTCAAATGGTGCTGGGGTGTTGATCAAAAGGTTGCTTTGTCCGAGATGATGTGGGATTTCCTGAATGTTAGAGTATTGGAGCCGCACGCATCTAAACAGCCAGACAGTATTCTGTCACACCCCTGACGTTTAGATGCTAAATGTTTGACAGACTTGAGAGTCAGGTGGTTAGTTACAGTCGCAGAATTCTCTGCTACTCATTCATGAAGGATTGTGCAGCAGAACATTTAGAAAGCAGTGGTGGGATCAGACAGAGTCAGTGTAGATTTATGAAGGGGAAATCATGCTTGACAAATCTGTTGGAATGCTATGAAGATATAATTTGTAGAGTTGACAAGAGGGAGCCAGTTGATGTAGAATATTTGGACTTTTAGAAAGCGTTTGATGAAGTCCCACGTAAGAGATTATTATGCAAGATTAAAGTGCACGGAATTGGGGGAAGTGCACTGAGATGGACAGAAACCTCATTGGCAGAGAGGAAGCAAAAGTGTAGGAATTAATGGGTCCTTTTTAAATTGGCAGGCAGTAACTAGTGGGATGTCACAGGGATCGGTGCTGGGACCCCAGCTATTCACAATGTCCATTAACGATTTGGATGAGGGGAAAAATGTATAATCTCCAAGCTTGCAGATGATAACAAATTGGGTGGGAGGGTGAATTGTGACAAGGATGTACAGATACTCCAGCACGATCTTGACAGGTTGTGTCAGTAGGCAAATCATTGGCAGATGCAGTAGAATTTGGAAAAATGAGAGGTTTTTGGAAAATTTGGAAGCAAAAACAAGGTGGCAGATTACTATCTGACTGGCTGTAAATTGAGAGACGAGATTGTGCAGTGGGACCTAGGCGCCCCTGTGCATCAGTTGCTGAAGGTAAGCATGTAGGTGCAGCAGGAAGTAAAGAAGGCAAATGGTATGTTGGCCTTCATTGCGAGAGACTTTGAGTACAGGAGCAGGGACGTGTTGTTGCAGTTACACAGGGCCATGGTGAGACCACACTTGGAATACTGTGTGCAATTTTGGACTCGTTTTCTGAGGAAAAATAGTCTTGCTCTCGAGGGAGTGCAGCAAAGGTTTACCAGACTGATTCTGGGGATGGCGAGTGTGAATTATGAGGAGAGATTGAGTAGGTTGGGACTGTTTTCACTGGAGCCCAGATGAATGAGAGGCGGGGGGTGGGGGGGGGGGTGGATCTCAGACATTTATAAAATTCTAACAGGACTGGACAGAGTAAATGCAGGAAGATTGTTCCTGACAGCGGATGTGTCCAGAGCCAGCGATCACAGTCTGAGGAGTCTGGGTAGACCATTTAAGACGGAGATGAGGAGACATTTCTTCACCCAAAGAGTGGTGAGCCTGTGGAATTCATTACCACAGGAAGTAGTTGATGTGAAAATATCGAATGTATTCAAGAGGCAACAAGATGTAGCACTTGGAGGCGAATGGGATCAAAGGTTATGGGGAGAAAGCAGGATTAGGCTATTGAGTTAGATGATCAGCCATGATCATGAAGAATGGCAAAGAAGGCTCTACAGGCTGAATGGCCTCCTCCAGTTCCTACCTCCTATGCTTCTATATCTGTTCTTGTAACCAAAGTGTTTATATGGCTGATCAAGTTAAGATGTGGTCAAGGTAATCCCTTAGATAACAACACACCAGAAATGGGCAATGTTAATAATTTTGAACCTCAAGGGTATTCTCTTATATTGCACATAGTCACTGCTTGGCACTTGTGCAGCATGTATATTAATAGCTGCATATCAATATGAACGTTGCTGATGTGGCACAAAATGCTTCAGCATCTGAAGAATCGTCAATTGTGCCAGCATCAAAAAAAACACCTCCACGACTGACCTTATGATGGAGGAAAGGTCATTGAGGAAGCAGCTGGGCCTAGGACGCTACCAGAGAAACCCCTGTAGCAACGCCCTATAGCTGAGATGATTGGCCAACAACAGCCACAGCCCTTCCTCAGAGGAAGGGTCACTGGACCCGAAATGTTAACTCTGATAATTCCTTCACAGATGCTGCCAGACCTGCTGAGCTTTTCCAGCAATTTTGTTTCTGTTCCTGATTTATAGCATCTGCAGTTCTTTTGGTTTTTATTAAAGAATTCTAAGGATTCACTACCCTCTGAGAGAAGAGCTTCTTCTTATGTGTCTAACCCATCTGATCCCTTACTCTGAGATTATGCCCTCTGCTTTCAGACTCCCCCACAACAGAAAACAACCTCTCTGCATCTACCTTGTCAAATCATCTAAGAACCTTGTGTCTTTCAATAAGGTTATCATTGCTTTTTCTCAATTCCAATAAGCACAAACCCAATCCACTTAACATCTCCTCATACGACAATCCCTCTATACTGAGGATCAACCAAGTGAGCCTTTTCTGACTGCCTCCAATGTTTGCCTTCAATATCTTTACTGAGATCAGGGAATCAAAATTCTTCCCAGTATTCCAGGCATGACCTCCCTACTTTTATATTCCAATTCCTTTGAAATAAAGGAAACAGCCCATTTGCCTTCCCTGATGCATTAAAGAGTCATTAACTTGTCTTTTTATGACTTTTTCCCCTGTTTTGACCCTATTTACTGCCACTTTTTAAAAAAAATACATATTTTGTCCCTTCCTGTGCCACTCTGGTTATTATTGGTCCCCTTTTATCTGCCATATGCTCCTGCTTTGCAGGTCTACACTTCACCTCTGCCAAACCCTTGCACCCTCTTATTAGTATAAAAGTCTCTCTACAGCCCTAGTTACAATAATCACCAGGACACTGGCCCCAGCATGGTGCAAACCAGAACAGCACCCTTCTACCCCAATACAGGTGCCCGTGCACCATGAACTGAATCCCATTCCACCCGCACCAATCTTTAAGCCACACATTTAACTCCTTGGCTTTATTTACCATACTCTGGTTTGCCAATGGCTCAGAGATAATTACTTTGGTAGTTATGCTTTCTAATTTAGATCTGAACTGTTCCAAAATCTTTCACCAGAATCCCTTTCTAGCTGTACCAATGTTGCTGGTACTAATGTGAGAAATGATTATTGGATCGCTCTCCTCTATCTTCCTCTCCAGTGATAGGGTCATACAGAACAGAAACAGACCCTTCAGTCCAACCAGTCCATGCCGACCACAATCCCAAACTAAATCAATCCCAGCTACCTATGCTTGGTCCATATCCCTCCAAATATTTCTTAGTCATGTACTTAACCAAATATCTTTTAAGAGCTTTAACTGTAACTGCATTCACCACTTCCTCTGGAAGTTCATTCCACACATGAGCCAGTCTGTGTAAAATAGTCAGCCCTGAGGACATGATCTAACCCTGGTGCCAGGTAGAAAGCACAGCCTTCAGGAGTCCTGTTCATGGCTGCACAGCAGATTCACAGACTAGCTCTAGATTCCCCAGCCAGGGGAAGCCACATCACAGCATTTACACTACCATCGAGTTTTGCTCCAACACAATGAGGTTTATTAACTTAGCAGCAGCATGCATTTCTTCACCACTTTAATGGGCTAATTCTGCACTTACCAATGATATTGGTGGAAGTACCTCCTGGACAGCCAACAGTCGAGAGACAGGGCCCATTGTTACCAGCACTGGACACAAAGATAACATTGTGTTTTAAAACTGCTTCATCAATCACCTTGCATATACGCCTGGAGGAAAGAAAACAAATAATAGAATCATTCAACATCCAAGGCCTTTCAATCTGTTGTATACAGTAATAGAGTAATACAGCATGGAAAGAGAGCCAAAGAAACTGCGGATGCTGTAAATCAGGAACAAAAACAAAAGTTGCTGGAAAAGCTCGGCAGGTCTGGCAGCATCTGTGGAGGAGAAAACAGAGTTAACGTTTCGGGTCTGGTGACCCCTCATCAGAACTGAAGAGACCCTTCGGCCCACCTAGTCCATGCTGACCATTTTCCCAAACCAAACTAGTCCTACTTGCCTGCATTTGGCCCAAATCCCTCCAAACCTTTCCTATTCAGGTACTTATCCAAATGTCATTTAAATATTGTAACTGTACCTGCATCCACTTCCTCTACTAATTCATTTCACATACGAACCACTGTGTAAAAAAGATGACCCTCATGGCCTTTTTAAATCTTCTCCTCTTACCTGAGAAAATATGACCCCTACTTTGAACTCCCCCACTCTAGGGAAAAAAACCCCTGTCATTTACCATTTCTATGCCCTTATGATTATATAAACCTCATTAAGGTCAGGCCTCAACCTCCTATACTCCAGTGAAAGAAGTCCCAGCCTATCCAGCCCACCTTTATAACTCAAACCTTCCATTCTCGGTAACATCTGAACACTCTCCAATTTAATAATAACCTTCCTATAGCAGGGGAACCAGAGCTATACATAGTACTCCAGAAGAGATCTCGCCAATACCGTGTACAACCTCAACATGACACCCCAAATCCTATTCTCAGAGGTCTGAGTCTGAGCAATGAAGGCAAGTATGGTAAATGCCTAAACCACCCTGCCTATGTGTTGAAAATCTCAAAGAATTATATACCTGAACTCTGAGGTCTCTCTGTTCTACAACATTACCCATTTACTGTATAAGTTTTGCCCTTGTTTTTTATACCAAAATGCAATACCTTGCGTTTATCCAAATTAAACTCCATCTGCCACTCCACAGCACATTGTATCTCTCCTGAAAGAACACCACCTCCCCAGACCTTTTCCCACAGCCCTGTGTGATTGTAATCAATCTCCAAACCAAAGACACAGCACGAAACACAGGATGCTCCAGCACCAGGAAGGCTCTTTTACCCACCAAGTCCAATTCAGTGATGGTTTACACAAGCAGCTGTGTCTAGTTCCACTTTTCAAATACTTTAATATACTATTGTAACTGATCCCACCCTCCTGATTATTCCCCATACTCATATACATTCCATCCAAATGCATGCTCTTTCTCACTTTCCATACTCTTTGTTATTCATCTCATCTAATCTCATTCCCTGTACAATTTCATTTGCAACTCATTCAAGTAAAAATTTACTTCCCAGATAATATTTTATGGTCTTGGCTTCAAAACAGATTTGCAGCAGAACGTTTCAGTTCTAACCACTTATTGTGCGAAAACAAGGATCTCCTACCCTTTCTTTGATGTTTCTGGTTACTACTCTCAATTTGTGGCCTCTCATAATCATCACACCAACCAGCAAAAGCAATCTTTCACTACATATCTCATCATAACTCTCAGTGACAACGGGCTACACTGCCCTTTAATGGGATGTGTAAGACTGTACACAATACTATAACAGTGGCTCAACTAAGTTATTTTCAAGTTCAATAAGATCTCTTTGCTCATTTAATTTTTCCCATCTAGATTACTAATTAGGGAACCACCTGTGGCTTTACCTTGGGGTGTATCAACAGCATTAATATTTTTTAACTATTACTTTATCTGTGCAGCAGATAGTGATTCCTTTCTTTCGGCATGCTTTTTGACATCTTACCATTAAAGATATCTCCCTTCTTCACTGCAATTCTAAATTAATTAAACTGAAGAGATTAATAATGCCATTAATGCAAGAAAGGGAAAACAGACTCAGTAAGATGCTGATGCCCATGCCAGCTTACCACAGAGGATTGTTTCTGATTAATTGTGATTCCGCATGCTCCCTCGAGCCCTTTCTTCAGTTATGAAAACTTCAACCAGCTGCCAATTTGTTTTAATTAATTTATCCATGACTCCCAAAATACTCAATTCTTCCACTTCTTTCGCCCTCCATTCTAGAACAGTCGACTTAAGTCATTCATCCTCACATGGTGGAATGTGACGGTGTAGTGGGAATGGCACTTGACCAGTAATCTGGGGGGCGGAGTAATCTCTGGATTCAAAATGCACCATGGCAGGTAAAATTTTAACTCCATTCCTAAAATTTGAAAGATAAACCTGGTCTCATTGATGCTGCAGAAACTACAATCAATTTTTGTAAAAACCCATCTGGTTCACTCATACCCTTTATGGAAGGAAATATGGTGTCCACACTCAGTCTGGCCTATGAGTCTTCCCAGCACAGCAAAGTGGTTAACTCTTAATTGCCCTCTGAAATAGCAAACTACTCAACTCAAGGACAGGTGTCACTAGCAATACCCAGACCCCAGAAATGGAATTAATTTTTAAAAAGTTCAATTCCAACAGCTCACAGTTTTTATGTGTAATGCTTTCGGACATCAAAGGAATAACTTAAACTGTTTAGATTGTTCCCAATGTTTGGGCATGTGCATTTCGTGAGTCTTTATTAAAAATAATTTCTGGACAATGGAATATTTTCTACTTCTGACAACTAGCCTGGCAGTAACTTCTAAGATACTCTCTTGACCGTTCAATGCCCTTGACAAATTGGCAAAGAGGCAACTCAAAAAGTTAATTGTTAAGTCTAATAATATGATCATCATGTCTGTTTTTCATTATGTATTGTCAATTTGGACACAACATTTGACTTCAACAGCAAAAAATCCATCACATTTCCACCTCTTCAGTTTTGGAGAAAAGTCAAATTGGATTCAAGACATGGAAACAGATTCGATCTCCACAGATACTGCCAGACATGCTGAATTTCCTCAGTATGTTTCATTTTTTAATAGTATTAGGCTTTCTGTAATTTGCTCAGATAACGTGCTTTCACTTCAACAGTCGACTATAGTACAGTCCCTGGTGCACCAAGATGAGGATTCCATTTCTTACCCTGGTTAGACTTCTTTAATGATCTTGTTAACCTGTGTTATCTAGATTTTATGTAGGTTTGTGCGATACACATGTCATGATTGAGAATGCCTGGAGTCAGGGTGTGGGTGTCTTCATCACAAGAATAAGAGCAAGTGGGCTGAAAATCATTCACAAATCGAGGTTATCCTTCCAGTGGGATGGCAAGGCTGGCATTAATTGCCCGTCCCTAATTGCCCTGGAAGGTGGTGGTGTTCTGCCCCCTTGAACTGCTGCAATCGTCGGGTTGTATGGGACAATACAATGTGCAATAAATATTGATCGAAGCATCTCAAAGGGCAGGCAGAGCATTGGTTTGATCACTCCGCTAGAAGTTCAGATCATGGAACAGGGAACAATGAAAATCACAACCATAAAAACAATCATAGTTATATCAAGCCATGTAAACAATGGAGTTTGCACACTGAATGGAAAAAGTTTAAAAACATGTTCTAAAAGTGGTTTCTAGTAATATCAAAGCTTGCAAGGTAATTCAGATGTATTTGGCAAATTGACAATAAGGGGTATAAACTCAATACCAGCAAAATAATAAGCAATCAAGTCACCATAATGCTTTCTCACCCCTGCAGAGAATTATTAAAATGCTATTGCAATATCTTAACAAAAGGTGTGACTTTGGCAGGCACTGGCACATCTGTTAGAAGAAATTGCCTCAGCACATAAATGGAAATCATAGCGTCATGGAATAGGGTCACACAGAAGGAGGCTACTGAATCAATTTGATTCTTACAAATGTATTCCAGTTAATCCCACTGACTGGCTCTTTTCCCACAAACCCTTAATGTTATTCTGTTCAAAATATTTATCCAATTCCACTTTGATGGCAACCACTGAATCTGCAACTAGGACCCTATCTGGCAGTGGAATCCAAACTCAGTTAAGGGTTACCTCATGTGCTCTCTGGTTATCGATCCTTCAGAACCACTGGAAACACTTCCTTTTCATTTATTGTTATCTAAACCCTTTATAAGCATACTTAGTGTTATCAAATTTCTTCCGACCCTTCTCTGCTCTTGGGAAAACAACCCAGACTGCCCAGCCCAAGCCTTCACCACACTGCACAGTGGGCTCTCAGACCCTGTGATAATGGGAACTGCAGATGCTGGAGAATTCCAAGATAATAAAATGTGAGGCTGAATGAACACAGCAGGCCAAGCAGCATCTCAGTGTGCTCCTGAGATGCTGCTTGGCCTGCTGTGTTCATCCAGCCTCACATTTTATTATCTCAGACTCTGTGGCCTGTGTTTGGCAATGCTGCGGTAGTTTTATTCTCATCAGAGAATAGGGCCAAGAAAAAAAAATCTTCAAATATTTTAAATTAATTCAGCTCATATCCTGCTATCACATTTTCATAGCACTAAAACGCATCCATCCCACTGCCAACCCTTTACTGTCCCCCTCTTATTCACTGTCCTGTCGTTTACTGTGCTTCAATAAGGAGGATGAAGGCTGAAGATAGGGATGGGGATGGGACTGGTGTGTGAAGCAGTAAACAGAATAGTGGATGGAATGCAAGGTATAAGTGTTCTGGGGATGGGGTGGGCCCTGATATCGGGTTCCAGGTGGAAACTAACAACACCAATAGCAAAGACTTTCTGCGCCAATGTGGGGGCAGGAGATTCATTGAAAAGAATATTGAGAAGGGGATCAGCATTGGGAGCAAACACAAACCCATTTGGATGAGCAATCTCTCTACTATTTCTATAATTCTATGAGTCAGCTTAATACTGACGGTTAAACACATTGCACGGCTATTGAAGTAAAAAGTAAATCAAATTGTATGTCTGGTGAAATGGATATGACCAGACAGCAACTCTCTCAGTAAAGGCAAATCTCCAAAGACACATGTAAATAATCAACAGGGTTGGCTTCTATCCAAAAACATCAGCAAAAGTTAATGCTATTCATGTTTGTTTTCCTTCCGCCCTTTTTGCATAAAGCCTGAAAGGTGTTGCCAGGGGGAAGGCAGCTTTATTTTCCTCATAATTATTAATTTGTCAATCTGCTGAAAACACTGGTACCAATAAACCGGGATATTCAGTTCACAATTTGCAATTAAAATTTCTGTCAATTGAATAAGCTTGAAAAACAATGCCAAGAAAAGCTAACAAATTGGACCGCTTGATTCTTGCAACTGTTTTGCAACTTGCCAAGGTTTCCTGGCATAATAAATTCAATATAAAATGACTGTGACAAACAAAACTTGCATGTATAAGTTGGACGTCATAAATATAAGACCATAAGGTATAGGAGCAGAATTAGGCCATCTGGCCAATCAAGTCTGTTCTATCATTCAATGATGACCGAGATGTTTCTCAACCTCAGTCTCCCGCCTTCTCCCCACAGCTCTTCAATAATCAAGAACCTATCTTGAATACACTCCATGACCTGGCCTCCACAGTCATCTGTCGCAACACGTGCTACAGATTCACCACCCTCTGGCTGAAGAAATCCCTCCTCCTCTCAGTTCTTAAAGGTTGTCCCTTCACTCTAAGGCTATGGCCTCAGGTCCTCGTCTCTCCCATTCGTAGTAAGATAATTCTCCTGTCTTCTCTATCCATTTCCCCCTCAGTCACTAATGATTCCAATAAAAAAAGGCACGAAAAGATGATTTTTATCCACAGAGTAGTGAGAATGTGGAACATGCAAATAAACAACGTTTGGGACTGTGCGACTGACTGTACTAACTACATCCTAAAGTGGGAGAGTTTCCACAACTAAGAAAGGTCACCGAATTCTCCTGCAATCAGACAGCTGATAAGGTATCAATGGGATTTCTGCTGGAATAGGGTCTCCATATCAGGAGGTCCCACCAAGGCACCAGCCATAAACTCCTAGGACAGAGGATCGCTAATGAAGAAAGGTAAGTCTTGTTCGATAATGATGGCGGTGGTGGTGGAAGGGGGATTTCTGGAGTTTGGAGTCATGGGAAGATGGAGGTTTATGGGGGTGGAAATGAGACGGGGGCAGGAAGATGGTGGTAGTGGCTGTGGTTGCTGAAGCCCAGTCCCTTAGACATATACAGATTGATACAGGTAAGAAAACCCCCTACCACCTTCTTGGGAAAGAACAGGCTACAGGCACTGGTTAACATTTGGCTCGGATGACTCTTTCATCCCACCAGGAGCTGAAATGATGGTAACCTGTGTGGGCAGAGGCCCTCAAACAGCCATTAACTGATCACTTAAGGGCTCAGTTGGTGATAAGAGGGTAAAGTAGAGCTTGGGTCTTTCCACAAGTTCAGGAAAGTGGTGAGGGTCTAGTCTACCTAATAAAGCTCACTTCTTGCTCCCAGGCCTAGAAGATTCCACCCAAAGGCAATTGTTGTGAAAGAGACGGATAATTGTGAGGAGAAGATAGATATGCACATGGGGGAGAAAGTCATTGAAGTAAATGCTGGTATGGTGATGTGAAAAAGGGTGGAAAGATTTGGGGGTAGAGCTCAGACCAGTTGGGCCAGTTAGTGTGCTATGAATCCCTGGTACGTGCAACTGCAAGATACAATGATACAAATCCAATGAAGAAACCCAAAAACAGTGGGAGGATTCTGCTGGCACACCTATAAATCCTTTCATACTTTGTTCCATATAGCACGCAGTTTATCACTGAACAAGGTTTCTGCAGCTGTGGCCAATGGACAAGGATGGTCACAAAATGAACTCCACTGGATCCAATTTACACCACTGTAAAACAGGATGGCTTTCTACATACCCTGCATTAGTCCAGTGAGACGCTTCCCCATAACTGTAATTTACAAGGTCACACTTGTAATTGATCACTTCAATCATCTGGAAATAGAAGATAAAAGACTCGTGTTAAATTGCAGCTGACAAGATTGTATTTGATGTTCCTTCATGTATTCACACAGTGAAAACAACATCACACAAAGATGATGCAAAGCTACTTCAGCTGCAGCACTGGTGGTAGAACCTGCCTTTCATGGAATGGTCTCTTCAGCCTTGAGTAAAAGTGCACCATATGTCATGACTCCATTCATAACAGATCCGATTTGCTGCATGTCCATCATCCATCACTGATAGTAAGATGTTGATTGTGAGGGAAATTAGTAATGGCAATACCATTGAAGATCAAGGGGCCGTGGTTAGATGTTATCATTAGAGATGGTCACTGCTTGGCACATATGTGCCACTTATCAGGCCAAGCCAGTTGGCCAACTCTTGCTCCACATGGAAGCAGGCTGCTTCAGTTTCTGAGGAGATGCTAATGATGCTGAATATTGCACAACGTACAAATTCTGACCTTCTGATGGAGGGAAGGTGATACGTGAAACAGATGAAGATGGTTCCACTGAGGAATTTATGCACAAACGTTCTGGAACTCAGATGATTGACTTTCAACAACCACATACATCATCTTCTGCACACAGTACACTCCAATCCATGAGCTATGCCCCTGATTCACACCGACTCAATTTTATTTACACACAATGATGCTACATTCAATCAAATGCTGCCTTGATATCAAGGGCAGCTCCTCTCATTACTTCGCAATAGAGTTAACATGACGACCATCAGATACAAAACTAATACTGATACAATGGAGACATTCTTACAAAGGGCTAACATTTGATTGACTATATAAGCTTTAAGAAACATTTTGAAGGGGTAACATAAAGAGGTTTCGAGGAGGAGCTGGCTAAAGACAAGGCTGTTTAGGGTTGATCAAAGAAAGTAGCAATAAAAGAGACCAGAACCAAAAAGGGTGAGAACATTTTAGGCTTGATGTGGTTGAGGATGTTACAGAGATAAGAAAGTAATTTAGGGAATCCAACTCAAAGACACAAATATTGAACTTGAGGTGTTGGCAGCACTTGAGATTATGTATATAGGCAAATATATGATATTG
The DNA here is from genome assembly GCF_030684315.1 of Stegostoma tigrinum. NCBI lineage: Eukaryota > Metazoa > Chordata > Chondrichthyes > Orectolobiformes > Stegostomatidae > Stegostoma > Stegostoma tigrinum. The sequence continues at coordinate 3,714,327 of NC_081368.1, read as the reverse complement.
GGTGAATGGCACTTGAAGTGAGACAGGATTTGGGCAGCAGAATTCTAATGTGCTCAAGACTGTGGGAAGTGGAAGACAGGAATCTAATCAGGATAATGTTGGAGAAAAAAGTTAAATGGGAACTTGAATTACGTAATGTAGTGCAGCTTGGACATCAGAAATCAGCTCTAAGTGGAGTAGCCCACAAGCAATGTAACGCCGGGCTGGACAGTGATTCATTTCACTTTAGCACAGACACTGTAAATCTTAATCATCTAAAGGGAGAGACAAACAACAGATGAAACAGACCCTTATGAAACTACATTGTACAGAGCTGACTGAATACACTATCATGCAACTGGAACAAAGTTTTTTTCCTACAATAATAAACTGAAGTCAATGAACAGAATACTACTTACTGCACGAATTAAGCCGGTCCCTGTTTCCATAGTGTTTAACCTGGAGTCGGCCACCTTGATGGCCAATATCTGGGCACCGGGAGCCACACCATTCCTTTCTGGTTCACCTGGGAAGTAGCCAGCTGCAATCGCAGCTACATGCGTTCCGTGGGACCCTGCATATATACAATGGACACCCTTTTCATAGAATGACACAGCAGAGAAGGCCATACAGCCCAGCTGCCTATACTAGCTGTTTGAAAAAGTTACCTAATCAATTTTCCCATGGCCCTGGATTCTTTTCTTCTATTTCTTTCAATTGTCTAGTAAATGTCTTTCTCCCTTTTAGAAAGTACTGTGTAGATGACAAGAATTCGCTACATTAAAAATAAACCTTCACTTCTCTTTGGTAGTTCTAAAACTTTACTCAGTATATTTGTAATTTATTTTCTCCAGATTAAAAACATAGATTCAGCTTATTTCTTTGCTTTACTTCTCAAAATTAGACAATTCGCATTTTCTTTCCAGTCCCACGCTTACCTGCATTAGTGACAATGCAGAGAGTGTTCCCATCATCATAGACGTTGATAGAGTAATTCAGCATTTCAGATTTTCCCATCTGTGCATATTCGTGTTCTTCTCTGTAGTTCCTGAGGACACTGCAGCTACTCAGGTCTCCACATTCACTGGTGTCAACACAGGCTCTACAAAGATAGAAAGAAGAGTGGTGTATAAAGGGTAAATGTCAGGCACACGATGCCCCATGTTATGTTGTAACTGCAGAACGTTTGATGGTGACTATGTTATTGTCCTGATGTTGTATAGATGATTGCAGCTGGAATGTGGAGCCTGCTTACTGGACACTGGATCCTAAACACACAGCACAAAATCAGGCCACTCTGTCCACTGTGCTTGTGGCAGCTCTTTGAAAGAGAAAAAAAAAATGACTGATCTATCACTGGGAAAACATAATCAATTCTATTGGAAAGGATGTAATAGCAGAGTATTTAGAAATAACTAATAATATCAAGCAGAGTAACCATGGCTTCACAACAGGACAATCATGTCTGACAAATATATTACAGTTCTTTAAGGTGGTAAGTGTTGAAGTAATATATTGAAATTTCTGAAAGGCATTTGATATGGTACCACACATGAGACTACTGAATAAGATTGGCGCCCGTGCTGTTTTAGGTCATATATTAGCATGGAGAGAGCATAAGTAAACCAATGAAAGTCAGAGATTTGGGTTAGAGGAGCATTTCCACGATAGCAACTTGTACCAGGGATCAGTGCTCAGACCACAATTATTTGCAAAACATATCAGTGGCTTGAATGACAGAAGCAGACGCATTTTCACCAAGTCTGTGGATGACACAAAAAGGGCAACTGGTAAGAATGGCACAGAGTACAGATGGATATGGACTGTTTAAATGAGCGGATGAAAACTTGGCATATGGAATATGATGTGGGAAAATGTAAGGTTATCCATTTTAGCAGGAAGCATTGAGGAGCTGAATAATATATAAAAGGAGAAAGACTCCAAAGAGTTGAAGCACAAAGGAACCTGGAAGTCCTTGCGCATAAATCACAAAAAACTAGGATCCAAATTCAGCAGGTAACAGGGAAGGCAAATGGAATATGAGTCTCTATTTCAAAGGAAATGGAATATAAAAATAGGGAGGTCTTACGAAAACTACATAAGACACTCAACTACATAAGAGAGTCATCAGACCACACTTGAAATACTGTGAATAGCTTTGATCCCCTTGTCTAAGGAAAGGTTTACTGGTATTAGAGGCATTCCAGAGCAGATTCATGAAGTTGATCCCAGTTAAGGAGGAGAGGAGAGACTGGGCTTATATTCATTACGGTTAGGAAGAATGAGAGGTGACCTTATCGAAACATACAAGATTCTAAGATGAATCAAAAGGGTAGACGCAGAAATATTGTTTCCCCTTGTCTAGGATGAGAGGGAATATTCTCAGATTAAAAGATCACTCAAGTATGACAGAGATAAAGAAGAATTTTTGTTCTGCAGAGATTTTGAGTCTATGGAAGTCTTCACCGGAGAGTGCTGTTGAGGCTGGGTAGTTAAGTTCACCTTTCCCATCCTTATTTATTCAGAAAATGATACATTTTACATCTCTACTTCTCCTTCACACCATTAGGAACCCCTGTGTCTTTGCCTCGCCTCTTTACCACTCACAATCTGTTCCACTTGCTCCTCTGCTTCCTCTGTCTTCAGCACAGAATTTATTTTTCAATGTCTTTCAGTTCTGAAGAAGCCAGCTTGGACATGAAACATCAACTGTTTATCTCACACCACATATGCTGTCAGTCCTAAGACCATAAGTAGTAGGGACACAAGTAGGCCATTCAGCCCCTCAATCATGCTCCTCCATTTAACAGGATTACGGCTGATCTAATACTCTTTGTCAACAAAGTCTTGGGCTGGATGAACACAGCAGGCCAAGCAGCAACTTAACAGCACAAAAGCTGACGTTTCAGGCCTAGACGCTTCATCAGAAAAGGGGGATGGGGAGAGGATTCTGAAATAAGTAGGGAGAGAGGGGGAGGCGGACTGAAGTTAGATAAAGGAGAAGATAAATGCAGAGGAGAGTATGGGTGGGGAGGTAGGGAGGGGATAGGTCAGTCTGGGGAGGACGGACAGGTCAAGGGGGCGAGATGAGGTTAGTAGGTAGGAAATGGAGGTGTGGCTTGAGGTGGGAGGAGGAGATAGGTGAGAGTAAGAACAGGTTAGGCAGGCGGGGATGAGCTGGGCTAGTTTTGGAATGCAGTAGGAGGAGAGGAGATTTTGAAGCTGGTGAAATCCACATTGATACCATTGGGCCGCAGGGTTCTCAAGCGGAATATGAGTTGCTGTTCCTGCAACTTTTGGGTGGCTTTATTATGGCACTGCAGGAGGCCCAGAATGAACATGCCCTCTAAGGAATGGGACGGGGAGTTGAAATGGTTCGTGACTGGGAGGTGCAGTTGCTTACTGTGAACCGAGCGTAGGTGTTCTGCAAAGCGGTCCCCAAGCCTCCGCTTGGTTTCCCCAACGTACAGGAAGCCACACCATGTACAGCGGATGTGTCCACTTTCCTGAATTTTCCCTCTAATCCTAATCAAGAATCTCTTGAACTCAGCCTTTAATATGCACAAGGACTCTGCCCCCATAGTAGATCTGCTGAGTCTCTCCAGCACTTCCACTGTTTTTTTAAGTATATTTAAGGCCAAGACAAGCAGATATTTCAATATCAGGGGTTATGGGAAAAATAGACAGTAAAGTGGAGGTGAAGATTATCAGATTAACCATGATTACATTGAATGGTACTGCAGACTTGATAGGCGGAATGACATGTTCTGTTCTCTGGTCGACTGCTTTCCAAATTTCACATTATCATTGCTCCTGTGAATACATTACCTAGCAAGAAGTTATAAACAACACAGTATGAAGCTGGAGAACACAGCAGGCCAGGCAGCATCAGAGGAGCAGGCAAGTTGACGTTTTGGGTTCGGACCCTTCTTCAGAAATGAGGGAAGGGAAAGCTGGGAAATATATTGAGAGAGGAGGGGTGGGCTGGGGAAGGTAGGTGGTTGCACGTAGGGAGTGGTGGGGAGTGGTCAGTGGGATGGCTGAGGCAGATAGACAGAAGGTGGACAGGTTGTGTGAAGTCAAGGAGGTGGAGATGAGAGGGAGAGCTGGACAAGGTTGAGGCTGGGGGTGGGGAGATTTTAAAGCTGGTGAATTCCATGTTTATGCCATTGGGCTGTAGATTCTCAAGGTGAAATGTGAGGTGCTGCTCCTCCAATTTGCAGGTGATGTCACTGTGACAATGGAGGAGGCCCAGGATGGACATGTCACCCAGGGTATGGGAGGCAGAATTAAAATGGTTGGCAACTGGAAGGTGTTGTCATTCGTCACATACAAAGTGCAGATGCTCAAGCGGGTGGTGTCACAATGTGAAAACAAAAAACTCCACTCATGCCTGACCTAAAAGGGTAACTGCAAATCACATGTAAAAATACATAAGGATACAATCAGTTAAGTAGGCAGGTGGGGCTAGTTCAGTTTGGGATTACAAAGTCCGAAAGAACAGCAGATGCTGTAAATCAGGAACAAAAACAGAAGTTGCTGGAAAAGCTCAGCAAGTCTGGCGGTATCTGTATAGACAAATCAGAGTTACCGTTTTGGGTCTGGTGACCCTTCTTCAAAAATGATGGCAGCTATGAAAATGTCAGTTTATATGCAGAAGATAGGCAGGGACAGAGTGTAAGGAGTAAATGATAGGTGGGAATAGAGCCCAAAGAGAGAGGACAACAGCGATTAACACTGCTGCCTCACAGCGTGAGGGGCCCAGGTTCAATTCCAACCTCGGGCGACTATCTGTGTGGAGTCTGCATATTGTCCCAGCACCTATGTGGATTTCCTCTCACAGTCCAAAAATGTGCAAAGTAGATGGATTGACTATGCCAAATAGCCCACAGTGTCTAAGGACGTGTACGTTAGGTGCATTAGTGACGGAAAATGCAGGGTTACAGGCACAGGGAAGGAGGTTGGGTCTGGGTGGGACTCTCTTCGGAGGGTCAATGTGGAGTTGTTGGGCTGGATGGCCTGTTTCCACTCTCTAGGGATTCTATGATTCTATAATTTCTATGAAAAAAGGAGTTGATAACAATTTGGCTAGGAGGGAGAATATCTGTTAATAGATACTGTCAGGGACTAAGAATAGGTAGTGCGTAATGGCAGAATATGTGATAATAAGACCTGATTGTGTGGGGTAGGGGGCTAGGGCATGGGAGAGTTTAGGTTCTAAAACTATTGAACTTGAGATTGAGTGCAGAGGGATGCAGGGCCTCCAAGCCAAAATGAGGCATTGTTCTGCCAGCTTGCGCTGAGCTTGGCCAGAACACTGCAGCAAGTCTGAGACAGAGATGGTGGCCAGGGAACAGGGTGGCATGTTAAAGCTCAGGGTCCTTTTTTGCGAGCAGAGCATAGATGTTCTGTGAAGCGATCAGCCAGTAGACACTTTGTTGCCCCTATGTAGAGGAGACCACAATGTGAGCAGCGAACGCAGTAGACTAAATTCTAGGAAGTGCAGGTGAAGTGTTGCTTCACCTGGAAAGTATGTTTTGACCCTTGGATACTGGGGATGGAGGAGTTAAATGGGCAGGTGTTACAGGGGAAAATGGCATGGGGCTGTGGGCGCGAGTGTTGGGGTGGGAGGGGGGAAAAGTGGGGTGGGGGGGTGGTTTAGGGGTGAAGGAAGTGTGGACCAGGTTGTCCCGGAGGGAATGGTCCATTCGGAAGGTGGTCAAGGGAGAGGAGGGGAATATGTGGCATCTCACTGGAGGTGACAGAAATGACATTTGATGATCTTCTGGATGTTGATGCTGGTGGGATGGTCGGTGACGATAAGGGGAAGCCTATCACTGTTGTGGCATAGAAGATAGTGTTGAGGGCAGAAGTGCACGAGATGGGCCAGACCCAGTCAAGCGACCTGTCGACCTCATCCTCAGACAAGGAAGAAGGTAGACATTTCACAGGCTCTCATTGCAGTTGGCCTCATCTGAACAAATGAAATGGAGGAACTGAGAGAATGAAATGGAGTCTTTGCAGGGTGCAAGGATGTACAGTCAAGGTAACCTTTGGAGTCAATGGGCTTATGGTGGATGTTAGTAGCCAGTCTATTTCCAGAAATGATAACAGAAATGGAAGAGTCAGATGCACACCAGACGACTGTGATGGCAGGGTAGAAACTGGAAGGAAAATCGATTAACTTTTCGAATTCTGGGCAAGCGAGGGAAGCAGCATCAATGATATCATTTGTATATTGGAGAAAGAGTTGTAGGTGGGGGCTGGAATGGGAATGGAACAAGGAATGTTACACATACCTCATGAAGAGACAGCATAACTAGGGCCCATGTGACTGCTTATTAAATCTTTGCTCTGCAAAGTTGTGCAGAGTTAGGGTGAGGGCCAGAATGGGACTGGAACAAGGAATGTTACACACACTCCATGAAGAGACAGGTGGGGCCCATGCGGGCACCCATGGCCACCCCTCTCTGATCTGAAGAAAAGGAGAAAGTTAAAAGAGAAGTTGTTGAGGGTGAGGATGAGTTCTGCCAAGTCGAGGAGGGTGGTGGGTGGGGATGGTTCAAGCCTTTGCTCCAGGAAGAAGCGGAGCGGCCTGAGACCCTCCTGGTGGGGAATGGATGTGTAAACGGATTGTACATCCGCAGTAAACAGGCAGTGGTTGGAACCTGCAAACTGCAAATTCCAAAACTAGCTTAAAGCGTCACAGGAATCATGGATGTACATGGGTAGGGATTGGACCAGGGGAAGAGAAGACTGAGTCAAGGTAGGAAGAGATGAGCTCTGTGAGGCAGAAGCAGACTGACTCAAAGGGTCTGCCCAGACAGTCCTCCATTTAACAGGGTTACAGCTGATCCAACATTCTTTGTGTCCACTTTCCTGAATTTTCCCTGTAATCCTAACCTAGAATCTCTTGAATTCAGCCTTTAATATGCGCAAGGATTCTGTTCCCATAGTAGATCTGCTGAGTCTCTCCAGCACTTCCTCTGTTTTTATGAGTATATTTAAGGCCAAGACAAGCAGATAGTTAAACATGAAGGACATCAGGGGTTATGGGGAAAAACAAGGCAGTGAAGGGGAGGTGAAGATTATCTGAATGACATGTCCTGTTTGTGGATTTTTGGAAGGAGGTAGAAGTAAGCTGTGCAGGTCTGGGGGGACTACCATCTTGGAGGCAGTGCTGGGAAGATGACCAGATGAAATATGATCGGTTTCTGGAGTTGATACAATGGTCTGCTAGGCCAGGGTGGAGATCATTATCCAGGGGAAGACAGGAGGAGGTATCTGACAGCTACGGTTGAAGCTCAAACCTGGCAAACCCAGAAACACTCTCTGTCCCACAGGACCTTTTGCAGAGTTCACACACTCTCCCTCCACCTGGACCTGTCCCTCTGACCTCTTACCTGCACGGGATCTCTTCATTGAGAACTGTCGACATGACAGTTGTTGCCTCAAGTTCTCCACCTCCCTCACCCAATCTAACCCATCTCCCTTCGAACTGACTGCAATCCACTTAGATCCAAGTCTGACTTTGTTATTGAGACTGCCGATAAGGGTGATGCAGTCACAGCCAGGCATACTGACCTCTACTTTGCAAAGGCTGAGCGCCAGCTCTCAGATGGGACCAGGACTGCTCGGACAGACCCATTGTTTTTTAAGCAAGTTCATGCCTCACAGAGCTCATCTCTTTGTACCTTGATTCAGTCTTTTCTCCCCTGCCCATGTACATCCGTGATTCCTCTGATAATTTACGCCAGTTTCAGAATTTGATGTTTGCAGGTCCCAGCCACCGCCTCTTTACCATGAATGTGCAATCCCTTTACACATCCATCCCCAACCACAACGATCTTACAGCTCGCCGCTTCTTCACGGAGCAAAGGCCTGAACCATCTCCAACCACCACCAGCCTCCTCGGCTTGGCTGAGTTCATCCTTACCCTCAACAATTTCACTTTTAACTTTCTCCTTTTCTTCAGATCAGAGAAGGGTGCCCATGGGTGCCCGCACAGGCCCCACCTGTCTCTTCATGGAGTGTATGTAACATTCCTAGTTCCAGTCCCATTCTGGCCCTCACCCTAACTCCGCACAACTTTACAGAGCAACGATTTAATAAGCAGTCACAACATTTCATACAGTTCCTGCCTCCTTTTGGAACTGCAGCTAGATTATTTCAATAATACACAAAGGCTGACTTTGCTTCCAAATCAATTTCTGCACTTCGTTGCAATCATCATCAGATGCACATTGGAACTGACCGTCACTGTGTATTTTATAAGTAAAGAAAGAATTGATTCTTCCATGTCATTGCTTAAGTAAAATGTCAATACATTTTTCATTATGACGTAGGCTCACTTTTTAAAAAATCGCAATTGATCTTAGGTGGTTAACTATCTGTCAGAAATTATCACAGGTAAAATTTGTTATCCATTATATCCAAAGCTGAAAGAGTGACACTAAATTTACCTCCAAGTCTTTCCATCATGCCAAACCAAGCAATCATAGACAGGCCCAAGGTCAGAGTATTTCTTCTCCAAAAGATCCAACTGATCAACTTGGCACTGAAGATCTTCCAATACCAATTTCTCTTCCTGTTGGAAAGTTCAGTTGAAAGAAAACAATGTTAACACCTTATCGAACACCAATGAGTCAAAATACAAAGGAAGATCGAGGGCTTGGTGACATGGTGCAATGAGAACAATCTCTCTTTCAGTGTTGGCAAAACTGAAGAACTGATCATTGACTTCAGAAAGAAAGGAGGAGAACACGCCCCCATCTACATTAAGAGAACTGAGACTGAGAGGGTAGATTGCGTCGTTACTCAGAGTGACAATAACTGATGACCTATCCTGGTCTTCGCACATAGATGCGACAGTCAAGAAGGCACAACAATGCTTCTTCTTCCTCAGGCGTCTCAGGAAATTTAGCATATCCATAAGATCCACATCAACTTCTACAGATGCACCATTGAAAGTATGCTGTCTGGGTGCATAGCGGACTGGTATGGCAAATGCCATTCTGTAAGAAACTACAGAAGGCGGTGTGCGCAGTTCAGACCATCATGAAAGCAAACCTTCCATCCACGGCTCACTGCCGCGGAAAGGCAGCTAACATCATCAAAGATTTATCACACCCTGGCAATGCCCTCCTACAATGTCTTCCATCAGGTAATAGATATAGAAGCCCAAACACATGCACGAGCAGGTTTAGAAATAGTTTCCTTCCGGCCGTTATCAGACTGTTGAGTGGACTCTAACCTCAAATAATGTAACCTGTATGCCTTTAAGTCTTTTTGTGATCTGTACATCCTTTTCAGGCTGCGATCTACCTGTGCTGCTTATAAACAAAGCTTTTCACTGTATTTCGGTGCAATAAATCAATCAATTAAAGAGCGAAGGAAAGTTTCCCCTACCCACTGTGGAATGATATCAGGAACTTCAGCGAGTATGAAGACTGAAAGAGATGGGATTGCTTCCCATAGGACAGGAAAAGATAGGAAAAACAGGAGATTAGGACAAGATAGTAATAAATTGTTCAGAATTATGAAAAATTTTGAAAGAATAAGTGAGGTATGACTGTCTCGTCATAGGTAAATGGGTGAGTACTCGAAAGTCACAAATTTGAGATTCAGGCAGTTGGTAAAGGAACCAGAAGGGAAATGGGGATACATTAACATTGTGTTAACATTGCCCGTCACCTACCCCTAAGTATTAAGCAAGTCCAGATCACAGAAGGAACAGCCCAGTTACAATCTTTTCATCATTGTGTTAGAGGACTAACTGTATTGAGAAACTGAGGAGTCACAGAGGCCTAATCCTTGACCAGATCCAAGAATAATTACCATTTAATGCAACAAAAGTGCTAAAGGTTAACCGATATAAAATTTATTATAGAAAAGTCACCATTGTCTCTGACAACCCATAGGGCTGCTCTCTTGTTAGAGAGATGATTGGTGATGAGTTTCATCTGAAATATTACCATACCACATGGTGACCTCAGCCAGAGGGGGGAATGAACCCAAGCTGTTGGCGTCACTCTGCATCGCAAAACAGTTGTCTAGCCAACAGAGCTATCCTGCCCCCTAAGAAAAGTCTATGATGTAAAGAAATGAGGATTTGGGTGTGATTTAGAATGAAGGGAGTTAAGATGTTGTTTGGATATATTTACTGTCTTGAAAAGGAGGCTCAGGCATCAGAAAGAAGTCAGTGAGTCAGAATGTTGTCAGGTCTAGAGACTTGGCCACATAATCTTGGCTGACTATCCAGTTTAAAAAAGGTGTTCACATTTAAAATCAAAGACCTAGGTGAATTCAGTAAATCAAAATAATGCACAATCTGTACAGCAAAATTCTAGGATGGGTTGGATTCAACCTCAAGACATGTTCGAAATTCTAAAATCCTTGCTCAATGATTAAGTTTGTAATTATTTAATCGAATGAAGTGCCACATTCAGTTCTGCTTCATGACTAACTGATTTATTAACTGTAGCTTAATTCTGTCTTTACATCTATGAATTAGTCCTGAGCGGGCTCAATTTTGGGATAGATCAGGCATTAAATTGATGGCACAACAGAAATCCACCGGTTCCAGTGATAAATGTACATCCTACACAAGGTTCCACAACCAACTTGTAGTCACTGCTGTACAACAGATGGAGCCAACAGCTTGAATAAGCCTCACTGTGATATCAAACACTTCCACTGCCAGCTCATAGAATGGCATTTGTAACAAAACGTAAGTTTGCACATGTGTGCCAATTGCAAAGTTTACGTCCAAGCAAAGAAAGCCAAACATAATGCCTGCTTTAATCTCACCCACAGTTCAGAAACTCCTCTGCATACACGAAGAGAGATGACTGAGTTAGTCATGTAAAAGAGAACAACTGTTTAAATGCTGCTAATTTCACCAGGTGACATCTGTTACATCACTCTTGCAAATGGTATAGATTAAATGTGTAAGGAGTCGTTGCAGGGAGAAACATGCTGAAAGAAACAGCATTTGTCTTTGAAATCTTTGGCACATTAAACACTCTTGATGATTCTGCTATGCAACATGTCTGCAATTTTTGCATATAAATAGCAGTAACTGGCTCCAATGTGTGTTCTCTCCTCAACACACTGTAATACTGCCAGCATATATTTTGTATGGGGGCAGGCAGGATCTGCGTACAGGCCGGATGAAAATGGGAAATAAAAAGTACTTAATTACCTATAGCTGAAGTGATTGCCAGCAATATCTCCACACTGCTACATGATTCAACCCAAAGAGGGGGCGTTGGGAAAGCAAAGACTTTTTCTTTCTTTACGTATGTTTATGGTGTGAAATATTGAACACATCAACCAAACCTGGAAAAATTCTCTCCACAGCTGGGATCAAATTACTGCACAGAAGGACAACATTCAGGGTCACACTCTTTGGAAGGGATATCCAAGTATTACACCGGAATATAGGAAATAGGAGCAGGACTGGGTCATCCAGCCCATCAAGCCCACTGTGCCATCTAATATGATCATGGCTGATCCTATCCTGGTCTCAACTCCACTTTGTCACCTGCTACTCATAACCTTTCATCCTACTTTTCATCAGAAACAGATCTATTTCTTTCTTGAAACTATTTATTGATCCTGCCTTTACTTTACTCTAGGGCAGTGAATTCCACAGATTCACAATCTTCTAAGGGAAATAGTTTCTCCTCATTTCAGTTTTGAATTTACTTCCTCTCACTCTACATCAAGGACCACACGTTCAAGACTGTCCAAAAATGAAGAACATCTGTTCAACATCCACCTTGTCAATACCCTTTAGCATTTTATATACCTCAATCAGACCCCTTCCCTTATTCTTCTGGGCTTCAGCAAGTACGAGCCCAAGCTATTCAACCACTCCTTGTACGACAGCCCTTTCATCTCTGGAATCAATCTGGTGAAGCTCCTTTCAACTGCCTCCAGCATCACCAAATCCTTGCTCAAGTAAGCAAATCAAAAGTGGACAAATATCTCTGCTGCTACCTCCTTTAATACTCTAGAGGGCAGGCCATTAGGCCCTGGGGGCTCTTCTGCCTTTAACAGCATCAGTTTATTTAATACCTTCTCCCAACACTTATAGCAATTTCACAGAGTTCCTCTGTAGTAACTTCAGTTTTTCAGAAGAAATTATTATCTTCAACTGTGAAAACAGAGACACAATATTGGTTTAGTGCCTCTGCCAGTTTTGAGTTTCCCATTATTACCTCAGCATTTTGGTCGTCTAAAGGACCAACGTTTACTTTCACTAATCTTTTCCTTTTTATAAATTTATAAAAATTTCTAGTATAAATGCGGATGTTTTCTACTAGTTTACTTACATAGTTCATCTTAGTTCTATTCATTTTGTTTTAGTAACCCTTTTCTGACACTTAAAACTCTCTGAATCGTCCAGAGTGCCACTAATGCTTGCAGTACCATATGCCCTAGTTTTCTAGGATGTTAATCTTGACTTCTTTATTGAGCCATGGATGATTTTTCACCTTTCACTTTTCCTCTCCCTCTCAGAAATATACTTGGAGAGGTATTTAGCATCATCGTTCAACGTAGTGGCAGCAGTATGCATCATCTAGAAGATGCACTGCTCACCATCACCTGCTACAGGCAATTAGGAACTGCCAATAAATGCTGGCCCAGCCAGTAATACCAAGAAACCCTACAGGCAGAGCATTCCAGATAACACCAATTTGTTGTATTGAAATCAAATATAATTTCACTCAGATTCTTTTGTCAATTGGTTTAATAAGATTTCATGACTTATTTTACTTCCTACGTGTCTCCAACACAAGAACAAACTGGGAGCAAATGTTGAAAGAGCTGGATCATGTATCAGTGATAATGGGAACTGCAGATGCTGGAGAATCCAAGACAATAAAATGTGCGGCTGGATGAACACAGCAGGCCCAGCAGCATCCCAGGAGCACAAAAGCTGACGTTTCAGGCCTAGACCCTTCATCAGAGAGGGGGATGGGGTGAGGGTTCTGGAATAAATAGGGAGAGAGGGGGAGGCGGACTGAAGATGGAGAGAAAAGAAGATAGGTGGAGAGGAGAGTATAGGTGGGGAGGTAGGGAGGGGATAGGTCAGTCCAGGGAAGACGGACAGGTCAAGGAGGTGGGATGAGGTTAGTAGGCAGGAAATGGAGGTACGTCTTGGGGTGGGAGGAGGAGATGGGTGAGAGGAAGAACAGGTTAGGGAGGCAGAGACAGGCTGGGCTGGTTTTGGGATGCAGTGGGGGGAGGGGAAGAGTTGGGCTGGTTGTGTGGTGCAGTGGGGGGAGGGGACGAACTGGGCTGGTTTTGGGATGCGGTGGGGGAAGGAGAGATTTTGAAGCTGGTGAAGTCCACATTGATACCATTGGGCTGCAGGGTTCCCAAGCGGAATATGAGTTGCTGTTCCTGCAACCTTCGGGTGGCATCATTGTGGCACTGCAGGAGGCCCATGATGGACATGTCATCTAAAGAATGGGAGGGGGAGTGGAAATGGTTTGTGACTGGGAGGTGCAGTTGTTTATTGCGAACCGAGCGGAGATGTTCTGCAAAGCGGTCCCCAAGCCTCCACTTGGTTTCCCCAATGTAGAGGAAGCCACACTGGGTACAGTGGATACAGTATACCACATTGGCAGATGTGCAGGTGAACCTCTGCTTAATATGGAAAGTCATCTTGGGGCCTAGGATAGGGGTGAGAGAGGAGGTATGGGGGCAAGTGTAGCATTTGTTGCCCTCCAACCCCGCCACACCCGGCACCTTCCGCTGCAACCGCAAACACCAACACCTTCCACCCCAACCTTCAGTTCACCTGGGCCATCTCCAGCACATCCCTCACCTTCCTGGACCTCTCAGGCTTCATCACAGGCAACCAGCTTGTAACTGATGTCCATTTCAAGCCCACCGACTCCCACAGCTACCTAGAATACACCTCCTCCCACTCACCCTCCTGCAAAAATTCCATCCCCTATTCCCAATTCCTCCGCCTCCGCCGCATCTGCTCCCACGATGAGGCATTCCACTTCCGCACATCCCAGATGTCCAAGTTCTTCAAGGACCGCAACTTGCCCCCAACAGTGGTCAAGAACGCCCTTGACCGCGTCTCCGGCATTTCCCGCAACACATCCCTCACACCCCGCCCCCACCACAACCGCCCATAGAGGATCCCCATCGTTCTCACATACCACCCCACCAACCTCCGGATACAACGCATCACCCTCCGACACTTCTGCCATCTACAATCCGACCCCATCACCCAAGACATTTCTCCATCCCGGCCCTTGTCTGCTTTCCGGAGAGACCACTCTCTCCGTGACTCCCTTGTTCACTCCACACTGCCCTCCAACCCCACCACACCCGGCACCTTCCCCTGCAACCGCTACACTTGCCTCCACACCTCCTCCCTCACCCCTCTCCCCTCTCCCAGGCCCCAAGATGACTTTCCATATTAAGCAGAGGTTCACCTGCACATCTGCCAATGTGGTATACTGCATCCATTGTACCCGGTGTGGCTTTCTCTACATTGGGGAAACCAAGCGGAGGCTTGGGGACCGCTTTGCAGAAAACTTCCGCTCGGTTCGCCATAAACAACTGCACCTCCCAGTCGCGAACCATTTCCACTCCCCCTCCCATTCTTTAGATGGCATGTCCATCATGGGCCTCCTGCAGTGCCACAATGATGCCACCTGAAGGTTGCAGGAACAGCAACTCATATTCCGCTTGGGCAACCTGCAGCCTAATGGTATCAATGTGGGCTTTACCAGCTTCAAAATCTCCCCTTCCCCCACCGCATCCCAAAACCAGCCCAGTTCGTCCCCTCCCCCCACTGCACCACACAACCAGCCCAGCTCTTCCCCTCCACCCACTGCATCCCAAAACCAGTCCAACCTGTCTCTGCCTCCCTAACCTGTTCCTCTCACCCATCCCTTCCTCCCACCCCAAGCCGCACCTCCATCTCCTACCTACCACCTCATCCCACCTCCTTGACCTGTCCATGTTCCCTGGACTGACCTATCCCCTCCCTACCTCCCCACCTATACTCTCCTCTCCACCTATCTTCTTTTCTCTCTATCTTCGGTCCGCCTCCCCCTCTCTCCCTATTTATTCCAGAACCCTCACCCCATCCCCCTCTCTGATGAAGGGTCTAGGCCCGAAACGTCAGCTTTTGTGCTCCTGGGATGCTGCTGGGCCTGCTGTGTTCATCCAGCCTCACATTTTATTATCTTGGATCATGTATCCTTTGTTTTGATATAAAACAAACTGAGCCTACCCCGGTGTGGCTCCATATCCTTTCCCTCTATAGGCTTAATGAAGCAAATGACCTATTGCTGCTCCTGCTGCTTATGACTACACAGCAACCGGTACCTGAGATGGGTTTGTGTTGTTCTTGTTGAAGTCATTCAGACGTCGGTGAGCTTCTGCCACAGCAACTCGATGTAAAGGGTCCCACTGCTTCTCCCGTCTCTCTTGCTGTTTACAAACAAAGTAGAACAAATTGAGAAAAATAAAAGTCTGAGGAAAATGACAAAATAGGATAACTATTGCCCAATGAATGTTCCTCTTCTATGTTGCAGTCCTCTAAAGTTCTTCAGAGTAGTCGATGCAGGTAGTTACAACATTTAGAAGACACTTGGACAGGTACATGAACAGGAAAGATTTATCATTGAATTGGGTCATTGAATCCCTACAGTGTGTAGACAGGCCATTCAACCCAACAAGTCCACATTGGCTATCCACAGAGCATTTTTCCCAGACTCATGCCCCTTCTCTTTGCCTGTAACCCTGCAATTCCCGTAGCTAATCCACACAACCGATGCATCTTTGGACTGTGGAAGAAAACTGGATCACCCGGAGGAAAGCCACACAAGCATGGGGAGAATGTGCAATCTCCAAACAACCTGAGGCCGGAATTGAACCCAGGTCCGTGGCACTGTGATGCCGAACTGCTGATCACTGAGCCACCATGCCATCCGGAAGGGGCATCTGGATGTGGGCCAAATGCAGGCAAGTAGGATTAGTTTAGTTTGGGAAACTTAGTAAGCATGGATAGTTGGACCAAAGGGTCTATTTCCTTGCTATACAACTCTATTATTGTTCAGGATAGGAAGGGATGCATCCCAGAGAATCCTTGATCAAGATTTACTTTTATAGGTCGCCAATATTGCAATGAGCAAACACATAAAGATAGAAATTGTGAAACAACCATCTTACTGAAGTAGTCAGATGTGTTTCTACATAGAACAGCACGTGTGCACGCGCACACGAGACCGCAGGGGAGTGAGGGACTGCACGCGAGAGACAGGGCGCAAGTGGGAGAGTGTGAGTGAGCCCGCACACATGCACGGCTGTCACAGTGCAAGCCAGAGCAAGAAGGAGCGCATGCGAGAACTGGCAAGTTTAGTGTTTTTTAACTGACAGGTCCTTACCTGAATTCTCTCCTTGAGGGCAGTGGGATACAGTTCAAAGGCATTTTTAATACCAACATGGTACCTAAAAGAAGGGTTATTCCAATCTGATGGTATCTATGTCAAAATACAAAAAGTGAACAGATTAGGCAAAATGCAGCTTCTGGCCTCAGTTGATTATATAATGACAAAGTGCTACACCATTTTTCCACTTTATTCTATTCAACATGAGGATAAGACTTTCTGAAGTGCATCTTGTATATAGTACATATTAGTGCTACTGAGCATCTGTGGTGGTGGTGGGAAGGGATGTGGTGCAAATCAAGCGGGCTGCTTTGTCCTGGATGGTTTCAAGCTTCATGAGTGTTGTTGGAGTTGCACCCATCCAGGCAAGTGGGGAGTATTCCATCACACTCCTGATTTGTGCTTTGTAGATGGTGGACAGACTCTGGGGAGTCAGGAGGTGAGTTCCTCACTGCTGTACTCCTAGCCTCTGACCTGTTTTTGTCGCCCCCTTATTTATCTGGCTAGTCCAGTTCAGTTTCTGATCAATAGCGCTGACAGTGAGGGATTCAGTATTAGTGATGTCACTGAATGACCAAGAGAGAATGGTTAGATTGTCTCTCTCATAGCCACAATATTTATAAGGTTAGTCCAGTTCAGTCTGTAGTGAACAGTAGCATCCACGATGTTCATTCTGAGGTATTTAGTGAAGATCAAGGGATAAAGGTTAGATTCTCTCTTTTCAATAACAGTCTCTAGCTGAACACTTGAGTGGCACAAATCTTACTTGCAACGTGTAAGCCGATGCCTGGTATTGCCCAGGCCTTGCTGCATTTGGACATGGACTGCTTCAGTATTCGGAGGAGTTGCGAATGTTGCTGAACATTTTGCATCATCAATCAACATCCTCACTTCTAACCTACTAATGGAAACTTGATCATGGATGAAGCATAGGAACAGGAGTCAGCCATTCAGGCCATCAAACCTGCTTTGCCATTCGATAACATCATGGCTGATCAAGTAGTTTATTCCCTTTTATCCACCCACTCCCCAAATCCCTATCCACCATTAGTAATCAGATATTTATCAATTTCTATTCTAAACATGCTGAAAAACTGAACTTCTACAATCATAGAGAATTTCAAAGGATCGCTGAATAAATAAATTCTCACCTCAGAGTTAAATGGCATTCTTTTTTTATTTTAACATTGTGCTTCCTGGTGCTAGGCTCCCTCACCAGTGGGAGCACCTTACCGCAATCCTGTCTATCCGTTTAAGTACATAGAACATTACAGCACAGTACAGGCCCTTCAGCCTTCAATGTTGTGCCGACCTGTCATACCAACCTGAAGCCCATGATACCAATCTGAAGCCCATGGTGCCAATCTGAAGTATTTTGTAAGTTTCAGTGAGATCACCTTTCAATCTTTGGAAGTCTCTAGGTATGCCCATTCTCTCTGCACAGGGCACTCCCACCATCCTGGGAACAAATCTAGTGAACCTTCATTACACTCCCTCCATCTCAATGAAATAAGGAGACAGAACTGCACACAGTACTCCAGGTGCAGTCAATTAACCTCCTTTACTAATAAACTAAGACTTCATGGCTCCTGTACTCAAACCTTCTAACAATAAAGGCTGATATTCTATTAGCCTCTCCAATAGCTTGCTGCATCTGCATTTTAACCTTCAGTGGTTTTCTGAAAAGGATGCTTTGTACATCTCTACTTTCCGACCACTTACCATTTAAGTACACTGCCCATCAGTGCATTTGCATTTCCTACCAAATTAGATGATCTCAGTTTTCTAACTACATTCCACGTGCTACGTTCTTGTTCATTCAGTGAATGACCTGAATTCATTGTGAGCCCCGTTACATCTTCCTCACAACACATACCACTTAGCTTTGTATCATCTACAAATTTAGATGTATTACACTCGGTCCCGAACTTCAAGTTATTGATATATTTAGTGAACAGCTGGGACCCTCAAGTAGTACTCTAGTTACAGCCTGCCAACACAAGGGTGACTTATATATCCCTATGCTGCTTTCCTTGTCAGCCAATCATCAATCCATGCCATTGCATTACCACTCATTCCATGTGCTTTCATTTTTCTAACCAGCTTCTTGTCAGTGATTTCATCAAAAGCTTCTGAACACGTAAGCATACTTCATCCATCAGTTCTTAGTTCTTCAGCAATACCTTCAAAAAAATTGCAACAAGTTCGTCAAACATGATTTACCATTCATAAGTCCACACTGAAGATGTCCAATTAGATCTTTATTATCCATGTGCGTTTAATTCCACCCTTTATAATAGATTACAGCATTTTCCCGGCTACTAACATAAGGCTAACAGGTCTGTAGTCCCTTGTTTTCTCTCATCTTAAATACTGGAGAGACATATACTACCTTCCAATCAGCAAGAACATTTCCAGAACCTTAAGAATTCTGAGAGATAATCACGAATGCATTGACCATCTCTACAGCCATCCCGTTCAATAACTTAGGATGTAGAATTTCAGGCGCTGGGTATTCATCAACATTCAGCCCCATTAATTTCTCCAATACTGTCTGTCCACTAAATTCCTTCAATTCTTCGTAGTTGTTAGTTACTTGGAAATCTGGGAAATTAGATTTTCCTCATTGAAAATAGACACAAAGCAATCATTTAGCTTCTCTGTCATTTTTCTACTCCCAATCTGAAGATAATTGGGCCGAGGACACTATCTTGAGAAACTCCAGCAGTGATGCTCTAAAGCTGAAATGATAAATCTCCAACAACTACAACAATCTTCCTTTATCCTCCCTATCACATTATGTGTAAATTGGACCACAATCAGCAAAAATGCTTTAAATTGCTTGGACTTATTCAGACCTTCCAGCACTGAGTAACTAACAACCACTTTCTCCCTCTTACATATGCAGGATCAGCAGATGCCTCAGTCTTGCACCAAATGTACAAGAATTTTGAAATAAGAAATGAGTAAAATCTATATGCAGTGTTAATGGCACATTCTATAACAAAATTAAGTGTCTGTTTCATTTTGGTCCAACGTTCCCATGCGAACTTTGATAACCAGTTTTTTTTAGAATCTCAAGCTGCAAAACTTGCTGAGATCAAAAAATATCATTTTGTGAAAGTCATCTGCAGACAGTAGGGATGGGATGTGTGTCATTTTGTACAACAATTATTGTATTACCTGAACTACAGCCGATGTGAACTGGATTATGCAGATTACCACAATAGCTAAATTGAACAAATCATATGAATAATTTGTGACATAAACCTAAACCTCAATCTACATTTCTGACAGAACACTGCTTACAACTACAAGGATCAAAGTCAGTTGATTAGTTTGTTACAGGGGTTAAAATGACAACACATCAGAAAACATTAATAATCCGACACCCACACACCCTACCTACTGTGCTGGTTTCATTCTAATTCTGAGTCAAATGAGTGATAACTGCTTTAAGAAACCTCATGCATGAGTCACAACTATATGCAAATATTATTTAACTGTAGCATGTTGCAACAAGAAATGATCAGTTCTTTGCAATTATTACTTTAACCCATGTTTTGTAATACATTTTAAAAGAAAACCATTTTCAAAACTGCAAAGGAGAGAAGACTGACAGATGTCCTGAGTAGGACCAGATCAGGTAGTTGGAGAGAACATTGAACCTAGAACACTACAGCACAGTACAGGACCTTCGCCCTCCATGTCGGGCCGACCTGTCATACCGATCTCAAGCCCATCTAACCTACACTATTCCATGTACGTCCATATGCTTATCCAATGACGACTTAAATGTACCTAAACTTGGCAAATCTACTACCGTTGCAGGCAAAGTGTTCAATTCCCTCACTACTCTCTGAGTAAAGAAACTACCTCTGACATCTGACCTATATCTTCCACATCCCTCAATTTAAAGCTATGCCCCCTCGTGCTCGCCGTCACCATCCTAGGAAAAAGGCTCTCCCTATCCACCCTATCTAACCCTCTGATTATTTTATATGTTTCAATTAAGTCACCTCTCAACCTTCTTCTCTCTAATGAAAGCAGCCTCAAGTCGCCCAGCATTTCCTCATAAGACCTTCCCTCCATACCAGGCAACATCCGAGTAAATCTCCACTGCACCCTTTCCAAAGCTTCCACATCCTTCTTATAATGCAGTGACCAGAACTGGACACAATACTCCAAGTGCGGCCGCACCAGAGTTTTGTACAGCTTCACCATAACCTCTTGGTTCCAGAACTCGATCCTTCTATGAATAAAAGCTAAAACACTGTATGCCTTCTTAACAGCCCTGTCAACCTGGGTGCCAACTTTCAAGCATCTGTGTACATGGACACCGAGATCTCTCTGCTCATCTACACCACTAAGAATCTTACCATTAGCCCAGTACTTTGCCTTCTGGTTACTCCTACCAAAGTGCATCACCTCACACTTGTCTGAATTAAACTCCATTTGCCAACTCTCAGCCCAGCTCTGCAGCTTATCTATGTCTGTCTGCAACCTACGGCGTCCTTCATCACTATCCACAACTCCACCGACCTTAGTGTCGTCTGCAAATTTACTAACCCATCCTTCTATGCCCTCATCCAGGTCATTTATAAAAATGACAAACAGCAGTGGACCCAACACCGACCCTTGCGGTACACCACTAGTAACTGGTCTCCAGGTTGAACATTTCCCATCAACCACCACCTTCTGTCTTCTTTCAGCAAGCCAATTTCCGATCCAAACTGCTATATCTCCCACAATTCCATTCCTCCACATTTTGTACAATAGCCTATTGTAGGGAACCTTATCGAACGCCTTGCTGAAATCCATATACACCACATCAACCGGTTTACTCTCATCTACCTGTTTGGTCACCTTCTCAAAGAACTCAGTAAGGTTTGTGAGGCGCGACCTTCCCTTCACAAAACCATGCTGACTATCCCTAATCAATTTATACTTTTCTAGATGATTATAAATCCTATCCCTTATAACCTTTTCCAACACTTTACCAACAACTGAGGTAAGGCTCACTGGTCTATAATTGCCAGGGTTGTCTCTACTCCCCTTCTTGAACAGGGGAACCACATTTGCTATCCTCCAGTCATCTGGCACTATTCCTGTAGACAATGACGAGTTAAAGATCAATGCCAAAGGCTCGGCAATCTCATCACTGGCTTCCCAGAGGATCCGAGGATGAATCCCATCCTGCCCAGGGAACTTATCTATCTTCAGCCTCTGAAGGATTTCTAATACCTCTTCGTTGTGAACCTCAATCCCACCTAGTCTAGTAGCCTGTATCTCAGTATTCTCCTCGACAACATTGTCGTTAACTAGAGTGAATACTGTTGAAAAATATTCATTTAGCGCTTCCCCTACCTCATCTGACTCCACACACAACTTACCACTACTATCCTTGATTGGGCCTAATCTTACTTTCGTCATTCTTTTATTCCTTAAATACCTGTGGAAAGCCTTAGGGTTTACCCTGATCCTATCCGCCAACAACTTCTCATGTCTCCTCCTGGCTCTTCTGAGCTCTCTCTTTAGGTCTTTCCTGGCTACCTCGTAGCCCTCAAGTGCCCGAACTGAGCCTTCACATCTCATCCTAACATAAGCCACCTTCTTCCTCTTGACCAGAGATTCCACCTCCTTCGTAAACCACGGCTCCCGCACTCTACAGCTTCCTCCCTGCCTGACAGGTACATACTTATCGAGGACACACAAGAGCTTTTCCTTGAATAAGCTCCACGTTTCTAACGTGCCCATCCCCTGCAGTTTCCTTCCCCATCCTATGCTCCCTAAATCTTGCCTAATCTCATCGTAATTGCCTTTCCCCCAGCTATAACTCTTGCCCAGTAGTATACACCTATCCCTTTCCATCACTAAAGTAAACATAACAGAATTGTGATCACTATCACCAAAGTACTCACCTACTTCCAAATCTAACAGCTGGCCAGGCTCATTACCCAGTACCAAATCTAATGTGGCTTCGCCCCTTGTTGGCCTATCTACATACTGTGTCAGGAAGCCCTCCTGCACACACTGGACAAAAACTGACCCATCTATAGTACTCAAACTAGAGTGTTCCCAGTCAATATTTGGAAAGTTGAAGTCCCCCATGACAACTACCCTGTCTCTCTCACTCCTGTCGAGAATCATCTTTGCTATCCTTTCCTCTACATCTCTGGAACTATTCGGAGGCCTATAGAAAACTCCCAACAGGGTGACCTCTCCTTTCCTGTTTCTAACCTCAGCCCATACTACCTCAGTTGGCGAGTCCCCAAACATCCTTTCTGCAACTGTAATACTGTCCTTGACCAACAGTGCCACACCTCCGCCCCTTTTACAATCTTCTCTGTTCTTGCTGAAACATCTAAATCCCGGATTCTGCAACAACCGTTCCTGTCCCTGCTCTATCCATGTCTCCGAAATGGCCACAACATCGAAGTCCCAGGTACCAACCCATGCTGCAAGCTCACCCACCTTATTCCAGACGCTCCTGGCATTGAAGTTGACACACTTCAAACCAACTTCTTGCTTGCCGTTGCCATCTTGCTTCCCTGAAACTTTATTTCGGACCACCCTACTCTCAACCTTTTCTACAGTCGAACTACAATTTTGGTGCCCATCCCCCTGCTGAATTAGTTTAAACCCACCCAAATAGCCTTAGCAAATTTGCCCCCCAGGATATCCGTACCCCTCTAGTTCAGGTGAAGACCATCTTGTTTGTAGAGGTCCCACCTACCCCAGAAAGAGCCCCAATTATCCAAGAATCCAAAACCCACCCTCCCTCCTGCACCATCCCTGTAGCCACGTGTTCAACTCCTCTCTCTCCCTATTCCTCGCCTCACTAGCACGTGGCACGGGCAACAAACCAGAGACAACAACTCTGTTCATCCTAGCTCTCAGCTTCCATCCTAGTTCCCTGAATTTCTGCCTTAAATCCCCATCTCTCTTCCTACCTATGTTGTTGGTGCCAATGTGGACTACGACTTTCGGCTGCTCCCCCTCCCCCTTAAGGATCCCAAAATCAAGAACTAGCCTCTTCTGGGGAAACCGAAACTACAGACCATGAATCAAAGACTTTACTCATGAATCAAACAGAGTTCAGGAGGGGCCTCTTTCCCCAAACACGGGGGCAGAGGATGTGCTACAATATGGAGTGGTTGAGACAAATAAGACAATAAAAAGTAAGAGCAGAAGCAGGCCATTCAGCCCATTGAGTTAGATCTGCTATTCTGAGAGATCATGGCTAATCTCATAATCCTCAACTCCACTTCCTTGCCTTTTCTTTATAATCCTTAATTCCCTTAGTGATTAAAAATACTCTATCTCAGTCTTCAACATACATGATCCAGCATTGACAGCCTTCTGTGAAGAATTCCACCAGTTTACTATCCTCAGAGAAGTAGCTTCTCCTCATCGCTGCCTTAAATATGCGATCTCTTATTGAGATTATATCCTTCAGTCCTAGAATTTTAAAAAAGTGGAAACAACCTTTCCGCATCCATCTCATGACTATCTCTAACTCTTCTAAACTGCAGGCCCAGTGTACTCAACCACTCTTCCTAAGACTGACTCTGCAAACTCTTGGTCAGCACAGTCAAAGTTCCCTGGACTGCCTCCAAAGCCAAATCTTTCATTAGACAGTATAGAGTATTTACAGACCAGTAGTAAAATAGGTGAGAGAAAGCAATAGAAGATTACGTTGATTGCGGTTGGAAGCAGCAGGTTGGAAGAACATTCACAGGACATTAGCACACAGCCCAGTTGAGTCAAAGTGTCTATTTCTGCGCTGCCCACTCTATAAATGGGCCATCTTGCAAGAAACAGTTGATTGGCTGGTATATTTTTATTGCTTAGGCAAAAGAAAGTGTTGAACAATTTTATGCTTAAGTTAATAGTATATAAGTGGCTGAGTGATACCTTTAGAGTTCTTCCTGAGAGGCCAACGAGAATGCCATCCTTTGCTTCCAGTACAGTGGAGGTGTCTACATCTCCGCTTCCTGAGACATCAATGAAGTCAACAATCTTTGGTTTCCCATCTGTTGTTATCTAAGCAGCACACAAGAGGCAGTCAGCAAATCAAACCGTTCATTCGTGTTCCATGGTCTCAACATCTAGGAGCCCAGGTGTGAGTACTTTCATTTCTGGTAGAAACACATACTCAAATAGAAGTATCGTTAATGCCAAAAAATGAATACATTTTACAAGACAATATATACTGCCTACTAATTTGAAACAGTCTTGCTTTATTCAGAGATAGTAGGAACTGCCGATGCTGGAGAATCTGAGATAATAAGGTGTAGAGCTGGGTGAACACAGCAGGCCAAACAGCATCAGAGAGCAGGTAAGCTGACGTTTTGGGTCGAGACCCTGATTCAGAAAATGGGAGAGGGGAAGGGGATTCTGAAATACAAAGGGAGGGGGGAGGCAGATAAAACATGGATAAAGGGGAAGATAGGTGGACAGAAGACAAACAGGTCAAGGAGGCCGGAATGGAGCCAGTAAAAGTGAATATAGGTGGGGAGTTGGGGAGGGGAGACAGGTCAAAGGGGCAGGATGAGGTTAGTAGGTAGGGAGTGGGAGTGAGGCTTGAGGCGGAAGGAGGGGATAGATGAAAAGAAGAATGGGTTAGGGAGGCGGAGACTGGCTGGGCTGGTTTTGGGATGTGGTTGTGGAAGGGGAGATTTTGAAGCTGGTGAAGTCCACATTGATGCCATTGGGCTGCAGAGTTCCCAAGCAAAATACGAGGTGTTGTTCCTGCAACCTTCGGGTGGCATCGTTGTGGCACTGCAGGAGGCCCAGGATGGACATGTCGTCTAAGGAGTGGGAGGGGGAGGGGGAGTTGAAATGGTTTGCAACAAACTAAGGCTTGGGGACCGCTCTGCGGTATACCTACACTCGGTTCTAAACAAACAACTACACCTCCCAGTCGCGAGCCATTTCAACTCCCCTTCCCAATCCTTAGACGACATGTCCATCCTGGGCCTCCAGCACTGCCATGATGCCACCTGAAAACTGCCGGAACAGCATCCCATATTTCACTTGGTAACCCTGCAGACCAAGGGTATCAATGTGGATTTCACAAGCTTCAAAATCTCCCCTCCCCCAACCGCATCCCAAAACCAGCCGAGCTCGTCCCCGCCTCCCTCACCATTCCCCCCACCTCAAGCTCCACGCCCATCTCCAACTCACTCACCTCATCCCGCCTCCTTGACCTGTCCGTCCTCCCTGGACTGACCCATCCTCTCCCTAACTCCCCACCTACACTCACCTTTACTGGCTCCAAACCCGCCTCCAGCATCCAGTTCTTACTACCTCTGAACTTTCAGTTGATGGTGCTCCCTTGTCCTTCTAAGTATCAGAAGTCACCAACGTGGAAGATGCTGCCAAAAGAATTTTAGTGAGTTGGAGCAGTACATCTTGGAGATAGTATACATTGCTGCTGCTGTGCATCTGCAGTGGAGGGAATGAATGTTGAAGGAGGTGGATGGAATGCCATTCAAGCTGACTGCTTTGTCCTTGATGGTGGCAAGCTTCTTGAGCATTGTTTAAGCTGAGTGCAGCCAGACAATTGGACATACCCCTGCTTTGTGATACTTTGAATGTATGCAGTAGTATCCTGCCACCTTCAATGTGTTATTCACGTTAAGTGATTCATTTTTATGCACATCTGCATTCTAAGAATAAAACATCTTGCATAAATGCTGTTTATCTATGATATCATTCATGAGTCGGAAGTGACATTGTTTTCGCAAAAGTACGTTATAAAAAGCTGAAACACAGACACAGGAGGAATCCACTTAGATCTTGAGCCTGTTGCTCTGTTCAGATCATTGCTGATGTGGGAGCCAACTCTTTAAATCATCCAGAGATAGTAAGAACTGTCAATGCTCCACACTGTGTTATCTCTTTAAATCATCCCTTGGCCAAAAACCTTTGATGCATTTGACTAAAAAGAATGCCATCAATCTCAGACATAAAAAAACAACAATTGACCCAGCATCAATTGCTGCGTTGCATAACTAATACATGTTAAACTATGATCTTTGAGACTTGAAAAGTCAGAATCTCAAAAACTTTACTTACAGAGTCATCTATTACTTTGCTAGGAAAGCTGTTCTATTCTACAATCCTGTTATCCTTCTTTCTGAAAATATAATGATTAACTCCTTCATATTGAAGCAAATAGAATCAGAAGATAAAACACCAAGGGAGTGTAGATTCCAGAAATCAGAAACAAAGCAAGAAATTGCTGGAGATACACAGCACTTCTGGCAGTATCTGTAGAGCGACAGGAGAGTGATGCTTCTTCAGAACCCTTCTTCAAATAGAATCAGAGTTCCAAATGAACTGGAACTCAAGTAAATGGAAGTCAAATACTCAGGATACAATACCATTACAGAAGCAGATCATAGTTAATTCTGGTACAGATCCCAAAAGACCTTTAATTTTAAAGAGTAAACACTCAAGAGTGGTGACGTGACAATTCTGAAAGTAACATAATACAAATTATTTTTGCTAGGTATTTTGCTAGTTGAAATGGTTCGCAACTCCCACCCGGCACTTTCCCCTGCAACCACAGGAAGTGCTACTTGCCCCCATACCTCCTCCCTCACCCCCATCCCAGGCCTCAAGAAGACTTTACATGTCAAGCAGATGTTCACCTGCACATCTGCCAATGTGGTATACTGCATCCGCTGTACCCGTTGTGGCGTCCTCTACATTGGGGAAACCAAGTGGAGGCTTGGGGACCGCTTCACAGAACGCCTATGCGTGGTTTGCAATAAACAACTGCACCTCCCAGTCGCGAACCATTTCAACTCCCCCTCCCATTCCTTAGACAATATGTCCATCCTGGGCCTCCTGCAGTGCCACAACAATGCCACCCGAAGGTTGCAAGAACAGCAACTCATATTCCGCTTGGGGATCCTGCAGCCCAATGGTATCAATGTGGATTTCATAAGCTTCAAAATCTCCCCTCCACCCACTGCATCCCAAAATCAGCCCATCTCGTCCCTGCCTCCCTAACCTGTCCTTCCTCTCACCTGTCCCCTCCTCCCGCCTCAAGCCACACCTCCATTTCTTACCTACTAACCACATCCCGCCCCCTTGACCCATCTGTGCTCCCTGGACTGACCTATACCCTCCCTACCACCCAATGTACACTCACCTCTACTGGCACCATTCCCGCCCCTTTAACTTGTCTGTCTCCTCTCCACCTATCTTCTCCCCAATCCATCTTCGATCCATCTCCCTCCCTCTCCCTATTTACTTCAGAACCCTCTCCCCCTCCCCCTTTTCTGAAGAAGGGTCTAGGCCTGAAACATCAGCTTTTGAGCTCCACAGATGCTACTTGGCGTGCTGTGTTCATCCAGCTCCACACTTTGTTATCTGTGTGCAACATGTGTGTGTGGTGGTGGTAGTTGACAGAAAGACTGCAAAAGAAACTGAGGATGAGTTGTTAGTACAATTTTGTGAACAGAGCCACTGTAAGCACTTACTCCAGTAAAAGACAAAAAGATTTTATTTTTCTTTAATGCCTTTCACAACCTCACAAAATCTCAAAAAGTGTTTTAGAATCATTTAAATTATTTTTCAAGTGTAGTAACTATTCATACGTAGAACAAGCTGCAGCCAATCTGCACACAGCAAACTCCCATACGACGACTGATTAATCTACCTTTATTAAAAATATACTCTGAAGTGATGCTCATTCAAGAATAAATATTATTTAATTGATAACAAATACAATTTTGCTCATTTTTTTTAACATTACAATAGTGACTGCAACTGAAAATATCTCTGAGTCATCACAATGGGCGACTGAATATCACAGTGGGAGCCACAAGGGCGATTGAATATCCCACTGAAACAACAGGCAGCTGGCACAAGGGGCAGAGTTGTCCTGTTACTAGGAAATAAAATTAAACATCGGAGATGACCAACAGACTACTCCGATCACTGGGAACTGTGGTAGCACACAAACCTGCAGCTACACTAGCATAACTACTCACAAAAAACAAAGGATCTCATAGCAACAACAGGACCAACATTACACATAAAAAGCCATGTAAGGACCTCCACAAACACTACATTGGACAGACCAGGAGAAAACCAGCTATGAGGGTACATGAACACCAACTAGCTACCAAGAGACGTGATCAACTATACCCGTTTCCATACACTCGGACTAAGAAAGCCACCAATTTGACTGGGATAACGTAACCATCCGAAGACAAGCCAACCAAAGACAGGCACGGGAATTCCTCGAGGACTGGTACTCAACCCAGAACTCCAACAAACATGTGGAAATAGACCCCATACACCAACCATTATGAAGCACAACCAGAAATGAGGCCAACCACATCAAATGCACCATAAGGATTCCTCCGAACCGCGCTGAGGTTACCCAGTATGGTGATGAAACATCTGAAAACCAACCTACCAGGACATCAAACAAATCAACAACTCCATAAAATTAAACGATAGCACGAAGTGATACTGAGTCAGGATCTGCGTGGGTACAGGTGACGAACTGTAAAGGGAAAAGGACCCTAAGGTTTTGGGGGAGATCTGTAGCTTGGGTTGTGGGTGTTGATGTTGGTTGGCTCGCCAAGCTGGTTTCTTGTTTCGCAGACGTTTTGTTACAGTACTTGGTAACATCCTCAGTGCAGTCTCTGATGAAGCATGTTTTCAGTGTGTTTTCCCACCTGGTTTTTAAACTCTGGTGTCCATTACAATGAATTGCCTCACTTCTGGGTTTCCTCCATAGTGCAATGTATACGGGGTTGGGTTCAAAGTGTTTATTAATAGCCTGCTTCGTGAAGTGCCATGCTTCCAGGAATTCTCGTGCTTGTCTCTGCCTAGCCTGTCCCAGGATCTTGGTGTTGTCCCAGTCGAAGTGGTGGTTCTCCTTGTCCATGTGGATTGAGATGAGTGAGTATTGGTTGTGTCTTTTTGTAGCCAGTTGGTGTTCATGTTCTCTTGTTGTTAATTTCCTTCCTGTTTGTCCAATGTAGTGCTTCTCACAGTCTCTGCAGGGGATCTTGTAAATGACACTGGTCCTGTCCATGGCAGGGAGTGGGTCTTTAGTCCAGGTGAATACTTGTCGTAGGGTTGATGTGGGCTGGTGTGCCACTCTGATGCTCAGCAGTCGTAGAAGTCTTGTGGTGAGTTCTGACACCTTCCTGATGTAGGATAGTCTGATGTGTGTCAGCACATGTAGAATCTTTCTGATGCTGTTCCTGTAGGCATCTCCTGACCCAGTTCTTTGGCTGTCATTATCCTTGAACGCTTGGAAGAGGTATTCTGATTTCTCTTGGCGTAGTTCTACGTTGCTGCAATGTTGATCCTGACAAACAGGAAGGAAATTAACAACAAGAGAACATGATCACCAACTGGCTACAAAAAGACACGACCAATACTCACTCATCTCAATCCACATGGACAAGGAGAATGACGACTTCGAGTGGCACAACACCAAGATCCTGGGACAGGCTAGGCAGAGACAAGCACGAGAATTCCTGGAAGCATGGCACTCGACGAAGCAGGCTATTAATAAACACTTTGAACTCAACCACATACACATTCCACTACGGACGAAATCCGGAAGTGAGGTAATCCATCGCAGTGGACCCCAGAGTTTAAAAGCCAGGTGGGAAAACACCGACACGTCATCGGAGGCTGCACTGAGGATGTTACCAAGCACAGTAACAAAACGTCTGCGGAACAATAAACCAGCTTGGCGAGCCAACCGAGCTCAAAGAAAAAAGACACTGATGGGAGATATGGGCACATCCAGTAGTCGGGATGTGGAGACAAACATTAATCAGAATATTGAAAACGCATGTAAGAAAGGCACTGTTACAATTTCATGGGAGATTTCAATACATAGGTGGAATTGAAAAATCAGTGTGGTAGTGGGTCCCAAGAAAAGGAATTCATAGAATGTCTACAAGGCTTCTTTCTGGAGCAACTTGTCATAGACCCCTCCAAGGAACAGACAATTCTGGATTTGGTGATGTATAACGAGGCAGACTTGACGAGGGATCTTAAGGTGAAGGAAGCCCCAGTGACAATGACCATAAAATGATAGAATTCACACTGCAGTTTGAGAGGGAGAAGCTGGAATCAGATGTAAAGGTATTACAATTGAGGTAATGATAACTACAATAGCACGAGGGAGGAGCTGGCTTGAGTTGAGTGGAAGGGCAGCTGAGCAACAAAGATGGTGGAGCAGCAATGGCAGGAGTTTCTGGGGTTAATTTGGGAGACACAGCAGAAATTCATCCCAAGGAAGAAGAAACACACTAAGGGCAGGACGAGGCAATCATGACTGACAAGAGGAGGAGGAGGAGGAGATGAAATATGTGGTTGAGCTAGCTAGTAATACAAAACAACATTGCAAAAGCTTTTTTTAGATATACAAAAGGTAAGCGAGAGGCAAGAGGAGTGGACATTGCAGCACTGGAAAACAAGGCCAGAAAAATAGTTATGGGGAACAAAGAAATGGTGTAGAAACTGAACTGATACTTTGCATCAGTCCTCACAGTGGAGGGGGCAGAGTAGAAAGGCCATCTCTCAGGCAAAGGTGCCGAGGAAGCTGAAAGGTCTGAAGGCAGATAAATCACCCACCCAGAGTTCTGAGGGAGATAGCTGAGGAGACTGTAGAGGCATTGGTGGTGTCTTTCAGGGACCACTCTAGTCAGGGAGGGTACAGAAGTCCGTAAGTAACAGCCCTATTTACGAAGGGAGGGAGGCAGAAGACAGGAAACTACAGGTTGGTTAGCCTGGCTTTGGTTGTTAGTCAGATTTTAGAATCCATTAAGAGTGAGATTGCAGAGTACTTGAAAGTGCACGGTAAAATAGGGCTGAGTCAACAAGGTTCCTTCAAGGGGAGCTCATGCCTGACAAATCTGTTCAATTTCTTCAAGGAAGTAATGAGCAAGGTAGGCAAAGGAGAGCCTGTGAACATGATCTATTTGGATTTCCATTTGGCCTCTGACAAGGAGTTGCACAGGAGGTTGCAATATAAGACAACGGTCCATGTTAGGGCAAGGTACTGGCCTGGATAGAGGATTAGCTAACTAACAGAAGGCAGAGAGTGGGCATAAAGGGGTTTTTTTCAGGTTGACCTAATTCTGCTCCTCTTCTTATGGTCTAGTAGCTGTAAAAACCTTTAGGGCATCCAATGGTTATGACAGGGCAAAACAAAAGCAGTCTTTGCTAATTGAGGAAAATAATCTTGATTCATCATTGTGACAACCATTAACAGTGTCACTGCATCATTTAGCAGAGAGGAGGCCATTCAGTTCACCATGCTTATGTCAGCTCTCTTTGCCAGAGCTTTCTAATAAATCCTTTGCTTTTTCTCCCCACATTGCCCTGCAAACAGTTTCTTGTTTGTATCCATGCAGGAAAATGCTGTACAACCAATCTAACAGGGCCAATTTCAGGCTCAGTCAGGTGAAATACTCTCCTAGCAGCAAAATACAGTTTGTTATCAACCCTCTATCCATTAAATGGACACCATAATTACACATACCACTGTCCAAGATCCTTCCAAGAGTATGAAAGAGAGAAACAAGTAAACTAAGAAAGGCCTGCATTTATTTAGTACTTTTCACAGCCTGAGAACATTCCAAAATGCTTCAAAACCCAGAAAATGCTCTGAAGTACAGTAACAGCTGTAATGTAAGGAATGCAGCAGGTAATATCCACAGCAAGATCCAAGAATCAGTAATGTCATCATTACCAGCTAAACTAGTTTTAAAAATTCTGATTAAGGAATAAACACTGATCACGACACTGAGAAGAATTTGTTTCCTCCGCTTCGAAACAGTGCACCAGGGATGTAACACCAGCCCAGAGGTGGATATGGGGTGTTGGTATAACATCACAGCCAAGAAAACTCAACCTCTGAGGCAGCAGTCTCTCAGATCAGCACTGGAAATATTGTCCTGGATTATAGGCCCTGATAAGACTGTGATGGGTCTTCACCCCAAAACATTGTGCCACTGAGCCATTTATATGAAATGGGATGGATCCATTTAGTCTCTGCCAAACCCACAACTGTGTCCATCAAGATGGAAAAGGGCAGCAGATACATGGCAACACCATCACCTACAAGTTCCCCTCCAAGCCACTCACCATCCTGGCTTGGAAATATATCGTTGTTCCTTCAGTACTGCTGAGACAAACCTCTGGGACTGCCTCCTTAACAGCACATGGAATACTGCCATTCAAGTTGACAGCTCACCATCTTCTCAAGGGGGTAACTAGGAACGGGCAATAAATGCTGAGCCTAGCCAACAACACCCACTTCCCATTAAAGAAAAAAGTAAATGGTTAGCAAAGAAAAGTGCAGCTTCAATATTCAAGAAACTCGACACCACCTATGACAAGCCACTTGGTTGGCATCTCATCCACCACCTTTAATATTCACTCTCTTCATTGGCTCAAAGTGGCATCACCGCTTATCGTCGACAAGATGCACTAAAACAACTCACCAAGGCTTCTCTCACAACACTATCCAAACATGTAACCTCTCCCACATAGAAGGGTGGCAGATACACAGGACACCACCACGTGTAATTTCCTCTCCAGCCTTCTTACTTGGAACTCTATCATCATTCCTTATCACCAACTCAATCAAAATCATAGACCTCCATCCCCAACAACATCATGGATATCCCTAAAACACAACAACTGCAGAAATTGAAGGCAGCTCTCTAGCACCTCCTCTGGGGCATTTAAGATGGGCAATAAATGGCATCACATCTCAATAACAAATTTAAAAAACCTTAGTCATGATCTTCCCACCCTGACAATCAGATGACATACATTGTAAAAGAGTGTACTCATTTACACAGTAGCTCATCACATATCAGAAATTACCAAACATGTTTCACACATTCAGTCTCTGGGTGCCAAAGTAAGGAACTGAACAAAGCTGGCACCTTCTATAAAACCTTCCCACACTGAAATACTCATGTGCTCCCCTCACAGGGTACCATGTACCACTCGCTAGTATACTTTTCCTATTTGAACATAATGAGTTGTTGCCTTCAAGATTTCATTGGAGGTTTAGCTCGATTGTTGTTTATTATTTATATAAATGATCTAGAATGTAAATGTATAAGGCATGATTAATAAGTTTGCGATGATACAAAATTAGAAGGTCTTGCTGATAGCGAAGAAGGTTATCAAAAATTACAGAGGGATCTTGATCAGATGGTGAAGTGGGCTGAGGATTGGCAAACGCAATTCAATACAGATAAGAGGTGTTGTACTTTGGAAAGTCAAACCAAGGTAGGACTTATACAGTAAACAGTAAGGTCCTGAGGAGTACAAGTAAATACTTCATTGAAAGTGGCATCACAGGTGGACAGGGTGGTGAAGAAGGCATTTAGCATGCTGGTCTTCAAAGGTCGAGGCACTGAGTACAGGAATTGGGACATGATGTTACAGTTGTATAAGTTGGTGGTGAGATATTGCATGCAGTTTTGGTCACTCTGTTATAGGAAAGGCACAGTTAAACTGGAAAGTGTGCAAAGACTTGAGGATTGTGCCAGGACTAGTAGGCTTGGGTTATGGGAGAGAGGTTGGCCAGGATAAGACTTCATTCCTTGGAATGTAGGAGAATGAGGGGTGATCTTATTAAGGTGTATAAAATCATGAGGGGCATAGAGAGGATTAATTCATATAGTCCTTTTCCCAGGGATTGGGGGAATTGAAAACTAGAGGGCATAGGATTAAGGTGAGAAGGGATAGATTTAAGAAGGACATCAGGGACAACTTCTTCACACAGAGAGTGATGTGCATATGAAACGGGCTGCTAGAGAAAGTGGTTCAGGCAGGTACGACAGCAACATTTTAAAAACATTTTGTTATGTGCATGGATGAGAAGGGTTTAGAGGGATAGGTATCAAATGCAGGCAACTGGAACTAGCTGAGTGGGCATCATGGTCAGCATGGACCAGTTTGGGCCAAAAGGCCTGCTTCCATGCTGTATTACTCTATTAGTTAGGGAGAATTTTTTTCTACAGTAAAGAAGGTTGGGAACAAGAAAGTCACATGTTGAAGGCAAGTGACAAAATGAACAGGAGTCAGATGAGGATTTTACACAGTGCTGCAGTGATCTGAAATGTGTTGACTGTTATGGAGGTTGAAACAGATTCAACAAAACACTTCAACCAGATAAATACTGAAAAAAATATACAGGGCTCTGGGGAAAGAGGAATGAGTGGGACTAATAATAGTTTTTTTCAGAGCAGGCACAGGTGTGATGGGGCAAACAGCCTGCTTTGCTGTGTTATTCTATAATTAGGAGCACATTTTATAGGAGAACAATAACTCAGTACTGTAACACCTCACGTGAAGTAAAATGTCCAAAGTAAAACTTTCCAAAGTTCTGAAGGACAGTTATATTTCAGTACAAACATTAACTGTTTCATTTTCCATCAATGCTGCCAGACTTGCTGAGTTTCACCAGTAATTTTTTTTTAAAAAGTTCTCTCAGTAGTTCAGCATAGATACCTAAAATGAACTTCAGTGCAGGTCTGACAATAGACAGCTGACTAATTGGCACACTGGAACAAGAGAACCTCTTCCACTATTCAATTAGAACACTGCCAATCTGTTAACTCAAACTATTCGGCTTAACTCCTTCATCCTGAACACCATTACAATCACCTTAGTTTTGACAGTTCCAAGTGACCCCAACCTCAGCAGCTTTTTGAGAGAGAGAGAGAGAGAGAGAGAGAGAGAGTTCCAAATTTCTACTCCCGTGTTTGAAAAAAATGCTCCCTGATACCACCCTAGAATGGTTCTACTTTTAAAGTTACACCCTCCTGTTTTGGACAACCCCAGAATAAAATTTCTCTGCTCTCACCTAATAACTCAAACACCTCATTGTATTTTCTTGAATGGCCTCAACCTAGTCTGTGCAATTTCTCTTCAGAGTTTATAGAAAGGCTAAAGGTGTTAATGCAGTAAGGTCATAGTCTAATGAGTCCTGAATGTGTCTGGCCTCATGGCACACAATCAGTATGTAGCTTCATCTACCTACCACCTTTGTATTATACACTCAATATTGAGTGTGATTGACAATTTTATCAGCATTTAATTAAAGCATGACAGGAACATTTGCAGAACATTACTGCAACCTGCAAGATTGGGAACTTGTCAGTTAGCCTCACATGGTTTTGGAGAACATACTGTTTACATGCTTTCACGGCAGCTTGTCAGTGTGTGTCAATCAGGCACAGTGAGGCAAGAAAAATAAATGAGCCAAATCATTCTTTGTCAATTCACTTGCACTGGGTCAGCACCAGGATCCTCTACACAAGTACAGATGCCATTATCTCTCCCTCCCTGAACACAGAGTATCATGAAGCAATCAGTCAGCATGTTTAAATTTCATTCTTTCCAGGTTTGTTGACTTCACCCAGCCTTCAACAAACCTGTCTCCGAGTTTGCCACAAGAAGTCTCATCACACTGGATTAAATACATAGAATAGGACTTCCCAAACCATAGGTCACGATCCCTAGTGGGAATGGCTGATGAAACTGCAACTCCTAAACCTCCAATGGCAACTGGGACCAGGAGACTGGTCACAGAAGACTAAATATTGGAATGAAGCTCATGGGCCAAATGCTTTGCCAATCATGATGAGTCAGTGTCCACTGTAGACCATCCGCACTAACAGGCTGATCAACCAATGACTACTGTTGCTCTGAAGAACATCAATCACTAGCATATAGGGATGTTTAGAATCAGCGATGTTCCTCTTTTTATTCAAGCTTGCCTGGTGTTCTGGATGACACTTTTGGAGACTGAGTTGGGTCGAGCATTGAGTGATTGTAATTGTCTCCTTCCACACCCTCCCACTATCCATCTCCTGATATATCCTGGCTCTGAAATAGCTCCTTCCTTCCCCTGAAATCAGAGGTCTACTTCCAGTGCAGCTGGCTGCAAACTGCTTCATCAATGTGTGTGAGAAAGTAAGTGCTAGTCAGAGTGAGCCTGTGTGAGAGTGAGAAAGTGAGACAGAATATGAGCCAGTATGTTTGACAGAGTATGAGTGAGTGTGAGTACACGTGAAGAGTGTGTGAGGAAGCACATCTAAAGTGAGTTAGTGATTGTGAATATGATAGAAAGTGTTGGTAAGGATGTCAGAACTCATAGAATAAGTGAGAGAGAGGGGCAGGATGATAATAAGTGGCTGAGGGCTATGTGAAGCCAACACAAACTGATCCCTGAGATAGTAACAACTGCCAATGCTAGAGTCAGAGATAACACAGTGTGGAGCTGGACGAAAACAGCATGCCAGGCAGCATCAGAGGAGCAGGAAAGTTGACGTTTCAGGTCGGGACAAACTGAACCCCTCCACTTCCCACCCATTCCAGGAGAAAGGTGCTGACTGGCTAGTAAATGGATTCTGATTGGCCAAGGCATTGCAAATTACTGTGATTGTATGTCATTTGACATTTGCACTTGGCCTGACTAGTGGCAACTTGACTCTTCTCAGCAATATTTAAATCTAAACAAAAGACAACGAACTGCATATGCTGGAGATCTGAAACAAACACAGAAATGGCCAGAAAAATTCAGCAAACTAGCAGCATTTGCAGTGAGAAAACAATTAACATTTCAGGTCCAGTGACCCTTTACAGATGCTGCCAGACCTCTTAGAAAAATGGAAATTAACAATCAAGTGGCAACTGAATAATGTCTTAAATCTTATTTTCTCAGACCAATCACTGCAATGGCCAGACAGAAGATTCCATGAGTTTCACAGAATTTTCCAGAAAATCAGTAATATGTCAAAAGTGTTCTATTCACTTGCGATATACAGAGAAAAAAAATCACCAGCATTACTGAAGTTGAAATTATCTGGAAACTATTAAAGTAAGCTTGCAGAGACAGTAATTACAACTCACTCCCTGAATTCCAAAGGCATAGCAGCAAAGGGATAGATGACATGGCTGAATGGCCCTGTTCTATGCCATATAATTCCATGATTCTACAGAATAAATGACTTGAACACTAGCTGTGCAGATGATCTTTCTTGTGTCCAATGTAGCTCATAAACTGAGCTAATCTACCCAGTAACTATGACTGATAATGGGAACTGTAGATGCTGGAGAATCCAAGATAACAAAGTGTGGAGCTGGATGAACACAGCAGGCCAAGCAGCATCTCAGGAGCACAAACGCTGACGTTTCGGGCCTAGACCCTTCTTCAGAGGGGGGATCGGGAGAGGGAACTGGAATAAATAGGGAGAGAGGGGGAGGCGGACCGAAGATGGAGAGAAAACAAGATAGGTAGAGAGGAGAGTATAGGTGGGGAGGTAGGGAGGGGATAGGTCAGTCCAGGGAAGATGGGCAGGTCAAGGAGGCGGGATGAAGTGGTAGATAGGAAATGGAGGTGGACCTTCCCCTGCAACCGCAGGAAGTGCTACACTTGCCCCCACACCTCCTCCCTCACCCCCATCCCAGGCCGCAGGATGACCTTCCATATCAAACAGATGTTCACCTGCACATCTGCCAATGTGGTATATTGTATCCATTGCACCCGGTGTGGCTGCCTCTACACTGGGGACCGCTTTGCAGAACACCTCCGCTCGTTTCACAATAAACAACTCCCCCTCCCACTCCTCAGACGACATGTCCATCGTGGGCCTCCTGCAGTGCCACAATGACGCCACCCGAAGGTTGCAGGAACAGCAACTCACATTCCGCTTGGGAACGCTGCAGCCCAATGGTATCAACGGGGACTTCACAAGCTTCAAAATCTCCCCTTCCCCCACTGCATCCCAAAACCAGCCCAGTTCTTCCCCTCCCCCCACTGCATCACAAAACCAGCCCAGCTCGTCCCCTCCCCCCACTGCATCCCAAAACCAGCCCAGCCTGTCTCTGCTTCCCTAACCTGTTCTTCCTCTCACCCATCACTTCCTCACACCTCAAGCCGCACCTCCATTTCCTACCTACCACCTCATCCCGCCTCCTTGACCTGTCCATCACCCTGGACTGACCTATCCGCTCCCTACCTCCTCACCTATACTCTCCTCTCTTCCTATCTTGTTTTCTCTCCATCTTCGGTCCGCCTCCCCCCTCTCCCTATTTATTCCAGTTCCCTCTCCCCATCCCCCTCTCCGAAGAAGGGTCTAGGCCCGAAACGTCAGCTTTTGTGCTCCTGAGATGCTGCTTGGCCTGCTGTGTTCATCCAGCTCCACACTTTGCGACCCAGTAACTATGTTGGTATATAATGTCAAAAATCACAATACACCAGGTTACAGTCCAACAGGTTTATTTGAAATGAGAAACTTTTGGAGTGCTGCCCCTTCATGAGGTGAAGTCAGGTCTGGTGTTGTGTGACTTCTGATTTTGTACACCCTGGGCCAACACCTGCTCCTCCGCATTATGTATATAAAGATAACTTTATGAAAAGTATATTTTTGAAATAAAATATGTATTTTATGGAAATGAAGCAAGAGAAGAACTGCTGCATGTTGCTAACACATCAACACATAGACAACTTTAATGGTTCACGTTCAAAGAGTTTAGGTGTCGTATCTAACAGTAACCCTGGATAAGAGGTTGTTTTGTATTCTGTGAATGGGACATCTGCGGTAGGATGTGGACGGATTTGAGCGGGTTTAGCAGCAGAATTGGGTTGTGGTCGATGGGTGATGAAGCAAGTTATGGGGTCAGGGTTTTGGGTTTAGGGGGATTAATACTGTTACAGGACATCGAGGGGGAGGAAGGTCAGGTTTCGGGAGAATGGGGGGGGGGTAGAATCACTGTCACTAGATTTCGATGCCCACCCCATCTTGAAGACACTCCCACCCCACACACAGAGTCTTCTCCCACAATCTTACTCCCCCCCCACCCCCAGTTACCTACAGGCCCGGTGCCCGCTGGGTCTATTACCCACACACCTGCTCCCACTCCGGTTACCAGTTGCCCTCGGGTCTAATACCTCCCCAACCCCCATTACCTGTAGGCCCGATGCCCCCCGGGTCTATGACCCCCCCCCCCCCCCGGTTACCTGTAGGCCCGGTGCCCCCGGGTCTAATACCTCCCCAACCCCCATTACCTGTAGGCCCGATGCCCCCCGGGTCTATTACCCCCCCCCCCCCCCCGGTTACCTGTAGGCCCGGTGCCCCCCCGGGTCTATTACCCCCCCCCCCCCGGTTACCTGTAGGCCCGGTGCCCCCCCGGGTCTATTACCCCCCCCCCCCAGGTTACCTGTAGGCCCGGTGCCCCCCCGGGTCTATTACCCCCCCCCCAGGTTACCTGTAGGCCCGGTGCCCCCCCGGGTCTATTACCCCCCCCCCAGGTTACCTGTAGGCCCGGTGCCCCCCCGGGTCTATTACACCCCCCACCCAGGTTACCTGTAGGCCCGGTGCCCCCCGGGTCTATTACCCCCCCCACCCAGGTTACCTGTAGGCCCGGTGCCCCCCGGGTCTATTACCCCCCCCCCCCGGTTACCTGTAGGCCCGGTGCCCCCGGGTCTATTACCCCCCCCCCCCCCCGGTTACCTGTAGGCCCGGTGCCCCCGGGTCTATTACCCCCCCCCCCCCCCGGTTACCTGTAGGCCCGGTGCCCCCGGGTCTATTACCCCCCCCCCCCCCCCGGTTACCTGTAGGCCCGGTGCCCCCGGGTCTATTACCCCCCCCCCGGTTACCTGTAGGCCCGGTGCCCCCGGGTCTATTACCCCCCCCACCCAGGTTACCTGTAGGCCCGGTGCCCCCGGGTCTATTACCCCCACCCAGGTTACCTGTAGGCCCGGTGCCCCCGGGTCTATTACCCCCCCGGTTACCTGTAGGCCCGGTGCCCCCGGGTCTATTACCCCCCCCACCCAGGTTACCTGTAGGCCCGGTGCCCCCGGGTCTATTACCCCCCCGGTTACCTGTAGGCCCGGTGCCCCCGCGTCTATTACCCCCCAGGTTACCTGTACGCCCGGTGCCCCCGGGTCTATTACCCCCCCCCCCCGGTTACCTGCAGGCCCGGTGCCCCCGGGTCTACGCCCGAGTCCAGGATGGCGATCAGGGCCCCGCGGCCATCACACTCCGGCCTCCGGCTGATGAAGCTGAGGGCCCCGGTCTCCTGTTTGGGTAGTAGCGCCTGGAGGGGGAACCCTAAGCCCGGGCCCCGCTCCTTCCCCACAGACTCCGCCATCATCCCGGGCCCCGCACTGCCGCCTGACGACACTTCCGGGGGCGCCGCATGGCTACGGTGGCGGGGGGGGAGTCACGGCAACCGGGGGGGCGTGGCAACCGAGGGAGGGCACAGTAACCGGGGGGGGCACGGCACCGGGGGGTGGGCATAGTAACGGGGGGGCGGTATGGCATCCGGGGGCTCCGCATAGCAACCGGGGCAGGGCATAGTAACGGGGGGGGTTGGCATGGTAACTGGGGGGGGCACAGCTACGAGGGGGGGCGGTATGGCAGCCGAGGGTTGGGCATGGCATCTGGGGGGGGCATAGTAACAGGGGAGGCATGTCTACGGGGGAGGTCGGGGTGGCATGGCAACCGGGGGAGGTCTTAGTAACAGGGGGAGTTGGCATGGTAACTGGGGGGGCACGGCTACAGTGGGGGGCAGTATGGCAGCCAGGGGTTGGGCACGGCAACCGGGGGAGGGCATAGTAACGGGGGGGGGTTGGCATGGTAACTGGGGGGGCACGGCTACAGTGGGGGGGCAGTATGGCAGCCAGGGGTTGGGCACGGCAACTGGGGGAGGGCATAGTAACGGGGGAGACATGGCTACTGGGGGGAGTGGCATGGTAACTGGGGGTTGGGCATGACAACCGGGGGAGGGCTTAGTAATGGTGGGGGGAGCCATGGTAACCTGAGGATGGCGTAGTAACGGGGGGGGTGGCATGGTAACCGGGGGGGGGGCACGGCTACGGTGGGGGCGGCATGGTAAATGCGGGGAGGGGTGGAAGGGGAAATGGCAATAAGGGGGGGAATGGCCACCATTGCTGGGGGGTGGGGGCGGATATGGGAATAAGGGGGGGTGGCATGGTATCCAAGAGGCATGGCATCTTGCGGGGACATAGAAACGGGGGCATGGTTAGGGGACATGACACCTGGGCGCATGTGGTGTACAGTCTGGAGGGAGTTACCCTTAGTGCCCTCAACATTGACTCATCAATGAAGTCTCAAGGCTTCAGGTCAAACATAAAGAAGGAAACCTCCCACTGATTATCACATACCATCCTCCCTCAGCTGTGGAATCTGTACTCCTCCATGCTCATTAATCTGCCAGCTGCCATCTATGGGATTGATCTTCGTCCAATACACCAATACCCCTATTGTAGAATGAATAAACACTCGAGCGAATTAAATGCACAAAGAACTGAAAAATTACATAATCAATGTGGAGAAACTGCTGAGGCTTATAAACAAAATGTCACCTCAGCTGCTTGAGTCTTGTAATTGTAATTGTTTTCTGAGAATATAACACGTTAGTTATTCATTTCCATATAGTTCACATGCAACACAGCTATGCATAATCTCAGTATTTATGGCAATTGTATGATTCAAGTATATCAGTCCATACAGAGATAGTTGTTCCATGTTTTCATTAAGCAGGGGGAGTGGAGTAAGCTGGGGACAGACCGCATGAATTTGGTGGTTGATTTCACTTGAGGAGAGATAGAGTGGGACAGGCAATTCATAGATAACAGTGTAAAGCTGGATGAACACAGCAGGCCAAGCAGCATCTCAGGAGTACCAAAGCTGACATTTCGGGCCTAGACCCTTCATCAGAGGCCATCACAGAAGCCAATCTTCCATCCATGGACTGTGTGTACACGGCTTGCTGTTGCAGAAAGACTGCCATCATCATCAAAGACCCATTGGACCTTAGTAATGATCTGCTACAACCTCTTCCATCTGGCAGAAGATACAGAAACCTGAACATGCACACCCAGCCGGTTTAGGACAGCTTCTTTCCAGCCTTTATTTGACTTTGAATCTCTAGCCTCAAATAATGCCAATCTTGCTATCATTGATCTCGCCTCGTGCATGCCCTGTGCATAACCTGCATGCCTTTGCCAACATCTTTTTGATCTGTACAACCTTTGCTTGCTGTGATCTGCCTGTACTGCTCATACACATAACTTTTCACTGTACTTCGGTACACATGACAATAAATCAATCAATGAAGTGGGGAGTATTCCATCACACTCCTGATTTGTACAGTATAGATGGTAGACAGGGACTGGGGAGTGAAGAAGTGAATTCACCGATTGTATTCACCCATTGAATGTTAAGGGGAAAGAGAAGGGATCATATATTATTGGAGATGGTCATTGCCTGGAGTTTATGTGGTGCAGTTACTTGTTATTTTTCAGCACAAGCCTGGATATAGCCTGGATCTTGCTGCATTTGAACATGGACTGCTTCAGTATCTGAGGATTTGCAAATGATGAACATTGTGCAAATATCCTGGAGGCCAGTTACTCATCCTGGAGGCCAGTTACTCATCTTGGAGGCCAGTTACTTCATCCTGGAGGCCAGTTACTCATCCTGGAGGCCAGTTACTTCATCTTGTAGGCCAGTTACTAGTGGTATACCGCAAGGGCCGGTGTTGGGTCCACTGCTGTTTGTCATTTTTATAAATGACCTGGATGAGGACGTAGAAGGATGGGTTTGTAAATTTGCAGACGACGCTAAGGTCGGTGGAGTTGTGGATAGTGAAGAAGGATGTTGTAGGTTACAGAGAGACATAGATAAGCTGCAGAGCTGGGCTGAGAGGTAGCAAATGGAGTTTAATGCAGACAAGTGTGAGGTGATGCATTTTGGTAGGAGTAACCAGAAGGCAAAGTACTGGGCTAATGGTAAGATTCTTAGTGGTGTAGATGAGCAGAGAGATCTTGGTGTCCATGTACACAGATCCTTGAAAGTTGGCACCCAGGTTCACAGGGCTGTTAAGAAGGCATACAGTGTTTTAGCTTTTACTCATAGAGGGATCGAGTTCCGGAACCAAGAGGTTATCCTGCAGCTGTACAAAACTCTGGTGCAGCTGCACTTGGAGTATTGCGTAGAGTTCTGGTCACCGCATTATAAGAAGGATGTGGAAGCTTTGGAAAGGGTGCAGAGGAGATTTACTAGGATGTTGCCTGGTATGGAGGGAAGGTCTTACGAGGAAAGGCTGAGGAACTTGAGGCTGTTTTCATTAGAGAGAAGAAGGTTGAGTGGTGATTTAATTGAAGCATATAAAATAATCAGAGGGTTAGATAGGGTGGATAGGGAAAGCCTTTTTCCTAGGATGGTGACGGCGAG
This sequence comes from Stegostoma tigrinum, assembly GCF_030684315.1. NCBI lineage: Eukaryota > Metazoa > Chordata > Chondrichthyes > Orectolobiformes > Stegostomatidae > Stegostoma > Stegostoma tigrinum. The sequence continues at coordinate 3,670,625 of NC_081368.1, read as the reverse complement.
CACGAGGGGGCATAGCTTTAAATTGAGGGGTGAAAGATGTAGGACAGATGTCAGAGGTAGTTTTTTTACTCAGAGTAGTAAGGGAATGGAACGCTTTGCCTGCAACGGTAGTAGATTTGCCAACTTTAGGTACATTTAAGTCGTCATTGGATAAGCATATGGATGTACATGGAATAGTGTAGGTTAGATGGTCTTGAGATTGGTATGACAGGTCGGCACAACATGGAGGGCCGAAGGGCCTGTACTGTGCTGTAATGTTCTATGTTCTATGTTCTATATTCTATCCACATACATCTCCACTCCTGTCCAAATGATGGAGGGAATGTCACTGATGAAGCAGCTGAAGATGCTTGGGTCTAGGACAGTACGTTAAGGAACTCCTGCAGCGATGTCCTGGAGCTGAGATGACTGACATCTGACCAGTAGAACTATCTTCCTACATGCCCGGTGTAACTCCAACCAGCAGCAAGTCAGTCCTCAGATTCCCATTGATTCCAGGTTTTGCTCGGGCTCCTTGATGCCACATTCAGTCAAATGCTGGCTGGATGTCAAGGGCTTTGCCTCTCACCTCTTGTGATCGCCTTACAGCATGGCAAAAGGTGATATGTCAGAGTCCAAGAGCACAGGTATTTGCTACTATGTTATCATTATGATTATCTATCAAAGAAAACTTTGAACAAAATCTTATGTATTTGTTTTCACCTGGTTCACATGAACGGGGATATTGAATTTCACACTTCTGAGCCAGAATCTTGTTAATTTATACACTACAGCCAGTTTTGGATTAAGCAAATGAATTGCAGGAATTTCTGGCCATTGTGATTGGTAGAATTCAACTGAAAGATGTTGTTGAACCTAACGGGCAATTTTTTGGAATAAAATCGAAGCATATGGAGGCCATTCTGTAAAAGATACATATAATATATATATATTATATATATATACAACAAATCCCTGCAGCTTTCTTCTGTAATTGGAGTCTAGCATTGTTTTTGATTGTGAAGGCCCACGATATTGTTACATGTGGCAAAAAAGTGGAATTTATGTGGAGTTAATCATGTTTGAACGCCATCAAATGTCAAATTATGCAGTATGCAATGAGAAACATATTTCGACACTTGCAATTCGTTAATTCTGATTTAGAACTCTACACTCACAATGATAAGAAATATTGTACTCCTCTTTTGCTCAATATTTACTCCACTTACTATGGTCCCAAATTCATAATTATTCATAAGAACATAAGATCTAGGAACAGGAGTAGGCCATTCAGCCCTCCAGCCTGTTCCACCATTTAATTTCAACTCCATCTTCCTGCCCACTTTCCATAACTCTGACTAATCAAAAACCTGCCTATTTCCACCTTAAGTAGTGATTTTTGTTTTGGATTTGAAACAAACAAAATTTGTCTTTTGTGAACTTAGAGACAAATTGTTACTACAAAACAATGTGGATGATTCTGGGCAGTTCACTACTTAAAACATAGAAAAGATGCTGGATGACAATGAGAGATTACAAATACGAGTAAGAGAACATTATTTTATCATAACAACAGGATTTACTTGCTTTGGTGTTAACACCTTTCACTTTTTCACCCAGTCAGTAGGGTCAGACAGAATGATTAAGTACAAGAATTAATTGGGAAATGGTGGATATCTTATGTATTTTGTGACATTTTGGAGCCTTAGTTATATCAGAGGACTATCATTGCTAAATCATAATTACTAAAGCCATTTGCATTTGATGGTCAACAATTTCATCTTTCACAAATCTGGAGGGTAAAAAAGGGACATGAGATAGCTTTGGCAGGCAGAGAAAGGCAAACCCAAAGAGATTGACAAGTATATGAAGGACAAAAGAGTAACCAGAGAGAGAATAAGATCCCTTAAAGGTCAACATCTATGTGTGGAATCACAGGAGATGGGTGAGATCCCAAAAGAATATTTTACATCAGTATTTACCCTGGAGAAAGATGTGGAAGCTAGGAATTCAGGGAAATAAATAGTGATGTTTTGAAAAGAGTCAACATTACAGAACAGGAGGTTATAGAGCTCTAAAATGTATAAAGGTAGATAAATCCGCAAAACCTGATCAAGTGGACCCTAAGACATTGTGGGAAGCAAGGGAAGAGATTGTGGACCCCTAGCAGAGATACTTGCATCATCAACAACCATGGGTGTGGTGCCAGAAGACTGGAGGATGGCTAATGTTGTGCCATTGTTTAAGAAAGGGTGCAAGCGACAGCCATGGAACTACAGGTGGGCGAGGAAGAAGGGTCTAGGCCCGAAACATCAGCGTTCCTGCTCCTCTGATGCTGCTTGCTGCTGATGTGTTCATCCAGCTCTACACCTTGGTACCTGCAGACAGGTTAGCCTGTCATCAGTGGTGGGTAAGTTGTTGGAGGGGACTCTGAGGAACAGGATTTAGATGTATTTGGAAAGGCAAGAACTAATTAGGGATAATCAGTATGTCAGTTTGTGCATGAGAAATCATGTCTCAGAAAATTGATTTGAGTTTTTTTGAAGAGGAGACCAAGAAGATAGGTGAAGGCAGAGTGGTAGACATTGTTGACATGGGCAGAGCCTTCAACAAGATTCCACATGGTAGACTAGTTACTAAGGTCAGATCACATGGGATCCAGGGAGAGCTCACCAATCGGATACAAAATAGGCCAGATGAGAAGAATCAGAGGGGCTGGTGGTAGAGGGCAGTTGATCAGTCCGGAGACCTGTGACCAGCAGTGTGTCAACAAGGATCAGTGTTGAGTCCATTGTTGTTCATCATTTACACAAACAAGTTGAATGAAAATTCAGGAGAGATGATTCTTAAGTTTGTGGATGACACCAAAATTAGTGATAGAGTAGACAGTGAAAAGTGTCATTTAAGGGTGCAATGGGATCTTAATCAACTGGATCAGTGGGCCGAGGATTGGCAGATGGAGTTTAATTTAGATAGATGTCAGGTGTTGCATTTTGGTAAAACAAGTCAGGGCAGGACTTGCACAATAGAGCCCTGGGGGTGTGTTATTGAACAGACAGTCCTGGTGTGCAGGTGCATTGTTCTTGGAAAGTGGCATCACAGGTAGATGGAATGGCAAAGAAGGCATTTTGTATGCTTGCCTTTATTGGTCAGAGCATTGAGTATAGGAATTGGGGTGCCATACTATTTCTCTGCAAAGGATTGATAAGGCTACGTTTGGAGTACTGCACACAATCCTGGTCGCCCTGCTATAGTAGAGATGTTATTAAACTGGAAAGGGTGCAAAGAAGATTTGCAAGGATGTTTGCGTTGATTTGATTTGATTTGATTTATTCCTGTTACATGTACCGAGGTACAGTGAAAAAGTGTTGTCTTTCCTTCTTTAGAGGCAGATTGAACTATGCAAGTGTGTCAGGGTAACAGAACAGAGTGTATGATACAGTGTTACAGCTGCCAAGGTGGTGCAGGGGGAGATCAACATTTACATTGTAGAGGTCTATTCAAAAATGGTGTAAGAAACTGCTTTTGAATCTATTTCATATTTTCTGCCTGATGGAAGTGGGTGGAAGGGAGCATAACCAGGGTGGAAAGTGTCCTTGATTATATTGGTTGCTTTCCCCAGGTAGTAGGAAGTATAGATGATGTCAATGGATGGGAGGTTGGTTTGAGTGATGGATTGGGCTGTGTTCACCACTCTCTGTAGTTTCTTTCGGTCTTGGGACCTATGCTAGTTGCCATACCAAGCTGTGATGCATCCAGACAGGATGCTTCCTATGGTGTATCTATAAAAATTTGTAAGAGTCCTTGAGGAGATGCTGAATTTCATTAGCCTCCTGAGGAAGTGAAGGTGTTCGATACATCCTTGACCGTAGTGCCAACGTGGTTGGACCAGGAGAGATTGTTGGTGACCGTCGCTCCCAGGAGCTTGACACTCTTGACCATCCCCACCTCAGTACCATTGATACAGACAGGAGCATGCTCTCCACTCTGCTTCCTGAAGTCAGTCACTTTGCTGACATTGAGGGAGAGATTGTTGCCTTTACACCAGACCGTTAAGCACTCTATCTCATGCCTGCACTCCCTCTTGGCATTGTCTGAGACCAGACTCACAATGGTGGTGTCATCAGCAAACTTGTGAATGGAGTTGGAGCAGAATTTGGCCACACGGACGTACATGAGTAATGAATATTGTAGGGGGCTGAATACGCAGTCCTATGGGGCACTGGTGTTGAGGATTATGTTAGAAATCACATGATACCAGGTTATAGTCCAACAGGTTTATTTGGAAACACAAGCTTTTGGAGCATAGCCCCTTTGTCAGATGAACGGCTCCAACCCAAAACGTCGACTGCCCTGCTGCTCCGAAGCTGCCTGACCTGCTGTGTCCCTCCAGCTCCACAGTGTATTGACTCCACTCAGGCCAGTTTCTTTCTGCGGGTTCACCCTTAAGAAGGCTGATCTAACATGGCGACTGTGAGTATGGGTACACCTGAGGCTGATGGGGCAGGTGACATCATTTCACTGACCTCAGATTCAAAGCGAGCATAGAATGCATTGAGCTCATCAGGTAGGGATGTATGGTTGCTCGTGATTCGGTTTGACTTAGCTATGTAGCCCGTTATGTCATGTAAACCTTGCCACAAGCGACAGGTGCCCACGTGGTTAGCCTGGGTCTCGGGCTTTGTTTGGCTTTGCCTCTTGGCATCCCTGACGGCCTTGCAAAGGTCATTCCTTAATTTCCTGAAAAGGTCAGGGTCGCCCGGCCTGAGTACGTCAGACCTGGACTTCAGTAGGGAGTGGATCTCCCTGTTCTTCCATGGTTTCTGTTGGGATGTTACCAAGATTGGAGAGTTTGACTTGTCGGGTGAGGCTGAATAGGCTGGGACCTTTTTCCAGGGAGCAGAAGAGCCTGAGGGGTGGCCTTATAGAGGTTTATAAAGTCATGAAGGGCATAGATAAGGTGAAAGGGTAAAGGAGTTCTAAACTGTAGAGCATAGGTTTAAAGTGAGAGGAAAAGGACTTGAAAAAATCTGAGGGACAACCTTTTCACGCAGAAGTTGGCACGTGTATGGAATGAGCTGCCAGAGGAAGTGGTAGAGATGGATACAATTTCAACATTTAAAAGACATTTGGACAGGTATGTGGAAGGGAAGGTTTAGAAGGACAAAAGCAGAAATTGCTGGAAAAGCTCAGCATGTCTGACAGCATCTGTGGATAGAAATCAGAGTTAATGTTTTGGGTTAAGTTTTTGCAGCAACTTCTGTTTTTGTTTCGGATTTACAGCATCCGCAGTTCTTTCAGTTTTCATTTAAGGTTAAAGAGGGACATGGATCAAATGCTGGCAAGTGGGACTAGCCCAGCTGTAGAAACCTGGCAGGCCTGGACGGGTTGGGCCGAAGGACATGTTTCTGTGCTGTATGACCCTATGACCTTATTGTTTGACTTGAATCTGTCTTGAATTTCTCACCCATCGTTTGGAATTTTACATGTTTCCAGCACTTGTGGAGTTTTGACAATTATTTAAAAAGTAGAGTTTAATTTTGAAATCCTGCATATATCTCTGAGTTTGTTCCTACGTTATGTCTATTTTTGTTTTCTTTTTTCATTAACAGGATGAGGGCATCACTGACCTGGCAGCATTTATTGCCCATCCTTAATTGCCCAGAGGGTAGTTAAGAAGCATCCTCACTGCTGTGGATCTGGAGTCACATGTAGGCCAGACCAGGTAAGAATGGCAGTTTCCTTCCCTAAAGAACATTAGTGAGCCAGATGGATTTTTCTGACATTTGACAATGGATTCACCATTAGATTCTTAATTCCAGATATTTATTGACTTCAAATCCCAACATCTGCCATGATGGGAATCGAACCCAGGTCCTCAGAATGTTATCTGGGTCTCTGGTCCAGCAATAATACCACTAGGCCATCGCCTCCCCAAATATTTTCATTTTAGGTGTCTTTGGATCACACGTTCTCACTTTCAAAAATATTATTTCTTGGCTGCGTTATCTTAATGTCTCTTGTTACAGCCCTGCTGATCAAGCCCCACTACTCCACAAAACATTCTAAATGAGTAAATGTCAAATTCAAATACCAAAATGGTCACATTGATTAACTAATATTCTAGTCTAGGGCAAAAAGACTCCCACCAGGTCAGTCAATAAACACAAACACTTATTTATTAGTCTTTAATAAGTGGTAAAATGGCTTTTTATCTCCTACTATCCATAGTTAAACTGTAGGCCCTTTAAATTATTGAGTACAGAGGAGGCTCTTCAGGCCATCTTGTCTGTACCATCAAATTTACACTAAATCTAATATGAATCCCAGTTCCCTGCACTAGACCTGTATCCTTGAATGTTGTGAAGCTTTATAGGTCATGAGGTTCCCTGCCTCTACTAGCCTCCCTGGCAGTGCATTCCAGACTCCAACATCCTCTAACATGTAAATGTTTTCATGTACAGTTCACTTTAAATTTATGCCATTTTACAAACACACACACACACACACACACACACACATACTCACCGCAGGCACACACACATGCACACTATCGTGTACACGCTCACATGCTTGCATGCATACACACATTAAACACAGATGCATGCATGCATACACACACACAGAAACACATTCTCACACACATACACACAAAATCATACACATATACACCCACCAACCTCCGCAGAATTACTATGGTTTGAGAAATTTAGCTAAATAAGGAAAATACTATGGATCAAGAGTTCAAATCGCATGGGTGGAATGAAATGATTCTAAAACAGTTCTTTTGGTTTCTCTAAATGGATTGTGTTCTTGTCGATCAGTTCAGGTAGCTGGTCAGTTAGACCTATGTCTTTTACTGAGTTAATTCAATTTTCAGCATCTTTATACTTTTACACAGAGAGAGGAAGACAAATAGAGAAAGCTAGAATGAGAGAGTGAGTGAGATAGATAAAGAAAGAGAGAGAGAAAGAGAACCATGCCCTTGGACAGGATTTTTTTTTCTAGAGGCAGAGATCTGCCTTTACTGCAGGCTTCTTGGTGATGTGTTTCCTCCTGCACTGCCTCCTAGTCTGTTGGAAAAACAGGAACTAATAGCTTCAAAGCTGATGTTAGGAATTTTCAGCCCAATGCTCCTTTAACTATTTGGACTTGTAAAAGTAACATATCTATCTTCTCTCTCAAAACAGCTCTGCTTTTATAAAGGTCACTTCTCCTTTCATAATCAATGACTGAAAGGCAACACAATTCCAGTTTTAACGATTGAGTTCCAGAACATTACATGGCTACCTGTCATTTTGCCCAGTTTCCATTGCAAAAAATGCACATGGTTCCAACATGATGAGGATCTCTCAGGACAGGGGCTTGAAAGGAATTCAGAAATTTACATATACTTATTAATCAATTAAAACCTTCTCACCGATTAAAAGTTTAAAAGCTCTCTTAGATCTGTCAAATACATCCTCATCAATGGTGTGACCCTTTGATATTTTACTTACAAATTCTGTGCCTGATGCTACCTCTCTCACTAACACCTAAAGAAGGAGTGCGGCTCAAAAAGCCTGTGTTTTTAAATAAACCTCCTGGACTATAGCCTGGTGCTGTCTGATTTCAGACCTTTCTTTTGCAGCCAGCAAATACATTGTTTTTTAATATCTCAGAAGGTGTGCATGTAATTTTATTGATCAATGGGAGGAAAGAGCTTGAATGGGGCAGCACAGTGGTTAGCATTGCTGCTCACAGTGCCAAGGACCTGTGTTCAGTTCCACCCTTGGGCAACTCTGTGAGTGGGTTTAGGCCGGGCACTCCTGTTTCCTCCCACAGTCCAAAGATGTGCAGGTTGGGTGGTTTGATAATGGGATATGCAAGGTTGCAGGGATAGGCTAGGGAAAGTGGGTCTAGGTGGGATGGTCTTCAGAGGGTCATTGTGGGCTCGATGGGCTGAATGACCTGTTTCCACACTCTAGGGATTGTATGAATAACGTGTAGAAGAATTTACCACAAGTTCTATTTTCAGTCAAAGTATTGATATAAAAGTCGCCTGCTAATAAATAGATTTCTTTTATACTGATTTGACATATTGTCCAACAAATATTCAAGTTCAACAAGGTATAATTCAAGATTACCATACCGTGTCCTAACTATGATTATAATTATAACATTCTTTAATTTTTACCATTAATTTCTAAATGTCCCAATTCAGTATTATAGTTAAAAATGTATTTGGGGATATTACAGTCAAGACAATCATAAATATTTCCAAGAAAAAAAGATTAGGTGTTTTCCAAATCATTACAAAGCGACATAATCCCAAATTGCAACTGATAATTCTGTGTTCAGATATTCTACATTGTTTTCTAGATTTGAACATTCCTTTTTATTATTTCATGCAATATGAGCTGTGCTGGCAAGGCTAGCACTGGATACTTAATAACAGCCAAAAGAACTGCAGATACTGTAAATCAGGAACAAAAACAAAGTTTCTGGAAAATCTCAGCAGGTTTGGCAGCATCTGTGGAGGAGAAAACAGAGTTAACATTTCAGGTCTGGTGAACCTTCCTTAGAACTTTTTTCTGGGTCTACCTGGACCCTAGCTCTGATTGCCCTGGTAGTCAGGTAGTGCAATAAAATTAAAGCTGTCCAACAGGGCCCTCTCTTCACCATGCCTCAACACCATTGTAAAATTGTGCTTCGAGCATTTACAATGTACATTCTACATCATGCGTAGACTCGAGAGGCAAATCATTTCAAATTGAAAATTACAAAACGTACAATTGAGTTAATTTTTTTTTCCCATACATCATGTTGCACTCTGATGTGGCTCAATGTAATTTAAATACTCCTGATACTCACAATTGCAAGGTGTTCGGGCCTGAGAGTGACTTGCACAGTTTTGTTGTATTACCATTGTAAGACCTTAATAAATGGTCGATCCCCATTGAGCCTCTACAATAGCTGCCCCAAACTTTACTGTGTCCTTCAGCAAGTAGCCCTGTTCCTTAGAATGTGCAAGTCTGCTGCACTTGATGCAGAAAAGCTCTCTGTAATTGGAAAAGCAGCAATTATTGTGCAGATCAAAGAGCAGCTTTCACTGAGATGAAGGTCCTGCCGCCTCAGTTGATGTTTCTCTCTGTGTGCATCCCTGGGAACAGCCTGTGGGGTACAGGGTCCTGAGTCACAGAAAACCTTGCCAAAACACCATTGCAGTTTGCTAGTGCAGACTCAATAGACCAAAGAGTATCTTCTATGAGTTTATCTCTCTCCAGACCTTCTTTAATTCCACAGGGAGGTAAACTATGGTGGCTTCTCCACTGCAGCTGCCACTTGAGCAGGATGTGAACAGGGTGAGGAAGGATATGGCAAGGAGGACCTCTCTCACCTCAAGTGAAGCAACATACTGGCATTTATATGCAAGTTTTGGCAATGAGGCATTCTGCCACATGACTTTGACAGATCTGCTCCAGAAATGATCTGACAGGGGCCGGAACGTTGGATGCCTTCGAGGCAGAGATCGACAAATTCTTGATCTCAGAAGGAATCAAGGGCTATGGGGACAGTGCAGGGAAGTGGTGTTGAAATGCCCATCAGCCATGATTTAAATGGCGGAGTGGACTTGATGGGCCGAATGGCCTTACTTCCACTCCTATGTCTTATGGTCTTCTGGTCTTATGGATCTGCCATCTCCCATTCCAGCATCCCATTCTAATGTTCATTCTGATTTCTCTGCGCACCTTCTCTGTGGCTGTAGCACTGTATTCTGCACTCTGTTTAGCTATCCTGATACACATTATATGGTACGATCGGCCTGTACAGTACACAAAATGACACATTTCACTGTATCTTGGTATGTGAAACAACAATAGATCAATCAATCTCTGATGGACTTATGGTCAGAGGTAGGAGGTACATAGCAGTCAGACAAGATTAGCTGATTTACTTCTACAAAGGAGTTTGGGAAAACAAATGGATTGCTACAATGATGGCCGTGGAATTTCATGCTCACTGAGACAAGCTTCCAATTCCAGATTTAAATTCCACCAGCTGCCATAGTGGGACTTGAACGTATGTTCTCCTGCACAATACTCTGCTTCTTTGGATCAGTAGGTGGGAGGCAGCAAAATCTCTCCGAATGTACATGAGCATTCATCCACCTCTTGCAGCTTCTCAATTTGCCTGTATCAAAATATAATTTGCTGTATTGGTGATGAAAATTGGAGAGACTGGAAGTGAAGAAGCATTCAAATGATTGATTAATGCACTGACTCATCAGGTTCACGAGAGGACTGACCAGGCAGACACCCGGCAATTTGACATTTCTTGTTGCTCTAATTACTAGAACATTGTGATCTGAATGGAAAGCTTCCGCCCACTGGCTCTGCAACACCATAACAGCTATCTCCAACTGATTGATCTTCCAATAATTGATCTACACAGAGTCTTTGGGTACATTCTAAAAAATTAACATTCTATGTCTGAATATCTTCAGCAATTGAAGATGAATCTCAAGGAAATACCTGGAAGCAAAGCCAGGGAAGAGAGAACGTAACAGGAACATTAAATAAAGATTCTTTCAACATTGTTTGTTGATTAATGATTTAAGAAAAGGTCGGTGTTGAGAAAGAAATGGCTTCTTGATCAACAAGAATCTTCCATTAGGGAGTAAACTGTCTGCCACTGTAGTGATTGGATCCTGGTGGATCCAATCTGATTGACTGTGCGATCCTTGACTGCGGCTGTAAACCTAGGCCAATCAAGGGAACTGGGCTGACAGATATAAACAGAAGATTCAGAATGTCCTCACTTCAGGGATTGTCTCCAAGCTGTCTGGACACAGCCAATGTACTGTGCACCTGTAAATAATGGGTGACTTTTGGTGATGAAATACCAGCTTCTGTGCAGTCATTTCAGCCACCTTTCTCGTGCATCATGGGAAAGTGGGGAGATGGGCACATTTGTAATGAGTGGGCAGCTTTTAGGGGCAGGCAGTTGGGTGGGGGCATTTATGTGATCAAATCAGCCCTCAGACACCATCCTCATTGAAAATGATGCAGAACCATAATTGTTTAGATCGAGTGAATTCTTTTGAGTTACGAGTGGATCATTCACAGAGTGTGTGTGTGACACTACTGTGAGTAACATTAAGCAGGGCTGTGAATACCATCACCTCTTCACAATTACACATGAGATTCTTGATTGGAAATGTTCTGGTGTCTAAACCTCCAATATTAAAGGTGTTATTATGTTGATATTCACTGACAGTTTAAGGACAGAACAGGATTTTTTGTCATAATTATGATTGGGAATGATACAATTTTGCCAAGAACGAAATAGTAATAACAATATGCCCAGGAGGTTTAAGCCAAAGAGCAGTCAGAAGATGAGTTTTCTTGGTCCAAGCCACTTCTGGGAGAAAACCCAACCTGGGTATGAATAAGAGATAATGGGAACTGCAGATGCTGGAGATTCCAAGATAATAAAATGTGAGGCTGGATGAACACAGCAGGCCAAGCAGCATCTCAGGAGTGCTCCTGAGATGCTGCTTGGCCTGCTGTGTTCATCCAGCCTCACATTTTATTATCTGGGTATGAATAATGCTGTAACTTGTGTGATTCTCAGTGAGAAAAGTTGTGAAAATTTGGCTCGTTAGTCATACTCTTGCTTCACAGATGGTGGTGCTTCTCTGCAACCTAAAAGTATAAACGGTAGCTTGCTACAGTACTGTAGGGGTTGGTTAGCTCAGGTGGCGAGATGGCAGGTTTTTGATGCAGAGTGAAGACAACAGTGTGGGTTCAATTCTGATACTGACTGAGGTTACCGTAAAGGACTCTCCTTCTCTATCTCTCCCCTTGACTGGGCTGTGTGACCCTCAATTTAAACCATCACCAGTTCATTCTCTTTAATGAGAGAATGGCAATGTGGTGACCTAACCTTTTACTTGAAAGAGTTGCATTGCTTGTAAAGATGAAGTGCACCCATTGATTCAAATGTATTTCAAAGATCTCATGTGACCCCCGCTGATGTTACATTAGACAAGTCCAACCCTAGAATGTAATCTAAGTTGACAAATTATTTATTTTTGTTTTAGTTGATGTGATGGTCAGCCACTGAAACAGCTTCATGAAGCTGTTGAGTTTCTTGATCAGCAGGACAAACATTTATTACAAAAAGAAGAAAGCAAATATCGAAGATATAGGAGATAGTTTAGAGCAATCTTAAATTACACAGCGGAACTAAGTTTTCAACCAACTTCTCAACATCATCCATTCACAGAGGTCTACGTCCAGACAAATTACCCCTGCATCAACTCCTTTAAGTTCTACTGAACTAGCTCTAAACAGTTTCTGTTTATTGAGAATCACAGGGACCATTAGAACTGTGACATCAAACTTTAAAGTCTATGCTGAGGACTTTTAGCTGTGACTATCCAGATGATTTGGATAGAGAAATTCCATTTGCATTTCTTGCAGTTAGGAATACATCTGGTGAATCAACTAATTTAGTCCATTTGTATTAGTTTTGGATTTGAGGTTGAGAGGACCACTGAAATTAATTGAGGAAAAATTGTTAAGACAGTGTTCCAAGACTACATATTTGGGCTGTACATCAAATTTTAGGGAAAGACTAAATAGGCTGGGTAAATATCATAACATTTGATAGTGCAGAGAGCAGGCAAGAAATCAAAATTGTGTATTTTTGCAAGATGAGATAAAGTGTTAGTATTACTGGTAATGGTATGTGAACCTTTAAAAGGAAGGTTTAGTGGGCCTTGTCAAATTGAAAGGTTAATTATTTGATCAGAACCCCAGATAAAAAGAAAACTCACAGAGTGCCTTGTGAACCTGCTCAAACATTATTTTGATAGGGAAGGAAAACAAAAAGTGCAAGTGGGTATTTGTTACAATGCAAAGTGAAGAACCAAATCCAGACAAATTTAAATTTGATGCTCCTTAAATTGAATTCGATACTGAGAAAATTCTCAAAACAATTGGGCTAAACTACTGACTTACCTTCCAGGTGAAAATCGAAATGACCTGACAGAGTTATTACAATCACATGGAGAGATATGTGGGAAAATGCTGGGAAGCACGAACATGATTGCACATGTTATAGTGATGAGAAACACTGTTCCAATTAAGCAATATTCTTCCAGATTAACCCTCTAAAATTGGCATAGGTTCAAAAAGAGTTTGAAAGCATGCTCAAAGACAAAATGAGATAACAAGGCGCAGAGCTGGATGATACAGCAGGCCAAGCAGCATCATAGGAGCAGGAAAGCTGACGTTTCAGGCCTAGACTCTTCTTCAGAAATGCTGCTTGGCCTGCTGAGTTCATCCAGCTCTTCACCTTGTTATCTCAGATTCTCCAGTATCTGCTGTTCCTACAATCTCAAAGACAAAATAATTGGAGTGAGTTGCAGCAACTGGAGCTCACTCTTAGCAATGGTGCCAAATGGAAACCAACATTTATGTATTGGTTACTGTAAAGTCAATGCAATGACAAAATCTGATTCATATCCTATTCCACGTCTGGAAGATTGCATTGAGAAGATGGGACAAACAACTTATATTTTGAAGCTGGACTTAGTCAGAGGATACTGATAGGCACTTTCATCTGAGAGAGCGAAGGAGATTTCAGCTTTCATGACACCAAATTGACTTTACCTCATTAAAGTCCTGCCATTTGGTATGAAAAATTACACCAGTTACATTTCAATGAGTAACCAATAAGGTCATTTCAGGATTATTCAGTTGTGTGGTAGACAGAGATGACCTGGTGATTTTTAGTCATGCATGGAAGGGACATTCACAGCATTTATTGGAATCGTTTGATCGATTTCAAAGGCGGGCTTAGTGGTAAACCTGGCTAAGAGTGAATTTGCAAGGGCCCAGGCCATATTCCTGGACATGGACAGATGGCCCCAAGGGATGTGAAAACAAAGGTTATTAGGAGTTTCCCATACCATTGATGAAGAGGGCAGTACTCCGGGTCCTGGGACTGAGTAGTTTTTATCGAAAATTCATACCCCATATTTTAGCAATGTAGTTACTTCACTGGCTCACTTGTTGAAGAAGTGAAGAACGTTTCATTGGATAGACATAGAAAAGTACAGCATAGTACAGGCCCTTCGGCCCATGATGTTGTGCCATGGATTAATCCTAATCCAAAAATAAAATAACCTAACCTACATTCCCCTGGATGGCAGACTGACAGAAGGAGATTGACAACCTGAATTAACAAGCTGTAAAGCTGGTTGAACACAGCAGGCCAAGCAACATCAGAGGAGCAGGAAGGCTGACGTTTCCAGTCTTGACCCAGAAAGGTGCTGCTCCTCTGATGCTGCTTGGCCTACTGTGTTCATCCAGCTCTACACCTTGTTGTCTTAGATTCTCCAGCATCTGCAGTTCCTACTATCTCTGACAACCTGAAAGCTGTGTTAAACCATATCCTAGTGTTAGCCACATCTAATTATGCGAAGCCATTCAAAGTGGCTATCGATGAGAGTGATGTCGGCGTTGGTGCTGTTTGTTGTTACAACCATTTAATTGAAAATTGTACACGGAGCAGGATGAAATAATGTAATTGTCGACACTTTGTCATCACTTTGATGAAGGAAGAAGGAAGTATTCGGTGGTGGAAGAAATGAATTGAAATAGACTGTAGTATCGAATGTTTGCAAGCTTAGAGTCAATGAAATGTATGTGTATTGTAGTGGATTAAGAGCATAAAGCTGAACGTTTCTAAAAATAAAGTCATCCTTGTATATTGATGGTTCATTTTTTTGAGGGAGAGGTGTGTCAATATTAAGGCTTTAAGTGGGGTATTTTGTGCTGGTTTTGTTTTATGAAGAGAGGTTGAGACAGAGCTATTGAACAGTTTGTTCCAAACCAATAAACAGCTTGTGTAGCCTTGGTGTTTTTAAAAGTTGAACGATAGAAGCAGTATGAAAGACTGGAGTCAGGCTCCCACAGAACCAGGATGTAGTTTAGTTTGCAGTAGACGTTAGGTTTTGGAAGTTGGCTATAGTGGCTGTCTCTCTCTCTCTCTCTCCCTCTCTCTCTCTCTCGCTGTCACTCTCTCTAGCTCTCCCTCTCTGCTAGAATTTCCTCTTGGTGCTGTTTCCTCCTGGACTAGAGAAACATTGCACGTGAGACAATGTATTTTACTGAATTTGCCTTTGCTATGGATCTGTTTACAGGATGTTGCTATTTTAGAACCGCTGCTACCAAGTCCTTAAATAACCTATTATTCTGTCAAGTTGTCTAAAAGAGGTTAAGTTATTCCAATTCTTCTTTCTTTTGTTTGCATTTTAAGTGGGAATAAGAATAAAGTGTGTTTTGCTTAAAGTTAAGTAATGTGACCAATCAAATTACATCTGGAACACAGCACATTACACTTGCCTTTAAATAAGAAAGTGTTAGTATCCGAGCTATCTCCTTGATATATTTGAAGGGGGTTTGGGCTGGTCCATTACACAACCAATCAACAATCTTCTATCATTCAGTATAATTGTCTGTTTTCCCCTTGATATTATTGCAAAATATCCTGATGAATACAGGAAAAATATCTCTAACAATATCTGTTTTTTGCCATTACACACAATTTTCTGTGAATATCATTGGGGTCTGCAGAGACTTGTTTTGTGAGCAATGTTGGATTTGGCTGCTATTTCAGAAAGTCTCGTTTCTTTTTAAAGAAAGTCCTTCATAAACAGTAATTGACACCATTCAATTTTCTATCAGCCTATTTATGTGATACCCGCAACATCAAAGAACAAGAAAAACGTGGTTGTTTCCCAGCTGAAGCCTTCAGAGTTCAGATGTGGACCTCCATTTTGCCCAACATGGGAGCAATCAGAAGTATGGACAATGGGCAAGAGGGTTGTCTCTGAATGCCATTCCCTGCTCTTGTATACAAGCCCTCTAAGACCTCATTCTCAGCGACTCCCTAAACTGATTCCTGGGATGGCAGGACTGATGAATGAAGAGAGGCTGGATTGGTTAGGTCAATATTCAATGAAGCAGAGAAGAACAGGTAGGGATCTCGCAGAAACCTATAGAAACCTAACAGGATTACACAGGTTAGATGTAGGAAGGATGTTCCTGATGGTGGGTGTGTCCATAGCCAAGGGTCATTGTTCAAGGAAATGGTGTCAGCCACTTCAAACTGAGATGAGGAGAAATTTCTTCACTCAGAGAGTGGTGATGCTATAGAATTCACTACCACAGAAAGTGGTTCAGGCCAAAGCATTGAAATATTTTCAAGATGGAGCTACACATGGTTCTTAGGGCTAAAAGGATGATAGGGTGTGGGAAGAAAGTGGGAACAGGGTATTCACTTGGATGATTATCATTGAACAATACATTTGAAATAATGTCATTGGATACTTTCCAGATTCTGTAATGATCTACAGAATCTAGATTCTGCAATGAACAACAGGAATTACGATCAATATTGCCTTCACACAAGCTTTTAACATGTATGTTAGATTTCTTTCTGCATGTTATTTTGACAGATGTTCAGAATGGTACAGAAGGATTTACTGTGAATGCATTAAGCATTTTGGAAAAGCACTGAACATAATTTCTAATTCAATGTGATGTAAACCCTCTTCAAAACAAACTGTAACATGAGCATCTGCTCATTCAAACTACAGTAAAATCGAGTGTAAATATCTGTCTCGCTGATTATGCAGCATGACCAGAATGAGAAAGTACTCTCAACTATTATTAAATCTGCCACAAATATTAATTACCATAATATTGATTCAATCTCCCTACGTGTGCTTGATTTTGTTTTAAACCATGAAATAATCATATGCTTCATCTTTAATTGCTGCCATGAAAGCTGTTCACTAAGACCCTCTCCTAAGACGTTGAACCCAATCCCTGCAGACTTTGTCTCAGGTTAGAACTTGAAGATGAGCTTCTCATCCCATAACCATTCCATCACCAAGACCTCAAATTTCACCTCCACAGCACCACCCATCTCTGCCTGGGCTCAGCTCAGCTGATGCTGAAAGTGTCAACAACGGCCTTTATCAACTCAAGTCTTGGATTCTTAAGGGAATGGACAGGGTCAATGATGAGAGAACATTTACCCTCATGGGAGAGCCTAGGACCAGAGGGCACAGTCTCAGAATAAAGGGACGCCAATGTAAGACTGAAATGAGGAGGAATTTCTTCTCTCACAGGGTTGTGAGTTTTTTGGAACTCTATGCACAGAGAGCTGTGGGGGCAGAGTCCTTGTGTATATTTAAGGCTGATACTGATAGATTCTTGATCAGTTGGGAATTAAGGCAGGAAAGTGGACATGAGGAATGTTGGATCAACCATGATCCTAGTGATGGTGGAGCAGCCTTGAGGGGCTGAATGGCCTCCTCCTGTTCCTATTTCTTATGGTCTTATGGACTAGTGTTGAACAGTCCAACACATTCCTGACCAACCTTCCATATTCACAAACCAGAGGCCACTCCCAAAATTCTGTTACCTATCATCCTAATTCTCACTCAGTTCCATTGGTCTATCTTCGCTGGTTAAACTATTTGTTCTTGTGGACCATAAGGTGCCTTATTTTAAAAATTCTCCTCCTCAATTAGTAATTCATTAAATTCTTAAAGTGTGCACCCTCAGCATTAATTAAAACATTTTATGTCACGACAGGTATTTCAAAGAAGAACAGAGTTTTCCTGGTATCCCAGCTAGCAAACATTCTGGTTATTATCATGGCCAGGTCATGTTTCTCTGAAGAAGGATCCCGACCCCAACATTAAATTTCCTGCTCCTCTCGTGCTGCCTGGCCAGCTGTGTTCCTCCAGCCAACACTGTGTTATCTCTGGTTATTATCATTTCTGATTAAGAACAAAATAAACATCTTCTTTATTACATCTATTAGGACTAGCCTATAAACATCAGGTGCAGAAATTTATTATTCAACCACTCATACCATTTGCATGATCTTTTAATTTCTCAGCCTATTGATTTTCCTGCCTATAATTTCTGTGTCTGGATGCTTTTCTTCTGATGAAGGAGCAGTGCTTTGAGAGCTTGTGATTTCAAATAAACCTGTTGGACGATAACCTGGTGTCTTGCGACTTCAGGCCTTGTCTAAAAACAATGTTGTTGTGTGGGACCATCTTTGGAAATATTGAAACAGTGGGAGGGAACATTATAAATGTAAATATTTTTATTCTTACTGTCTTTTTGGGCTGAATCTTATTGGGGCATGAACACTATGGGGTATGGTGAAAAACTTGGCAGAATCTCATGAGTTTCTGGGGTATGTTTCAATTCAGGAACAATCTGCTGCATCTTTTAACATGGTGTCGAAGTGAGATTCTCACTGGGAGATGGTGAGTTGCCGCTTCCAGGGAATTATTGCTTGTTAATGAACTTATTAACTGCAGATAAGAACTCATTAGTATGCAGCTTCCTATTCTGTTACCTGCTGTGAGTGGATTAGGTACTGAAAGCACGAGAAGTCAAAGCTTTGTAGTCATATATATTGCAGTGCAACGCCAGCTGCTCCATCGATGGCCTTAAGGATGGTTATATCTGCATGGGACTCTCATTGAACTCTTTGTATGACCTAAGACTGGACAATAATTCTCTATTTACATTAATTTTCCAAGAAAAATTTAGGTCTGTCGTAAAAAAGTATTTTGCTTTGCTGCTAAGACCCTTACAATAAAATGGCATTCTCACTCTGCAGGTGTGGATAACCTGTTGTGTAGGATGAGAGATCACTATGGGAATATAACTGTGCCCAGACTCTGCTGTTTGAGATCAAAGCAGTGTTACCACATCCCTGTCCCAGGACATTGCACTCAGCCCACAACCTCACTATCAGAATGTTACAGTGCCCAGGAAACACAAACTGAAAGTGAATGATCCTGTCTCACAACAAATTTTGGTCTCCGCACCACAGGAAGGGTTTTGTTAAACTTGAAAGGGTGTTGACAAGATTTATCAGGATGTTGCCAGGGTTAGAGGGTTTGAGCTATAGGGAGAAGCTGAATAGGTTGGGACTATTTACCATGGAGCATCAGAGGTGGGGGTGGAGAGGGGGGGAACTTTACAGAGATTTGTAAAATCGTGAGGGGCATGGATAGGGTGAATGGTGAAGGCCTTTTCCCCAGGGTAGGGCAGTCAAAACTTAAGGTGAAAGGGGAAAGATTTCAAAGGGACCTAGGAGATAACCCTTTCACACAGAGGATGGTGCTTGCCAGAGGGAGTGGTGGAGGCTGGTGCAATTACAACATTTAAAAGGCATCTGGATGGCTACATGAATAGAAAGGATTTAGAAGGATATGGGCGAAATGTTGGCAAATTTAACGATATAACTTAGGATATTTGGTTGGCATGGATGAGTCGGACCGTGCTGTATGACTCTGTGACTCTACGAATGTAACTTTAGCAGAACATAGACAAACAACAAGGTAATCCAATTCATTTCTCTGACTGACACCCAATTTGCTTTGAGCAGAAACCCCCACTCATAGATTAGCAGACAGTTGCAGTAAAGGGATAAATTAAGAAAATAAAAGAATCATAATTTGCTAGTTCAATAACCATTTAAATGATGAAAAGCAGGCTTTCATAAAATCCTTGGACAGTAGGTTGTGTGACAGACAGTAGAACAGCATCTCTTGCTTGAATTCTGAAGTTACCAGTCAATACGCCCAGCTACACTCGAGCAGTGAGGCAAGAGGCCAGAGCTCAGAAATGGGAAGGGTGCACTGACAATGTTGAGACTGTACTACAGGCATCCCAACCTCCCAGCGAGCATGAGATAGACGTACAAATATGTAGTAGACAGATTATGGAAAAATGTGGGATCAACAGGGTGGTGGTGATGGGAGATTTTAATTTTCCCAACATTGACTGGGATTCACTTAGTGTTTAGGGTTTAGATGGAGCAGAATTTGTAAGGAGCATGCAGGAGGGTTTTCTGGAGCAGTATGTAAACAGTCCAACTCGGGAAGGGGCCATATTGGACCTGGTGTTGGGGAATGAGCCCAGCCAGGTGGTTGAAGTTTCAGTAGGGGACTACTTTGGGAATAGTGATCATAATTCCCCAAGATTTAGAATACTGATGGACAAAGACGAGAGTGGTCCTAAAGGAAGATGCTGAATTGGGGGAAGGCCAACTATAGCAAAATTTGACAGGAGTTGGGGAATGTGGATTGGGAGCATCTGTTTGAGGGTAAATCCACTTTTGATATGTGGGACTTTTAAAGACAGGTGGATTAGAGTGCAGGACAGACATGTTCCGGTGAAAATGAGGGTCAGAAAAGGCAAGGTTAGGGAACCATGGATAACAGGTGAAATTGTGAGACTAGCAAAGAGGAAAAACGAAGCACACATAAGGTCTAGGTGACTGAAAACAGACGAAGCTTTGGAAGAATATTGGGAAAATGGGACCAATCTGAACTGAGGAATTAAGAGGGCTAAAAGGGGTCATGAAATATCTTTAGCAAACAGGGTTAAGGAAAATCCCAAAGCCTTTTATTCATACATAAGGAGCAAGAGGATAACTAGAGAATGTATTGTCTCTCTCAAGGACAAAGGAGGGAAGTTTTGTGAGGAGTCAGAGAAAATGAGTGAGATTCTCAATGAGTACATTGTGTCGGTATTCACCGAAGAGAGGGACATGATGGATGTTAAGGTGAGGGATAGATGTTTGCTTACTTTAGGTCAAGTCAGCAAAAGGAGGGGGAAATGTTGGATATTCTAAAAGGCATTTGGGTGGACAAGCCCCCAGGCCTGAGGGAAGTGGGAGAGGGAATAGTCGGGGCCTTAACAGATATCTTTGCAGTATCCTTGAGCACAGGTGAGGTCCTGGAGGACTGGAGAATTGCTAATGTTGTCCCCTTGTTTAAGAAGAGTAGCAAGGATAATCCAGGTAATTATAGACCAGTGAGCCTGACGTCAGTGGTGGGGAAGCTACTGGAGAAGATACTGAGGGATAGGATCTATTTACATTTGGAAGAAAATGGACTTATTAGTGATAGGCAGCATGGTTTTATGCAGGGATGGTCCTGTCTTACCAACTTGATTGAATTCTTTGAGGAAGTGACAAAGTTGATAGATAAGGGAAGGGTGTAGATGTCATATACATGGACTTCAGTAAGGCATTTGATAAGGCTCCCCACAGCAAGCTGATGGTTTGTAAATGGAAAAGTCCTGGAGAAAATTGATGAGCATAGAGATCTGAGTGTTCAGGTCCATTGAACAAAGAACAAAGTACAAAGAAAATTACAGCACAGGAACAGGCCCTTCGGCCCTCCAAGCCTGCGCCGATCAAGATCATCTGTCTAACCTGTCATCTATTTTCTAATGGTCTGAGTCCATTTGCTCCCTGCCCATCCATGTACCTGTCTAAATATATCTTAAAAGACGCTAAGGTGCCTGCGTCTACCACCTCTGCTGGCAACGCGTTCCAGGCACCCACCACCCTCTGTGTAAAGAACTTTCCACACATATCTCCCTTAAACTTTCCTCCTCTCACTTTGAACTCATGACCCCTAGTAATTGAATCCCCCACTCTGGGAAAAAAGCTTCTTGCTATCCATCCTGTCTATACCCCTCATGATTTTGTAGACCTCAATCAGGTCCCTCCTCAATCTCCGTCTTTCTAATGAAAATAATCCTAATCTACTCAAGCTCTCTTCATAGTTAGCACCCTCCATACCAGGCAATATCCTGGTGAATCTCTTCTGCACCCTCTCCAAAACATCCACATCCTTTTGGTAATGTGGCGACCAGAACTGTACACAGTACTCCAAATGTGGCCAAACCAAAGTCCTATACAACTGCAACATGACCTGCCAACTCTTGTACTCAATAGCCCGTCCAGTGAAGGAAAGCATGCCATATGCCTTCTTGACCGCCCTATTGACCTGCGTTGTCACCTTCAGGGAACAATGGACCTGAACGCCCAGATCTCTCTGTTCATCAATTTTCCCTCGGACTTTTCCATTTACTGTATAGTTCGCCCTTGAATTTGATCTTCCAAAATGCATCACCTCACATTTGCCCAGATTGTACTCCATCTGCCATTTATCTGCCCAACTCTCCAGTCTATCTATATTCTGCTGTAATCTCTGACAGTCCCCTTCACTATCAGCTACTCCACCAATCTTAGTGTCATCAGCAAACTTGCTGATCAGACCACCTACACCTTCCTCCAGATCATTTACATATATCACAAACAACAGCGGTCCCAGCACAGATCCCTGTGGAACACCACTGGTCACAACCCTCCAATTTGAGAACCTCCCTTCTACTACTACTCTCTGTCTCCTGTTGCCTAGCCAGTTTTTTATCCATCTAGCTAGCACACCCTGGACCCCATGTGACTTCACTTTCTCCATCAGCCTGCCATGGGGAACCTTATCAAACGCCTTACTGAAGTCCATGTATATGACATCTACAGCCTTTCCCTCATCAATCAACTTTGTCACATCCTCAAAGAATTCTATTAAGTTGGTAAGACATGAATATCCCTGTACAAAACCATGTTGCCTCTCACTGATAAGCCCATTTTCTTCCAAATGGGAATAGATCCTATCCCTCAGTATCTTCTCCAGTAGCTTTCCTGCCACTGACGTCAGGCTCACCACTCGATAATTACCTGGATTATCCTTGCTGCCCTTTTTAAACAAAGGGACAACATTTGCAAGTCTCCAGTCCTCTGGGACCTCACCCGTGTCTAAGGACACTGCAAAGATATCTGTTAGGGCCCCTGCGATTTCCTCTCTCGCTTCCCTCAGAAAACTGGGATAGATCCCACCCGGACCTGGGGACTTGTCCACATTCAGGTTGATAGAGTGGTCAGAAGGCATACAGCATACTTTCATTCATCATACAGGGTATTGAATACAAGAGTTGGCAGGTCATGTTACAGTTGTATAGGACTTTGGTTCGGCCACATTTGGAATACTGCGTACAATTCTGGTGGCCACATTACCAAAAGGATGTGGATGCTTTCGAACAGGTGCAGAGGAGTTTCACAGGCTATTGCCTGGTATGGAAGGCGCTAGGCATGAAGAGAGGTTGAGTAGATTAAGTTTATGTACATTCGAGAGATGGAGGTTGAGGGGGGACCTGATTGAGGTCTACAAAACCATGAGGGGTTTCGACAGGGTGGATAGCAAGAAGCTTTGTACCAGAGTGTGGGACTCAATTACTAGGGGTCATGAGTTCAAGGTGAGAGGGGAAAAATTTAAGGGAGATATGTGTGGAAAGTTCTTTACACAGAGGGTGATGGATACCTGGAACATGTTGCCAGCGGAGGTGGTAGAGGTGGGCACAATAGCGTCATTTAAGACAGATCCATGAATGGGCAGGGAGCAGAAGGTACAGATTCTTAGAAAACAGATGACAGGCTAGACAGAAGATCTTGATTGGCGCAGGCTTGGAGGGCCGAATGGCCTGTTCCTGTGCTGTAATTTTCTTTGTTCTTTGTTCTGCAGACCTCTGCAAGCTTTTACTAAACCCTTACAGACCTGGATTCTTCTTGTTTGTGATTATCATAAATAATGTGGGAGGGATGATAATTAAATTTGCAGCTGACACAAAGGTTGTTGTTGACAGTGAGGAGGAAGGTGATAGGTTAGAGGAGGATATAGGTGGGTTAGACCGAAGGGCAGATCAGTGGCAGTTGGAATTTAACCTTGATAAATGTGAGGGGATGTATTTTGGAAGATGACAAGATATACTCGATGAATGGCAGGACAATAGGAAGATCAGAAGAACAGAGGAAGAGTCCAGACCTGAAACATCAGCTTTCCTGCTCCACTGATGCTGCCTGGCCTGCTGTGTTCATACAGCTCCCCACCTTGTTATCTCAGACTCCAGCATCAGCAGTTCCTGCTATCTCTGAGAAGAACAGAGTGATTTTGGTGTGCTTGTCCCTGAAGCTGGCAGGAGAAATTAATAGCATAATTAAGGCAGCAACAGAGCCTTACCATTATCAGTTGTAGCATAGATTATAAGAGCAGCGGGTGTATTTTGGAGCTGTACAGAACGTTGGTTGGTCCACTTCTGGAGCACTGTGTATGGTTCTGGTCCCCACACTCTAGGAAGGATTTAATTGCACTGGAGGGGGAGCAGAGGAAATTCACCAGGATGGTGTCTGGGATGGAGCATTTTAACTGTTAAGAGGGAATCATTTTCACTGAGTCCCCACAGTGTGGAAGTAGGCCAGTCAGCCTATCGAGTCCACACTAACCCTCTGAAGAGCTCCCACCATCCTCACCCTATCCCTGTTACACCCTATCAGGGTTAAATTCCAACTGCCATTGATCTGCCCATTGGACTAACCCACCGATATCCTCCTCTAACCTATCACCTTCCTCCTCACTGTCAACAACAGCCTTTGTGTCATCTGCAAATTTGGTTATCATCCCTCCCATATTATTTATGATAATCACAAGCAAGAAGAATCCAGGTCTGTAAGGGTTTAATAAAAGCTTGCAGAGGTCTGCAGAACAAAGAACAAAGAAAATTACAGCACAGGAACAGGCTATTTGGCCCTCCAAGCCTGCGCCAATCCAGATCCTCTATCTAATCCTACCACCTATTCCCATAACCAATCCGCTTAGCCTCCACATCTCAGGACACAATGAATAGTTTAGCATAGCAGATCCACCTAACCTGCACATCTTTGGGCTTTGGGAGGAAACCGGAGCACCCCGAGGAAACCCACGCAGACCCAGGGAGAATGTGCAAACTCCACACAGACAGACACCAGACGTTGGAATCAAACCTGGTTCCTGGAGCTGTGAGGCAGCAGTACTACCCACTGAGCCACCGTGCCTACTAAATTTGGGCTATTTTCTTGTCAGGCTGAGGGAGGACCTGATGGAGTATAGATGATAAGGGGCATGGACAGGGTGAATAGAAAGGAGATTTTACTCTCAATCGAAGATGCAGTAACAAAGGAGTACAATTTTAAAGTGAAAGCCAGGAGGGATCTGAGTGTGGTGGGAGTCTGGAAAATACTACCTGGGAGGCTAGATGATGTGAGAAACCTCAACAGCCTGAAGTAAATAGTTAGATAAGCACTTGAAATGCCATACCATTCGAGGCTGTGAGCCTAATGTAGGGAAGTGGGACTAGTGGCATTGGTAATGTATTTTTGGTGGCATAGACAATGGGCCAAAAAGTCCATTCTGTATTGCATGATTCTATGGTTTTGCAATTCTATAGAACTTGTAGCATTTCCAGGATAAGTATGTTCTAAACAGAGCTACGGCTGACACACAAACATCAGATGGTGCGTAATCTGCTGTCAGCAATTTAGTCCCTGTTTTATCATTCCATTATCTTTCTCCAGAGACTATCCTCTCAATGCACTGCAATTTAATTCAGTCTGGGCTGCTAATGGCAAAGAATTTAAAAGAATGGCATAACAATTGCTCTGGTTTGGTAAAACAGAATTTGGGCATGTGAAATGCAGAGTGCAGATGGTAGGATTAGTTGGGTAATTAACATGTATTCAGTCCAGGAAGATGCAGGAGCAATGAGGCTTTATAACCCGGCAGACAGCTTTATACCTACTGGAGAACAGTCAAAATGTTGTTGTGAGGTCCAACATTGTAGGACAGCTGGCCAGGATAACAATGGAATTTTTGCAAATCTTCCAATCTAGCTGTTTAATGATGGTTCCTCATTACATCCCCTGGGTGAAAGATACCTTGCTCCAAACATCTTCCTTTTAGATTGGGACCTAACGGTCCTGATTAGTCCAGTGTGATCAAGGAAAACCACTAGATCATCTATTCAGAGGAGATTTTCATTCTAATTCCTCAAATTACGAGTAGAAATAGGCCACTTGATCTCTCTAGCCTGTTTTGCTGTTCAATAAGATCATGGTGGATCTCATTATTTTATATGCCTGTCTATACCAATAAACATTAACGACACTTTGTTTATCAAAAATCGATCCACCTCTGCCTTCAAATTGTTAAAAGAGCCCTGCTCCCACCTTCTTTTCAAGAAGAGAGTTCTGAAGACTCTGTGAGAAATATTTTCTCCTTATCACAACTCAAATGGCTCACACTTTATTTTGAAGCAGTGAGCCGAAGTTCTAGATTCTCCCCGAACTGGAATGATCTTCTCCACGCCTATTTTGTCAAAATTCATCGGGATCTTACATGTTTTAATTAAATCATTCCTTACTTTTCTAAACACTGGTGATGCAACCATAATCCAGGTAGACAAACAGGAGGCTGGAAGACCACAGCAAACCTGGCAGTGTCCAGAGGAAAGGAAATGTCAACATTTCACGTTACCCTTCTTCAGGACTTTTTTTGTCTCCAACCAAGTTTTTACCACTGCGAAGTGTCTTCGAAGGATGCCACTTTGAAGAAGTTCTCTGCCTCCCTCAGTAGCCCTGAAGAAGGGTAACACCTGAAACATTGACTGTTCCTTTCCTCCAGGTGCTGCCTGGCCTGCTGTGTTCTTCCAGCCTCCTGTGTGTCTACCTTGGATTCTGGCATGTGCAGTTTTTTTTTGTCTCTGCACAACCCTAACCTTTCCAACCTCTCCTCATAAAACAAGCAACCTTTTCCAGATATAAACCAGAAGATATTCTTCAAACTGTTTCTAATGTATTTATATCCTTCCTTTAAATAAGAACTGTCCTCCAGTCCTCCAACCTACCCCCTTGAAACTGAGGAACTTGTACCTGGGTATCTTTGTTTCTAAGATGGTGCTGTAAGCTGTAGCTCTGTTTACTTCTAAAGTTTTCACAGTATTCATTTGAGTGCATGCGACAATAAAGGTAATTCAATTCGATTCGATTCAACTCAACTCAACTCAATTCAATTCAATTCAGATGTGGTCACAGTAATGCCCGGTGCAACAGAAACATTACCCCCTTATTTTTGTATTAATGATTATATTCTGTTAACTTTCCTAAATACTTGCTGTACCTGCATACTAAACTTGTGCAGCCCATGCACTAAGATACACAGATCCCTATACATCTTCATCATCTCCATTAGCTGCATATCACCATTTTGATAACTTTTTTTTATTCTTCTGGTTAAAATGTGCAATTTCAGATATTCTCACTTTTTATGCCATTTGTCAGATTTTTGCACACACGTTATTTGCATTCATGTGTGGTCTTTGTCCATCTTCTTTGCAATTTACTTTCCTACTTATCAATGTAGCAAGCATATTTTAGCCTCTTTGACTGAGTGATTTATCTAAACCTAAAGTGTTGAAGCCCCTGCCCTGGATCCCTGTGACAGACACTTGTTACCTCTTGCTGACCAGAAAATGACTTTCTTTATGACTCCTCTGCTTCCTATGAATCAGCCAGCCTTCTATCCATGCCAGTATGTTACCAGCTATATAGTGAGCTTTGGTTTTGCACAAATTCAATGTGGCACTTTATCCTTACACTGGCATGACACACATTGTTGTTAAAAGTATGAGTATACCTTGATAGTAGATGCACCCCAGTCCATGGAACATAGAACATAGAAAAGTACAGCACAGTACAGGCCCATTGGCCCACGATGTTGTGCCGTAGAATAATCCTAACCCAAAAATAAAATAACCTAACCTACATTCCCCTCAATTCACTGCGGTCCATGTGCATATCCAGCAGTTGCTTAAATGTCACTAATGACTCCGCTTCCACGACTACCACGGGTAAACTATTCCATGCGCTCACAACTCTCTGGGTGAAGAACCTCCCTCTGACGTCTCCTCTATACCTTCCTCCTAACACCTTAAAACTATGACCCCTCATGGCAGTCAATCCTGCCCTGGGGAAAAGTCTCTGGCTATTGACTCTATCCATGCCTCTCATTACCTTGTACACCTCGATCAGGTCACCTCTCTGCCTCCTTCTCTGCAGAGAGAAAAGTCCGAGCTCAGTCAACCTTTTCGCGTAAGACAAGCCCTCCAGTCCAGGCAGTATCCTAGTAAACCTCATTTGCACCCTCTCCAAAGCCTCCACATCTTTCCTATAATAGGGCAACCAGAACTGGACACAATATTCCAAATGTGGTCTCACCAGGGTTTTGTAGAGCTGCAGCATAACCTCGCGGCTCTTAAACTCGATCCCCCTGTTAATGAAAGCCAAAACACCATGTGCTTTCTTAACAACCTTATCCACCTGGGTGGCAACTTTGAGGGAGCTATGCACTTGAACACCAAGATCCCGCTGTTCCTCCACACTGCTGAGAATCTTGCCTTTAATCCTATATTCAGCATTTAAGTTCGATCTTCCAAAATGCGTCACTTCGCATTTCTCCAGGTTGAACTCCATCTGCCATTTCTGAGCCCAGCTCTGCATTCTGTCAATGTCTCGCTGAAGCCTGCAATAGCCCTCGATACTATCAAGGGCACCTCCAACCTTTGTGTCGTCAGCAAACATACTAACCCACCCCTCAACCTCCTCTTCCAAGTCATTTATAAAAACTACAAAGAGCAGAGGCCCAAGGACAGAGCCCTGCAGGACACCGCTCAGCACTGACTTCCAGGCAGAATACTTAGCATCTACAACCACTTTCTGCCTCCTGTCAGCCAACCAATTCTGAATCCAGACAGCCAAATCACCCTGTATCCCATACCTCCTGACTTTATGAATGAGCCTGCCGTGGGGAACCTTATCAAATGCCTTGCTGTCCATGTTACATCATTCTATGTGCTCCTCAGCACTGACCCTTTCGCAGCCCATCACTTTATTATTGAACAATGGTTAGCCATTCAGAATAACGTGGAGGGGAAATTTGAAGCTTGTAAAGTCCACATCAAGACTATTGGGTTGTAGGGTTCCAAAGCAGAATATGAGGAGCTGCTCCTCCAGTTTTTGGGTCTTATTGTTATGACACCTGGAGGAACAGCACATCATATTCCATCTTGGAACCCTACAAACCTAATGGTCTCGATGTGGACTTCACGAGCTTCAAAATCTCCCCATCCCCAACCTCATCCCAAGACCAGCCACCTTTCTCCCCCCGGCCCTTGATCTGTCCATCTTCTCTCCCACCTATTCGCTACCCCCACCTCACTGACCAACCCCCACCCCACTTCCTACTTGCACTCACCTACTAGATTCATCCCCGCCTCCTTGACCAGTCCGTCGTATCTCCACCTATCTGCTCCACTATCCACCTTCTATCACTGTTTCCCCATCTCCCTATTTATTTCAGAGACCCCTTCCCCTCCCACGTTTCTGAAGAAGGGCCCAGACCTGAAACGTCAGCTTTCCTGCTCCTCTGATGCTGCTGGGCCCGCTGTGTTCATCCAGCTCTACATCTTGTTATCTTAGATTCTCCAGCATCGGCAGTTGCTGCTATCTCTGCTGTTAATGTTGTTTGGCACACAAGTAGTCCTGTTTGGTAGCTTCATCAGTGGATATCTCATTTTTAGGAATGCCTGGTGCTGCTCCTGGCATGTCGCCCTGCACTCTCCATTGAACCAGGGTTGACCCCCTGGCTTGATGGTCCCTGTGTTATCGTTGCTGGGGAGAGTTACTATTTGTTTCTGTTGAATCCCACGTTTCACATTTTAGAGACTGTGACCAGTCTATCTTTCTTCCACCTTTTCTGTAGGGATTCCCAAAACAAAACACTGACCAAATGGTAAATTTTACAAATTAGGGACAACAAAAGAAAACAGAAAATGGGTGAATGTTTTTATTAAAACCCTAACCCTAACCCTAATCCTCAGCGTCAATACATTTTTCAGATGGATTATAGGTATTCAATGGAGTTTAGAAGGATGAGGGGGAATCGGATTAAAACTTACATAATGCTGAGTGGCCTGGATAGATTGGGTGCGGAGAAGATGTTTCCACTAGTAAGAGGGACTAGGAACCGAGAGCACAGCCTCAGACTGAAGGGACACTGCTTTACAACTGAGAAGAGGAGGAATTTCTTCAGTAAGAATGTGGTTAAATCTGTACAAAAGGTGGGGAAGCCAAGTTATTGAGTGTATTTAAGACAGAGATATAGAACATAGAACATAGAACATAGAACATAGAACAGTACAGCACAGAACAGGCCCTTCAGCCCACAATGTTGTGCCGACCATTGATCCTCATGTATGCACCCTCAAATTTCTGTGACCATATACATGTCCAGCAGTCTCTTAAATGACCCCAATGACCTTGCTTCCACAACTGCTGCTGGCAATGCATTCCATGCTCTCACAACTCTCTGCGTAAAGAACCTGCCTCTGACATCCCCTCTATACTTTCCACCAACCAGCTTAAAACTATGACCCCTCGTGCTAGCCATTTCTGCCCTGGGAAATAGTCTCTGGCTATCAACTCTATCTATGCCTCTCATTATCTTGTATACCTCAATTAGGTCCCCTCTCCTCCTCCTTTTCTCCAATGAAAAGAGACCGAGCTCAGTCAACCTCTCTTCATAAGATAAGCCCTCCAGTCCAGGCAGCATCCTGGTAAACCTCCTCTGAACCCTCTCCAAAGCATCCACATCTTTCCTATAATACGGCGACCAGAACTGGACGCAGTATTCCAAGTGCGGTCTAACCAAAGTTTTATAGAGCTGCAACAAGATCTCACGACTCTTAAACTTAATCCCCCTGTTAATGAAAGCCAAAACACCATATGCTTTCTTAACAACCCTGTCCACTTGGGTGGCCATTTTAAGGGATCTATGTATCTGCACACCAAGATCCCTCTGTTCCGCCACGCTGCCAAGAATCCTATCCTTAATCCTGTACTCAGCTTTCAAATTCGACCTTCCAAAATGCATCACCTCGCATTTATCCAGGTTGAACTCCATCTGCCACCTCTCAGCCCATCTCTGCATCCTGTCAATGTCCCGCTGCAGCCTACACTGTCAACGACACCTCCGACCTTTGTGTTGTGTGCAAACTTGCTGACCCATCCTTCAATTCCCTCGTCCAAGTCATTAATAAAAATTACAAACAGTAGAGGTACAAGGACAGAGCCCTGTGGAACTCCACTCACCACTGACTTCCAGGCAGAATATGTGTTCTTGATTAGAAAGGAGATTGAAGGTTACAAGGAGAAAGCAGGAGAATGGTTTTGAGAAATGTATCAAAAATGATTGAATGATGGAGAAGACTCAAATGTTGTAAGCGTTCTGTAATTTAGGGCCATGTAAACCCAAAGGCACAACCACCAATAGTGTACCAGTTAAAATTGGAAAAGCAAAGAGGCAAGATTAGGGAGACCGCAACTCTCTTGGAGAATCGTATAGCTGGTGGGAGGTGTAATGAGAGGGAGGTAAAGAGATAGGGTGAACTTGTCCACAACTGCATGATGGCTGAGAAAGCATTCTTTTACAAACTTTTCAGCTCAAACACCTACCTCAATCTAGTGAATGGTAGGGGTCTCATATGGGACTCCCACGAGCCAGCAACAGTCTGAGCTCTTCCAATGGAAGAATATCCCAGCTCCTCCCATCATGCCAGCAGATGAGAATTTTTGAACCAATCTGGGGACCAATGTGATGTGAATTTTTACCCCCAGCAGGGTATTTTACCTGATCTGGCAAGCCAAAAACTATCCCTGGTGTATAAGAGATTAGAACATTGTTTTGAAGAATCCAGCAGAAGCTTCCTACAGCTCATTAGTCTGTATAAGTATTGCTTTCACAGATATATCAGTGTCTGGGCTCACATTATGTGATTAGATTACAAATTTGTCTGCTAGCATTTCATGCCTCAGGTGTTCTGAAGTTTAATCATAGAATCCCTACATTGGGGAGTAGCCAATTCAGCCCACACTGACCATCTGAAGAGCATCCCACCCAAGCCAATCCCCCACCCTATCCCTGTAATACTGCATTTCTCATTCAGTCAGTACATGCCTGGACAACATAACAAAGTGTGAAGCTGGATGAACACAGCAGGCCAAGCAGCATCTCAAGAGCACAAAAACTGCCGTTTCGGGCCTAGACCCTTCATCCTTTTCTCTTTTTTCCTTTTTTTTATATAGTCCAACAGGTTTATTTGAAAACACCAGCTTTCTGAGCCTGGCTCCTCCTCCAGGTGTTAGTGAGAGATAGTACCAGACACAGAATTTATAAGTAAAAGGTCAAAGGGTCACACCATTGAGGGGAACTAAACAACTAAACAAACCTAAAATGTTGTTAAATCTTTAGTCAGTTAGAAGGTTTTAATTGATTAATATGTTTATATAAACCCCCTAAATTCCTTTCAAGTCACTGTCCCGAGATCGGGAATCGGGAAGGAGAGGTCAGGATTGTAATATCATGTCATATAATTTTGATATTATTTGAAATGGGAGAATCTGCAGGAAGAAAGGAGAATTATCTTTGTATCCCATTATCTCTGCACATTCTTGGACATTGTGAGCAGTTTAGCATGGCTAATCTCCCTAACCTGCACACCTTTGGATTGTTGGAGGAAACAAGTGCACCTGGAGGAAACCCACACAGACATGGGGAGAGTATGCAAACTCCACACAGATAGTCGCCCGATGGTGGAATCGAACCTTGGTCCCTGGCACTATGAGGCAACAATGCTAACCACTGACACACTGGAGAATGTGACCTTTTCATCCTCAGGCTACATGCTATGATCCTGTGATGACCTCATGAATAAGTGTCTTAAAGATATGCTGTCATACTCACTTTGAGGCAGAAGGCCAGGATAAAGTTTGAATTGGACTTTCTGTGTTATTATAAGGGGAACAGAGCAAATAAATGAGTTACATCTTGTGACCTTATCTGTGGAGGCCTTGAGATTTTGTTTTCTTATTCAATCATGGGATGTCAGCATCCCTTGCTAAACCAGGACATTTTGCCATTCCCCAATTGCCCATTGGGCAGCCAAGTGTCAGTAGCATTGCTGGGTTGGTCATCCATGCCAGACTGGGTAAGGGTGGCAGATTTCCTTCCAAGCAGGGAATTGGTGAACCAGAGAGGTTTTTAAAACAATTAACTATGGTTGATCAACAAAGCAACCGATTGGGCTGACTGATCTGTAGTTGTATTTCAGCTTTTTATTGTTCTCAATCACATCTGGGTTTAAATTGATATAATTATTACATACCTTGTTTACTTTAACCAGTGATGCATGGAGATTGTAGAGTAGGTAGAATTGCCTCCATTCTGACAGGCAAGCTAAAGGGAGAATTAGCTGATGGAAAATTTTGACGGTAATGGAAGAAAACAGTTTCTTGCAGAAGGATGGTCAGTACCCAGAGGTGATGATGTGAAGTTGTCAGTGTTGGACTGGGATGGACAAGGTCAGAAATCAGACAACACCAGGATATAGTTCCTCTACATTGGGGAAACCAAGCGGAGGCTTGGGGACCGCTTTGCAGAACACCTCCGCTCGGTTCGCAATAAACAACTGCACCTCCCAGTCGCAAACCATTTCCACTCCTCCTCCCATTCTTTAGATGGCATGTCCATCATGGGCCTCCTGCAGTGCCACAATGATGCCACCCGAAGGTTGCAGGAACAGCAACTCATATTCCGCTTGGGAACCCTGCAGCCCAGTGGTATCAATGTGGACTTCACCAGCTTCAAAATCTCCCCTTCCCCCACCGCATCCCAAAACCAGCCCAACCTGTCTCTGCCTCCCTAACCTGTTCTTCCTCTCACCCATCCCTTCCTCCCACCCCAAGCCCCACCTCCATCTCCTACCTACTATCCTCATCCCACCTCGTTGACCTGCCCGTCTTCCCTGGGCTGACCTATCCCCTCCCTACCTCCCCACCTATACTCCCCTCTCCACCTGTCTTCTTTTCTCTCCATCTTCGGTCCGCCTCCCCCCCTCCCTATTTATTCCAGAACCCTCACCCCATCCCCCTCTCTGATGAAGGGTCTAGGCCCGAAACGTCAGCTTTTGTGCTCCTGAGATGCTGCTGGGCCTGCTGTGTTCATCCAGCCTCACATTTCGTTATCCTATAATCCAATAGGCTCATTTGTAAACACAATCTTTCAGAGCCTAAAACCTGAAGAGGGACTGAGGCTCTGAAAGCTTGTGTTTTCAAATAAACCTGTTAGACTATAACCTGGTGCTGTGTGATTTCTGAGAGTATCCAGGGAGTTACAGACTGAAGTGAATCAGAAGAAGCAAAGAGATGAAGAATCGATATTCACATGTCCAATCCTATTTTTGCATTAGGTGCTCAAATGATTTATCACCGCTGCATGAGAAGCTAACTAAGTTTAATTAATCTCAAAATATACTTTGTGCTATTGCTGCTATTTGCTTGTATTTTTCAACATTAATATAAACAAAGCTCCTGAGATAGCACTTTCTAAACCCATGACCACTTCCAGCGAGAAGGGTAAGGGCAGCAGATTTGTGGGAACACCATCCCCTGTAAGTTCCCCTCTTAGGCCCAAACCACCCTGATTTCAGAGTATATCGCCCTCTCTCCTTCACTGTCACTCTGTCAGCATTTTCAAACTCCCTTTCTAACAGCTGTGCTGATATCCTAAAGACTGTAGTGATCCAGGAAGGCATGTCAGCAATGCTTTCCCCATGGCAATGAGGAGTAAACAATATAGGCTGCCATTTGCCAGCAAAAGACTGTATCCTGAGAAAGGATTAAAAAATAACAAGTTTGTTCCATTTTTAAATAAAGATTAAATGGGATCACTAAGTAAAAAGCACAACTAAACTACAGACCGGTCTCTCCACCCTGAATGAGAATTCTACCAATGATTCAGCAGAACAGCCCGATTCCAAATCTTCCCCAGGATCACAAAGTGAATGAACCAGAGGATAAGGTTATACATAAGCATTTGCCGAAATTGCAGAGATTATTCTGTCAATCAGATTTTCAGGACCATAGGATTGTCTAGGACTCTGTTGCTATTGGTTGGGCATTGCCAGAGTGGAATAAAAGTTGCTATAGTCCTACCAGATCATATGGTTGCTCTCTCATTAGAGAGAGATGGCTGGTGGTAGTTTAACTTGAGGGCCACCATGCCTCAGGCGAAGGGAGAGATTGAGAAGGACAGTCCTTCTTGGTAACCTCAGCTGTTACAGGAATTGAACCCTCCCTGTTGGCATCTCCAAAGACATTTTTCCCACCCCACCCTTGTCTGCCTTCCAGAGACACCACTCTCTCCGTGACTCCCTTGTCCGCTCCACACTCCCCTCCAACCCCACCACCTTTCCCCTGCAACCGTAGGAAGTGCTACACTTGCTCCCACACCTCCTCCCTCACCCCCATCCCAGGCCCCAAGATGACTTTCCACATCAAGCAGATGTTCACCTGCATGTCCGCCAATGTGGTATACTGTATCCACTGTACCCGGTGTGACTCGGTTCGCAGAAAACAACTGCACCTCCCAGTCACGAACCATTTCAACTCTCCCTCCCGTTCCTTAGACAACATGTCCATCCTGGATCTCCTGCAGTGCCATAATGATGCCACCCGTAGGTTGCAGGAACAGCGCCTCATATTCCGCTTGGGAACCCTGCAACCCAATGGTATCAATGTGGGTTTCACCAGCTTCAAAATGTCCCTTCCCACCACTGCATCCTGAAACCAGACCAGCTCGTCCCCACCTACCTAACCTGTTCTTCCTCTCACTAATCCCCTCTTCCCACTTCAAGCCACACCACCATTTCCTATCTACTAACCTCATCCCACCTCCTTGACCTGTCCATCTTCCCTGGACTGACCCCTCCCTACCTCCCCACCTATAATCTCCTCTCCACCTATCTTCTCCTCTATCTATCTTCGATCCACTTCCCCCTCGCTCCCTATTTATTTCAGAATCTTCCCCCAGCCCTCTTTTCTGATGAAGGGTCTAGGCCAGAAACGTCAGCTCTTGTGCTCCTAAGATGTTGCTTGGCCTGCTGTGTTCATCCAGCTTCACACTTTTTTATCTTGGATTCTCCAGCATCTGCAGTTCCCATTATCTCCAAGGGGAGCACTGTTCTCTGGATGACAATGCTTTTCAAATAAGATCTTGTAAAATATCTCATCCATGAGAAAAGCTAAAGAGCAAAGCATTACAGTAAACTTAATTAGCATCATAGGCAGACAGCCCACCGTTCTCAGCACAAACAGCCCTATTGGTATTTAATGGTAACATTTCTAGCATGGTGCCGTTGCCGTACACTATGAGCTGTAAGGTTTGTGGATCTGGAAAGGTAACACAAGGGGCAGGTGACTATCTTGAGCATTGATTTGGTTTGACTTGGTTTGATTTATTGTAGTCACGTGTACCTAAATACAGTGAGAAGCCTTGTTTTGTGAGCAGTGCAGGCAGATCATTAGCATCAAGGACATACTGATTATAGAATGTTAAACAGAGTGAGGCACACAGGCTACATTACACTCCCACCCCCATTAACTTGACTGGATGTTGTTGTGAGGATCATTCATCGTGCCGGAAAATCGAGAACTAGGGGCCACTGATTTAAAATAGGTGCCCATTTCAGACAGAGCTCTGAGACTTCAGAACTTTCATAAATTCATGAACATTCATAGCACAGAAAGAGGCCATTTCCTAACTCTTTGCCCATAGCTATGGTAACTCAGGTAAATATATAAATAACACTTCAATGTTACAAGAGCTTCAACCGTGCTGAAAGCAGAAAGTTCCAAACTCCCTCCACCATCTGACCACGCATTAACATCTTGTGTCAATTTCTTCTGCAAGGGTAGTGTTCCATGAGAAACTAATGTGAATGTCAATTCATGACCTGACCATTGAGTTTCTTAACACCATCTGCATTACACTGCCACCTAATCTCACCCTTAGTACAGTGGAAACTCCATAAGACACCAGAATGCATCTCTGACAATAGTAAAACAAAAATAAATATTAAAAATGTGGAGCAGGAAGTCTGATGTTTCGGGCCTAGACCCTTCACCAGGCCCGAACTGGCAGCCTTCTTTCTCCCATGATGCTGCTTGGCCTGCTGTGTTCATCCAGCTCTACACCTTGTTATCTTGGATTCTCCAGCATCTGCAGTTCCTATTATCTCTGATTAAAAATGTGGACTCTGGTTAATAGAGGCATTGCCATTGAGAAGTCTCCAGTTAACGATGAATGACAGTTAACTGCCAATCCTTGATCAACTTTTTGTTTTGAATAAGTAGGGATATGAAGGGTAAATGAATCAAAGTGAATAACTGGAGTTAAGGTACAGGGTATTATAAAGATTGTGACTTCTTATTTTTGTGCTTTCTAAAATTATGGACTGAAATGAGAAGAACTGTTTTGAAACCCAGAGGGTTACAAGGATGGGTACATAATTTGACCATGAGGATATTGATAGCTTTTGTGAATCTTGTTTGTGCAGATGTGAGTTCCAGCAGCATGCAGGCAAACTGGAGACGAGGATTTGTTTCCAAATGAAGGTGACTGGTTTGTGGACTCGAGACCAGGTATTATTATCACTAGTCCTTTGCCTGTTAACATATTGTGATTGGTTGTCAGGTGGCTGACAGCTTGGGAAAAATGCAACCAATCAGTCCAGAGGAGAAACCATGGGGTGTGTTGCAGTCAGAAAAGAAAACGTTCTTTCTTAGCTCTCTGCAGTAAGCCACTTTAAAATCAGCTTACATTTCCTTCAGCAGATACTGTGAGTTGTGACTTTGAATGAGATAAGTCAGCGAGCTTTCGTAAATGAACCAGTCAGCCTGTGTCTCGTGCAAGCCAGTCAAAATTTTCAAAAAAAGGAAGACCAAGGCGAAACTTTAGTAGCAGTGAGGACCAAGCTAAGATCTTGTGAACAAAGACTGCAGAACTGTTCCCAGTGTTTTTTATTTCTTGCTTATGTCTGACTGCCCACGAATATGTAAAAGGGGACTGATGAGTGGTTTTGAGTTTTAATTTGTAGAGTTTACCTAATTTAGCTTAATTGTTTACCTGTAGCTATAATCTAATGACCTGTAATAATTAATAATTCTTGTAAAGTACAAAATTTGGGTATGAAAACCAGGTAGTTTGGGGATTTTGCATACTTCCTTTCAAAGCTTTAACTTTTGTGCTGATTTGGGAACATCAGGGTTCACTTTCCAACATACCATCCCAGTGAATTGTCAAAGAATGGCAGAACTGCCTTGAGGCTCGAAATGGTTCCACATGTTCCTGAATATCACGCAAATGGTTTTTAATGCAAGCAAGGGAACATTAAAGGCATCAGTTCTCGTGCGTACCAATCCCCAAATCTAATGGCTTTTGATCTTTCACTAAATTCATCTCTTGATCTTTCCCCTTATTAAGTTGTATTTAATTATTATTTAATTTGGCTTAAACCATTTCTTCGTGTTGTTTATTTTAGCTGAACATTGTCTATCTCACTTTAGCACTTAGTTCAGATTTAATTGAGTTAAAGGGCTTGCAGGATTTTAAAAGCTCTTGTTCAGTTCCACATCAATCTCCCCATTGATTGTATGCAGCTAATCCTTCATGCTCCATGACATCTGTGCCTTTTGCTCCTTGATGTTACATTCTAATCATCGCGTCCTGATATTTGCAGATTCAGGGCTGTTCATCAAGCCATGTTATTACAGTCACATCACATTTACATCACAGGAACAGCTGTGTGGCACCCCTGACCCATGCTGTTGCTTGTGCTGAGTACAGGTCTCCTTTTCTTCTTATTCCATCACTTTATCCTTCTGTGTTGTTCTCTACCTTCTCCCTAAATGGTCGCATTGCAATATTTTTTAAAAGCATGAAACTTATAAATACTTATAAACACATCAACGAATACCAGTCACGGACGGACATAGAGCAGTTTTTCCGCCGTCTTCGCCTGCATGCCTACTTCTTCAACCGGGAACCCAACCCTCCTTCCACTGACCCCTTCACCCGCTTCCAACACAAGTCCTCCTCCTGGACACCACCCCCAGGCCTCCTACCCTCCCTCGACCTCTTCATCTCCAACTGCCGTCAGCTCTCTGATGAAGGGTCTAGGCCCGAAACGTCAGCTTTTGTGCTCCTGAGATGCTGCTTGGCCTGCTGTGTTCATCCAGCCTCACATTTTATTATCTTGGAATCTCCAGCATCTGCAGTCCCCATTATCTCTGAACTTATAAATACTGATGTCCAGTAAGATTTTGGTTTGCGCATTCCCAGGAGTCTGTGCGCAGGTACAACAAGCAGTTAGGAATTGCCATTTGCTCTTATCACAAAGGAGTTTGAGCACCTGGCTGAAGGACCCTCACTAGCTTTGTCCTGGTTGTTGATGAGATCAGATCAGACCTGGCACACTGTGTACAATATTTGGTCTGAAAATGTTAGAAAAGATAGTTTGGAATTGGAGGCAGTACAGTGAAGATTGATTAACCTGATCACAGTGATGGCAGCGTTTTCTACTGGTCAAAGAGTGAGTAAAATGGATGTATGCTGTTTGGAATCTCATTGAAATGCTAACAATTATGAATGGGTTTGGCAGGGCAGAGCCCTTTCCTGAGAGGTTGAAGAATTTAGAACGAATGGGTACAGTCATAGGATAAGGAGCTAATCATTGAGATGAGGAGAAATTCCCATCTTCAAAGAGCTGTCAATTTTTGAAACTCTCCCCCAGAGGGTTGTGAGGTCCCCTTCATTGAACTTATATAAGGCCAGGAAGACAGGTTTTTGGTCTCTTGGGGAATAAAGAGATGAGGGGTGGGGGTGGGCCAGAAAAATGAATTGATGCCCAGGATCAGGCATGAATGACAGCTTGATGGGCTGAATGGTGTACTCCTGCTTTGTTTGCTTATGTTCTTGTCATTGAAAGATGACTGTTGTTGATATAAGTGGACAAGAACTTCATCCTTTCAGATACATCTATTTCCTGGTTTATTGCAGGCATTACTCCTGTCTGAAATAAAGCAGGGTTGCGTCTATGTTCAGGCAGCAGAAGGGAGAATTCTATTGGAAAGCGCAAAAACGGCTACATTGTCGAGTTCAGAGCCTGAATTCTTTTAAAACTGTATTCTCCAAATGATGAAACAACTGGATGATGGTGTGTATTTAGCAGTGTGTAGTCTGACTGTTGCTGAGTGAGATTCACTGTGAAAAAAAAACATTTTGCTAAATGTCTCATATTATTGAAAAACTGCTCAAATTTCCCATGAGAGAAGAAATTGAAACAAGTTATTGCCCCTCTCCACTATCTGTCCCCAGCTGTTATGTTCCTTGTGTTCGTTGAAGATATTTTCACTTCTTTGGGGAAATAATGAAAGCCAAAGTAATTGAAACAGGTCAGAAATTGTTTAAATTCCAGCTGGATTGTGACTACCACTGAGTCAAAGTCTTCTGAAACGAAAATGATAACTTACAAGAAAAAAAGGTCTGTTCCAAATCCAATATTAAATGTCAGACACTGAAACTTTCATAAATTGAAAATTGTCCAAATTCTATTTCATTCTTAGCTATTCTCATGCAAACATCACCATTGATTCATCAGCAATGGCCTGGCACTGATGCACAGAAATTGCAAAGACTAAAATTGTTTCAAATGAAAACCTAAAGTAAAGCTCACTGTCAGAGATAATGGGAACTGCAGATGCTGGAGAATCCGAG
Source organism: Stegostoma tigrinum (assembly GCF_030684315.1). NCBI lineage: Eukaryota > Metazoa > Chordata > Chondrichthyes > Orectolobiformes > Stegostomatidae > Stegostoma > Stegostoma tigrinum. Next base: position 3,630,160 of record NC_081368.1, on the reverse strand, counting down.
ATAACAAAGTGTGGGGCTGGATGAACACAGCAGGCCAAGCAGCATCTTAGGAGCACAAAGGCTGACGTTTTGGGCCTAGACCCTTCGAGGCTGCTGCTTGACCTGCTGTGTTCATCCAGCTCCACACTTTATTATCTCTAAAGCTCACTACCAACTGTGATAAAATGCAAGTCTAACTCAGAGCACTTCAGCACACAAAGGTCTTCTGATGGTCAATGGTTGTTCTACGATCTGTACCTGCACAATGGTCAATGGACGCTCTGCTGTCTGTATCTGGATAATGTACAATGACAGGCCTGCTGTTTGTATCTGGACAAACCTGCATCTCAGATTTACTGTGCTGTCACTGGATCGATGCTGACACTGACCGCAGCAACAATACTGCTCAGAAAGCTGCTATTCTGTCCAAATCATCCATGATGGCCCTTATGATCCATATGAGACTCCTCATCATATCTTGTCCTCTTACTTTCCAAATTTCTTCTGTCCTTTTCTCCGTCATGTTCATTTCCAGCTTCTCCTTAGAACTGGAAAAGATATTTGTTGGTAGCTGAAAATATCAACCTATATTATGAATCAACAGTACTTCACCAACTACCTCCGAATAGCAAATAAAGTCGAGGAAAAGTACAACTACTCTGTTGCTTGAAAATTGACTTTCTTTAGCGGTGAATGATGGCGCTGTGCCCATTGACTAACTGCTTATTTTCCAGCCTGGTCTACACTCTGTATGATTGAACAACATTTCATCAAAACCCACTTGCAGTGTTCACAGGCTTGGGAAAGGAGCATTTCCACAGCCTATGAATGATCATGAGAGACAAGGATGCTGACACAAGTTATTTTGTGTTGGCGAGTCATGCACTGAAGAGAACTTCATAAAACACACAGAGATTGTACAATCTAGAACTGACAACTGTTTAATTGGGTCCCAGAACAATTTGTAGAACATGGCACTAAAAACAATGCAGTGCTCCCTCAGCACTGACCCTCCGACAGTGCGGCACTCCCTCAGGACTGACCCTCCAACAGTGCGGCACTCCCTCAGCACTGACCCTCCGACAGTGTGGCGCTCCCTCAGCACTGACCCTCCAACAGTGCGGCGCTCCCTCAGCACTGATCCTCTGCCAGTGCGGCACTCCCTCAGCAGTGACCCTCCGACAGTGCGACACTCCCTCAGCACTGACCCTCTGCCAGTGCGGCACTCCCTCAGCAGTGACCCTCCAACAGTGCGACACTCCCTCAGCACTGACCCTCTGCCAGTGCGGCACTCCCTCAGCACTGACCCTCCGACAGTGCGGCACTCCCTCAGCACTGACCCTCCGACAGTGTGGCGCTCCCTCAGCACTGACCCTCCAACAGTGCGGCGCTCCCTCAGCACTGATCCTCTGCCAGTGCGGCACTCCCTCAGCAGTGACCCTCCGACAGTGCGACACTCCCTCAGCACTGACCCTCTGCCAGTGCGGCACTCCCTCAGCAGTGACCCTCCAACAGTGCGACACTCCCTCAGCACTGACCCTCTGACAGTACCCACCCCCTCAGCACTGACCCTCCGACAGTGCGGCACTCCCTCAGCACTGACCCTCCGACAGTGCCCACTCCCTCAGCACTGACCCTCCGACAGTGCGGCACTCCCTCAGCACTGACCCTCAGACAGTGCGGCGCTCCCTCAGCACTGACCCTCCGACAGTGCCCACTCCCTCAGCACTGACCCTCTGCCAGTGCGGCACTCCCTCAGCACTGACCCTCCGACAGTGCCCACTCCCTCAGCACTGCCCCTCCAACAGTGTGGCATTCCCTCAGCACTGACTCTCCAACAGTGTGGCATTCCCTCAGCACTGACTCTCCAACAGAGCAGCACTCCCTCAGCACTGCCCCTCCAACAGTGTTGCACTCCCTCAGCACTGACTCTCCAACAGTGTGGCATTCCCTCAGCACTGACCCTCCGACAGTGCGGCGCTCTCTCAGTACTGACTCTCCAACAGTGTGGCATTCCCTCAGCACTGATCCTCTGATCGTTTGGCAATTCCTCAGTTTTGAGCCTGTGCCAACATTAGCACTGCTATTGATTTCTGAGCTGAAGCCTCTACGCTGTGAATTGAATAAATAACTTTCTGATTGAAGTGGTGGGAGTGCAACTGACTCTGTGCCCCACTTCAGACAAATCTGTCTACGATACCGAGAAAGATCACACACCACAGAGGCATATAAGTTCTTAATAACCTCTATCCCGTCCCAGGAATGTCCAATTCAGTAATTATGATCCAAAACAAAGTTGCTAGAAAGGTTCAGCAGGTCTGGCAGCAACTGTGGGGGAGAAAAAAGAGTTAACGTTTTGGGTCCGGTGACCCTTCCTCAGAACTGAATTCTGAATAATTATGATGTTTCGTCACTGTTGCAGTCTCTAATGTGTGATGGGCAGTTTGTACATCTCAAGACCCCATGAGCAGCTCTATGTGAGATGTGGTTCATCTTGACCAGGTAGAAGGGGGAAATGGAGAATTGGAAAATTGGAGAATTTCCAAAAATCTAATATCCCAGTGACGTTGTCCAAAAAAACCTTATTCCTCCTGGTTCATTGTGAGCCATGTGCTGCTGTTTATCCTTCGAGAAATATCAATTACCTGTTGTGATCAATGTTTCTAGTTTGTATCATGACTGGTGTCTCCTGACGTTCAGGTGATCTTGTCTCTGGTAGTGAGTGGTCAATGTGGGGAGTCCTTTACTTGTTCTCAATGGCTCACTCTGCCTCTCTTTCCCCAGCTTTTGCAATTTTATTGACGACTATCGCATAACCTTGCAGCTGCGTATTTTTAGCTCCACAGGGTTTATTCAAACATATTATGATTTAAATTTCAGCCCTTTAAAGCACAAGGACATACAGGATCCTTGCCTTTATAAATACAGGCACAGGGCACTAAAGCAAGAATGTTATTCCTAACCTTCATAAATCACTGGCTCAGCCTCTCCTTGTGTGTTATACCAAGTGCACAGCGCGTCACTTTTGGAAAGTTGTCCAAGTGTCTGCCTGAATGAAGAGGAAATCCATTAGAATGGAACCTGTGATCACGAGAAGTTTTAAGATACGTTTTGCTCTGGTGAGTGTGGAGAACCAAAGGTAACATTTGAGGTAATTAACAACAATACTGGTGGATGAAGACTAGAGATGCTGAAAGCTGGTGGAAACAGATTCAATTTTATTCAGTTTCAAACGAAGCATAGAAAATGAAAGGAAAAGACCATTTGGCCCATCAAACCTGCTCCACCATTCAATATGATCATGGCTGATCATCCAACGTTGTCCTCTGTTTGCACGTTCCCCTCATACTATTTGATCCCATTAGCTCTCAGGGTTACATTGGTACACATGGCTGGTCTGCAATGCAGAAAGACACCAGCAGCATGAGTTCAAGTCCTGCTTGGCCGAGGTTACCATGAAGGACTCTCCTTCCCAGCTTCTTCCCTTGCCTGAGGCAAGGTGACCCTCAGGTTAAACCACCAGCACTTATCTGTCTCTCATGAGAGAGCAGGACCATGTCCTGGTAGCTTTAGTTTTCACTTTAACAACTAAATTAATCTCCTTCCTGAAAACATTTAATTTTTTAGCCTCAACCAGTTTTTTTTGTGGCAGAGAATTCCACACGCTCACCATTCCCTGACTGATTTATTTTATTATCAAAGATAATAGGAACTGCAGATGCTGGAGAATCCGAGATAACAAGGTGCAGAGCTGGATGCACACAGCAGGCCAAGCAGCATCAGAGAAGCAGGAAAGCTGACATTTTGGGCCTAGACTCTTCTCTAGGCCTGAAACGTCAGCTTTCCTGCTCCTGTGGTGCTGCTTGGCCTGCTGTGTGCATCCAGCTGTACACCTGATTTTATTATCATGTGTGCCAGTGGTACAGGCAGATCATAGTAAGCAAGGATGTACAGATAAAAATGGCTTAGACAGAGGCATAGAGGTTACATTGCACAGGGCATGCTTTAGGCGTGATCAACATAATTTCAGGCTAGAGAGTCCATTCATCAGTCTGATAACGGCCGGGAAGAAGCTGTTCCTGAACCTGCTCGTGCGTGTGTTCAAGCCTCTGTATCTTCTGCCTGATGAAAGAGGCTGTAGGAGGTGATGATGTTGGCAGCATTTCTGCGGCAGTGAGCTGTGTAAATGGAGTCCATGGATGGAAGGTTGGCTTCTGTGATGGGTCTGGGCTGTGCCCATCACCTTCTGTAGTTTGTCACTGTCCTGGGCAGAGCAGTTGCCGTACCAGGCTGTTATGCACCCGGACAGTATGTTTTCAATGGTGCATCTGTAGAAGTTGGTGAGGGACCTTATGGACACGGCAAATTTCCTGAGCTGCCCGAGGAAGAAGAGATGTTGTTGTGCCTTCTTGGCCATCAAATTGACATGGGAAGTCCAGGACAGGTTATTAATTATGGTCACTCTAAGGAACTTGACACTGTCCACTCTCTCAACCTCAGTTCTGTTGTTGTAGATGGGGACATGTTCTCCTCCTTTCTTTCTGAAGCTAGTTTTGCTGATTTTGAGAGGGAGATTGCTCTCGTTGCACCATGTCACCAAGCCTTCTATCTTCCTTCTGTATTTTGACTCGTCATTGTTAGAAAAATAAATGGTCTATTGGCCCTTATTACAAGCAGATTGAAGTAGAAGGTTAACAAAGTCTTGCTATAAATGTACACCATTTTGGTGGCTGTATCTGGAACACTATGTACAGTTTTGGCCTGCACACTTAATGCAGGGTGTATGAGGTGAAGCCGTTTGGCTCAAAGGGTCGTGCATCTCAGTGGGTCTTTCCCCCGGAGAATTATGCAGTCTGCATTATTGAATCTGTTTCAGGTTGAGGTAGACTGATCTTTGCTCTCTCAAGGCATCGAGGGGTTAGGAGAATGGGTGTGATAGTGGAGCTGAAGCCTGTCATGATCGTACTGAATGGCAGAACAGGCTCGATAGCTGATGGTCCACTCCAGCCCCTATTCCTTGTGTCTTTGTGAGTTGCACAATTTTTCAAAGAACTGACATGAGCAAGAGGGGCTAGATTTCAGAACTGCAACATCAAAAATGCGAAAAAGAATGCGCCATCCATTAGCGAATGTTCAGTCACAGAGAAAATTGGCTCACAATGTGTAGCTATATTTTATTGAAACAAATTTGACCCAATATAGTTTCAGAACACATATTCTCATCTATTTTAAATAACCTTTTTCTCCACAGTGAGGCTTTAAGTTTCATTTTGTCCTTTCATGAGTCAAATAAGCATCCATGATTTTTCTAAGCTGTTATGTGATTTTTCTAAAGTTTTAAATTGTTTTTTATTACTTGGAAACTCTCCAGCACTACCTGCCGTTGTTCTGATTCCTTTGCGTACTCTCACACCAACTCCCTTTGCCATTATTGCTTCTGCTTGCAGAATCTCTCTGACAGGTTTGGCATCTAGTTAAGCTATTTCAATAGTTTTTTTAAAAAATCACTCATAGGACATGGGTGTGCCTGGCTGGGACAGCATTTATTGCCCATCCCTAGCTGCCCCTTGAGAAGGTGGTGAACCGCTGCAGTCCATGTGCTGTCGACAGATTCACAATGCCATTAGCAGGGGAGTCCCAGGATTCTGAGACAGTGACATTGAAGAAAACAGCGATACATTTCCGAGTCAGGATGGTGAGTGGCTCGGAATGGAACTTGCAGGGGGTGGTCTTCCCATGTATCTTCTGCACTCGTCCTCCTGGATGGTAGAAGTCGTGAAGGTGATATCTAAGGAGCCTTTGTGAATTCCGGCAGTGCAACTTGTAGATGCTAGTGAGCAATGGTGTCGGAGGGAGTGTATGCTTGAGGATGTGGTACCAATCAAGCTGGCTGCTTTGTCCTGGAAGGTGCCAAGCCTCTTTTTTGGCTACACCTATCCAGGTAAGTGGGGAGTACTCCATTGTACTCCCTGTAAATAGTGGGCTCTCATTGTGAAGAACACTGCCATGGCCCACTCAGGAAAGTGCACTCACTCTTGAGTTCTGCTACTCTCAGGGTCACTATGAAAGTTAATTAGTTAAAATCCACAGAAACATTTGCTCAGAAACCTTTGAACAGGTTCCTGAACTTAACGAGAAGTACAGTTACTCCAAATGAACAAGTACTCACCACAGGTAACCAAAACTATGAATTATTCACAAAAAACCCTTCTCTTTGAAACTCTAACCCATTAAAAAAAACTACATACAGGCACAAACAAAAAGCATGGTGTATGGGTGGAGAAAAAAAACACTGGTGAAGCACAGTTCAATAGTACCAATCCATAGGACCTCATAAAGTGTTCCTTTGCTTCCCAACACCTTCTGTTCTCTGATCACCTTCTTCAGATTCTTTCACTGTTTAAAGGAGGCAGAGGATTAGTGGTAGAGTCATAGAGTCATACAGTACAGAAACTGACCCTACAGTCCAACCGGTCCATGCCAAACGTAATCCCAAATGAAGCTAGTCCCACTTGCCTGCATTTGGCCCATATCCCTCTAAACCTTTCCTATTCATGTACTTATATCCAAATATCTTTTAAATGTTGTCTCTGTAGCTGCACCCATCTCTTCCTCGTTCCACACACTGTCTGTGTAAAAAAATCCTTCCCCCCTCTCCTCAAAAATGTAGCTCTGAGTAGATTAATTATAAAGGCTCAGTCTCTAGTTAAAGGTGTCAACTGACATGAACTGGTGACAGAAACTGTGTGGCTTTCTTTAAGCCTCAAGTACTTTCACTGCTGAGATAGAGGTACGGAATTTGCTCATCTGCCATTCGGCGGCGTCTCCCCCCCTAGTGTAAATACTCAAGCTGTTCACAGCCCAGGAGCCAATCAGAGAGCTGTTGTCAAGCTGATGGCTTCTGTCATTTACATTTGGCCACAACTGCATAAATCAGTAATAAACTGCGAGACAAATCATACTCCACGTACAGACGCAGGTGGCCTGGTACCTTATCTCCCCCACCGCTTCTTATATATCATCAGTGTAAACACGACTCACAATGAATTCCAGGAACATGTGAGAAAGTGCAGAAATTCCTTTCACAGCCAACTGTTTTAAAACAGCCCTTCCCCGTTGTGGTCTGCAACCAAAAATGAAGAAAATCATAAAAAGATACATTCTTTATAAAGCATTCGCCCGGAGGGCAGATGAGTACTCAGTTTAATGCCTGGTTCACATTCAGCACCTGTGCCAGTGCAGCACTCTCTCAGCCTGGCACTACATAGGAATTGCCAAACTGAGCTTCACACTCAAGTCACACTAGAGTGGGTCTTGTTCCCACAGTTCATTGCCACGGTACAAGAATGACAATTTGGTTGAGAATTTAGGAGGCATTGTTAGTAAGTTTGTGGGTGATGACACAATTGATGGTGTAGTGGAGGATGAAGAAATCATTACAAAGAAATCTTGACAACAGGGCCAATGGGCTGACTTATGGTCGGGCCTTTGAGAGTGTTGTTGAACAGAGAGACCTAGGGATAACAAAGTGTGGAGCTGGATGAACACAGCAGGCCAACTAGGGATTCAGGTACATAGTTCCTTGAATGTGGTGTCACTGTTAGACAGGGTCATTAACAATGTGTTGCCTTCATTGCTCAAAACACCCACTATAGGATTTGGGATGCCATGTTGTGGTTGTACAGGAAATTGGTGAGGCCACATTGGAGACGCTGGGACTCTTTTAACTGGAGTATTGGATGTTGAAGTGTGACCTCATAGAGGTTTAAAAAATCATGAGGGATGTAGGGAAGGTGAATAGCAAAGGCATTTTCCCTTGAGCAGGGGAGTTCAAAACCAGAAGGTATTTATTTAAGGTGAGAGGAGAAAGATTTAAAGGGACCTGAGGGGTATCCTCTTCACACAGAGAGTGGTTCGTATGCAGAAAGAACCGCCAGAGGAAGTAATAGATACAGGTACAGTTACAGCATTTAAAGGACTTTTGAATGGGTACATGAGCATGAAAGGTTTGAAGGGATTTGGGCCAAATAGGAATAGTTTAGTTGGGAAGCTTGTTTGGCATGGACAATTTGGACCAAAGGGTCTGTTTCCTTGCTATATGACTGTTGACTGTACAACTGAGTCATAGCTGTCACATTCCAGAATGTTTAATATAGTATAATTGAATAAGGCAAGGATGTGGTAGCAATTTTCATGAAAAGTTTCCCAATGACATAATCAATCACAGGGGAGTGAATTGGACAAGTGAAATGAATCAGCAAATACTCAGGATAGTAGCACCTGGGGAAAACATACCGGCCATGTCAATGTTGCCCGTGTCTTCAGATTTATATTTTATGATCTCTTTTGATCTGTTTAGGGAAACTGTTTTTTGGTATTCATTATGTTATTGGAAAGGCACCAGGGATTAAACTGCCCTGGAAAGGAGATGTAATGTAATGGCTTAATGGCAGTTCAGGAAATTGTTGACACTGAAGTCATAGAATCATAAAATCATTGCAGAAGGTCTGGCCAATCAAGTCTACACCAACCCTTGGAAAAGCATTCCATCAAGACTCACTTCCTGCCCCCCGCCCCCAGCAACCCTTTTCCCTGTATCCCTGCAGTTCCCATAGCTAATCTACCATAACGTGCACATCCCTGAACACTATGGGGCAATTTAGCATGGCTAATCTACCATAACGTGCACATCCCTGAACACTATGGGGCAATTTAGCATGGCTAATCCACCCTAACCTGCACATCTTTGGACTACGGGAGTAAAATGGAATACCTAGACACAGAAGAGATACAGGAAGAACTGAGATTGTGTCCCTGGAAACAGAGGTCAGAGGACAATTTTATAGAGCTGTTTGAAATGAAGAAAGAATTTGATAGAGTAGATGGGAACAAAGAGGCAAAGAAGGAGGGGGAGTGAAGTGATGTAGAATTAAGAAAATTGGTAAAAAAAATAGACACAGGGGAGCGCAGCAAACAAGAAAGTGGTTTGCGCAGTGAGTTGTCAAGATTCAGAAGGTGCTGCCTGCAAAGGTGAGGGGTGCAGATTCAATAATAATTTGCAAAAAGGAATTGAATGTACAATTGAATGGGGAATTTTGCAGGGCTCTGGGCAAGAATAGGGTTGGAAAGGGTGGGAAACTAATTCAATATCCCTTTCAAAGGGCCAGCATGGGTGTGTTGGACCAAATACAATCTTTGGGACCTTGTTTTGTGTAAAATTGGGCCAAATGCAGTCAAATAGGACTAGTTTAGTTGGGAAGCTTTTTTGGCATGGGCGAGTTGGACCAAAGGGTCTGCTTCCATGCAGTATGACTGTTGACTACATTACAACAGTGACCAGACTTCAGAAGCACATCATTGGCTGTAAAAATGCTGAGACTTCCTGAGGTTATGAGAAATGCAAGCCTTTCCTTTTTCTTTACAATTTGAACAGATGCCAAATTAACAAAAGTACTTTATTGAGTAAATAAATATTTAATATAATGTCACATTGTTATTGCATTCCACTTGCTTCAAGCACTTAAAAATTGTGTCACAACGACGATTTTATGCACAACCTATTAAGCTGCATTAACACGTTTTTAATAAATGAATGTACACTGGGGAATTAGATAGATAAACAGGAACATGACTCTAATGCTAACCAGTATCTCTGGGCTTCAATGAATAGTTTGCTATGTTGTGGTTAGCTGCAGTTTACAGTCTCTTTGGAATTTCTTGTTGAAAGGTCACAAGATTTGAAATGTTAACCCTGTTTCTCTCTCCATAGGTGCTGCCACACCTGCAGAGCTTCTCCCTAATACTCTCTTACAACCTCTTCCAGAACAGACCATAAGACATAGGAGTAGAAATTAGGCCATTCAGCCCATCGAGTCTGCTCCACCATTCAATCATGGCTGATAAGTTCCTCAACCCCATTCTCCTGCTTTCTCCCCATAACCCTTGATCCCCTTGATAACCAAGAACCTATCTATCTCCGTCTTAAATATACTCAATGACCTGGCCTCCACAGCCTTCCATGGCAGTGAGTTCCACCACTCTCTGGCTGAAGAAGTTTCTACCTATCTCCGTTCTGAAAGGTCTTCCCTTTACTCTAAGGTTGTGCCCTCGGGTCCTCGTCTCTCCTACCAATGGAAGCATCTTCCCAACATCCACTCTGTCCAGGCCATTCAGTATTCTGTAAGTTTCAATTAGATCCCTCCTCATCCATCTAAACTCCAATTAGTGCCAGAGTCCTCAAACATTCATCATATGTTCCATCAGGTGGAAGGTACAGAAACGTGAACACATGCACCACCAGATTCAATAACAGCTTCTTCCCTGCCTTTTTGAGACTGATGACTGGATCTCGATAACTTTGAGTAATGCTGATCTTTCTGATGTTGATCTTGCCTTACGCACCTCCTGTGCAGCGTAACCTGTATGCCCGATTCTGTCCAAGTGTTTTTCTCACTCTATGATCTTGCTTACTGTAAGTGCCTGTACAGCTCATAAACAAAGCTTTTCACTGTACATAGAAACAGGTGACAAGAAATCAAATCAAACCAAACTCTCTGTTTACCTTTCAGATTTCCAGCATCTGCAGTTCTTTTTTTTTGTGTGAACATTGATATTGGAATGACAGCTGGAACGCAATTATGTTTCAGTTTGGATCCCCGTTATTTTGGTTCAGTTTTTATCTGACCAGGCACAGGAAGAGGATTTGTGATAATGGGAACTGCAGATGCTGGAGAATCCAAGATAATAAAATGTGAGGCTGGATGAACACAACAGGCCCAGCAGCATCTCAGGAGCACAAAAGCTGACGTTTCGGGCCTAGACCCTTCATCAGAGAGGGGGATGGGGAGAGGGAACTGGAATAAATAGGGAGAGTGGGGGAGGCGGGCCAAAGATGGAGAGAAAACAAGATAGGTAGAGAGGAGAGTATAGGTGAGGAGGTAGGGAGGGGATAGGTCAGTCCAGGGAAGATGGACAGGTCAAGGAGGTGGGATGAGGTGGTAGGTAGGAAATGGAGGTGCAGCTTGAGGTGGGAGGAAGGGATGGGTGAGAGGAAGAACAGGTTAGCGAAGTGGGGACAGGCTGGGCAGGTTTTGGGATGCAGTGGGGGAAGGGGAGATTTTGAAGCTGGTGAAGCCCACATTGACTGTGGACTGCAGGGTTCCCAAGCAGAATATGAGTTGCTGTTCCTGCAACCTTCAGGTGGCATCATTGTGGAAGAGGATTTGGTGAGCCTCCTTGTTCGTATTCATGTGTGAAGACTTTCATTAACTCTTGCTCAAATTCTCTCTCTGCCGGCAACTGAATTCACTCAAGAATAAAGCCGAGCTGTGAACAAAGATGGGCAGGAAGAACACGGATCTATTCAATTGGCCCACACAGTGATGATAACTTGGACGAGGCAATGCTGATGCTTCTCCTTCAGCCATGTGATGGCTGTGTGAAAATCTAGCTCAAGAAAAGAAAATAAAGCAGCTGGAAAATCTCTCTGCGCTTTCCCCTGGGAGATTGAAACTAGTCCCACTGATCCCTCTACTTCTGATTTATATTACAAATTTATGACAAATGTAAATATTTAATGTCTTTTACATTAAGGTTCCAATAAAGTTACTCTTTTCCTGTAAAAGATTTTTATGCTGTATACTTTCACCCATATTCTATTAAACTCCATTTACAAATTCTGAATGAAAAGACTCATGTTTTTTATCCTCCTATCACCAGTCTCTTATCCCACACTATGAACTCGATTCCCTCTAGCTACTTTTGTCTTCTTTCTCTGTCTCTCTCACCATGTCTCTCCACTTGTGTGTCTCTCTGAGTCTCTCTCTGTATCTCTCTCTCCATGTCTCTCTCTCTCTCTACATCTGTCTCTGTGTCTCTCTCCCTATGTCCCTCTCTCTTTCTGTGTTTCTCTCCCTGTGACTTTCTCTCCCCTTGTGTCTCACTCTCTCTGTCTCTGTCTCTCTCTCTCTCCCTCGCTCTCTCTCTCTCTCTCATTGTGTCTCTTCTCCCTGTGTCTCTTTCTGTGTCTCTGTGAGTGTATCTCTCTCTCTCTCTCTCTTTGTCTCTCTCTGATACACCAGAGCCATTGGGTAGCTCCTTTTCGCTCATATCTAAGGTAGATACTTTGAGTTGAAATGCAACTTCAAGGATCTGATTACAAATCCGGCCAAGCTGTGCAGCTCTGGGTTACTGCCTACTCCTACAATTTTCCTCTCTGACCCTCCATCACTGCCCTGTGAGAGTCTTCTACATGCCTCTTCACAGTCCCCTGAGATACTCCTACACTCCTTAGATACCCCCATAGTCTCCGTTTAGGTACCACTCACCGGCCTGCCTGCGATCTCAGCAGCCAGCCTTGGTTCTTAATGAATGTGATGTGCTCGAATACACTCCCTCTCCAACACTGAACCCCATCGTTCTGCTCTGATTCTAAAACAGCAGCTGAACCAATGTGTATGCAGTTTTACGCGAAAATATTCTTATTTAGGTTCTTTTCAAATTGCCTGCTGTGTCAGTCAAGGTCTTTATCTTGTTTCGCCAGTGTAGGAGACATGGGGCCTTGGCACAGCTGGTAAGGCTTCAGCTGCTAAATAAAACAAGACTCTAAGGTGTTAGGGGCAAGGTACTGGCATGGATAGAGGATTGGCTAACTGGCAGAAGGTGGAAAGTTGGGGATAAAGGGGTCTTTTTCAGGATGGCAGCTGGTAACCAGTGGAGTTCCACAGGGGTCAGTGTTGAGGCCACAAATATTCATGTTACACATTATCAATCTGGACAAACAAACTGAGGACATTGTTGCTTAGTTTGCAGATGACGCAAAGATAGATGGAGAGGCAGGTGGTGTTGGGGAAGCAGGGAGGCTGCAGAAGGACTTGGACAGATTAGTAGTATGGGTAAAGACATGGCAGATGGAATACAATGTGGGAAGTGTGAAGTTATGCACTTTGATAGGAAGAATAGAGGCATAGACTACTTTCTAAATGGGAAAGGCTTTGGAAACCTGAAGCACAAATGGACTCGGGAGCCCTAGGTCAGGATTCTCTTAAGGTTAACATTTAGCTGACACTTAGCAAGGCAAATGCAACTTTAGCATTCATTTCAACAGGGCTAGAATACAAGAGTAGAGATGTACTGCTGAGGCTGTATGAAGCTCTGGCCAGACTATTGTGAGCCATTTTAGGTCTTGTATCAAATCCAGACCGTGCTTGGAAGGGTCCAGAGGGTGTTTACAAGAATGATCCTGAGAATAAAGGGTTTGTCACACGAGCAGTTGAGGACTCTGGGTCTGCATTCAATGGTATTTTGAAAGGTAAGGAGGATCTCATAGAAATATACAGAATACTGAGAGGCCTGGATGGACTGGATGTGGAGAAGATGTTTCTACTCATAGGAGAGACTAGGGCCCGAGGGCGCAGCCTCAGAGTGAAGTGAACTGAGATGAGGGCGAATCTTTTTTCCAGCTAGAGGATGGTCAATCTGTAGAACTCATTGCCACAGGGAGCTATGAAGGTCAAGTCACTGAGTGTATTTAAGACAGAGATAGATAGGTTCTTGATTGGTAAGGAGGTCAAATGTAATGGGGAGAAGGCAGGAGCAGGGTTCAAAAATATATCAGCCACGGCCAAATGGCAGGGCAGATTCAATGAGCTGAATTAGGTGGATTGGCCATGGTAAATGTGGGCCTACAGGGATAGGGTGGGATGTTCTTTGGCAGGTCAGTGTTGAGTCAATGGGCTGAATGGCCTGTTTCTGTACTTTTGAAATTCTGTGTGTCTGTGGTGGGTCTATATCTGTTTCTCTACCTAATGGTCTTAATTCCTCATTCAAATGCCTCCCCACTCTTTCCGTTACATTGCCGGTTGCCTTTATCCAGATGGGGTCATCCCATCTGGTCTTCTCTTCATCACATCACCTCTGGAGAAATCACAGCGAGGTGCCTTCGCGTTGGTAGGAAGCAGGCTGCCCTGCTGCACATGTTTACCAACTCTCTAGACCTTGGACCCACGTCCAGCACCGTCTCAAAATCCAGCCTACATTCTCAGAGTGAAGAATTTGATTTAATTTGGGTTATTGTACTCACATGCATCCAAGTACTATGAAAGGTTTTGTTTTGTGAGCAGTACAGGCAGATCATAATATATAAGGGCATATAGATCATAGGGTGCTTAACTAGAGTGAGGCATGCAGATTACACTGAACAGGAGGTGCACAAAGCAAGATCAACATTAGATTTGAAATTAGAGTTCCATTCATCAGTCAAATAATGAGGAAAAAGCTGTTCTTGAACCTGTTAATGTGTGAGTTTAAGGTTCTGTATTTTCTGTCCTGATGAAGAGGTTGTAGGAGGTCATTTCTGGAGTATGGTGGGTCTTTGATGATGTTGACGGCCTTTCTGTGGCAACGAGCCCGGTAACTGGAGCCCATGGATGGAAGGTTGGCTTCCATGATGGTCTGAACTGTGCGCATCACCTTCTGTAGTTTCTAATGGTTCTCAGCAGAGCCACTGCCACACCAGGCCGTTCTGCACCCGGGCAGTTTGCTTTCAATGGTGCATCTGTAGAAGTTGGTGAGGGACCTTATGGACATGTCAAATTTCCTGAGCCACCTGAGGAAGAAGAGGAGTCGTTGTGCCTTCTTGACTGTAGCATCTACGTGGGAAGGCCAGGACGGATTGTCAGCTATTGTCATTCCTAAGAACTTGCTGCTCTCCAGTCTCTCAAGCTCAGTTCCAGAGATGGAGGCTTTGACCCGCTCTCTTCTTTCTGAAGTCGATGATCAGTCCTTCAGTTGTGCCAACATTAAGAGAGAGAGGTTCTCAGCATTGCACCATGACACCAAGCCCTCTGTCTCCTTCCTGTATTCTGGCTCATCATTGCTAGACATCCAACCTACCACGATGGTGTCATTGGTGAACTTGGAGATGGTATTCATTTGGAGTTTGGTAACACAGTTGTGGGTGTACAGGGGAGTAGAGTAGGGAGCTGAGGACGCATCCTTGGGGGGCTCTAGTGCTGAGTATTGTGGAGGGGGTGCAGTTACCTACTCTCATTAAATGTGGCCTGTGGATCAGAAAGCTGAGGATCCAGTTGCAGGAGCATGGTGTTGAAGGTGGAGCTGTAGCCAATGAGCAAGGGCCTGACTGATGTGTTCTTGTTATCCAGATGTTCCAGGGATGAGTGTGAGGTGAGGGAAATGGCATCTGCTATGGACCTGCTGTGCCAGTTGGTAAATTACAGGGGATCGAGGCAGGTTGGGAGGCTGGAGCTGATGCGGGCCATGACCAGCCTCTCGAAACACTTCATGATTATTGAGGTCAGATCCACTGGGCGGCAGTCATTACAAGGTGTTGCTTGTGCTTTCATTGGGATGGGGGTGATGGTGGTCTTCTCGAAGCAAAGCAGGTGGGGACTTCAGCTTGTAGGACGGAGAGGTTGAAGATGTCGGTGAATACCTCCAGCAGTTGGTTCACACAGGATCTGAGTGCTTGGCTGGGGGCACCATCTGGGCCCATTGCTTTCCTTGAGTTGACTCCCAGGAAGGCTGATCTGATTTCTGAAGTGGTGACAGACCGAACAGGGGTGTCTGGGGCAGGCGTGACCACGCAGCTGGCATTCTGCTCAAAGCGAGCATTGGGCGTGTCAGGGAGGGATGTGTCTTTGTCTGTTATTTCGCTCTGTTTGATATAGTAAGCCATTTTGTTGAGTAGGCCTTACCACGAACAACGGGTGTCCATATGGTTGGTGTGGGCCTGGGCCAGGTCCGATACTGCCTCCTGGCATCTCTGATGGCTGTGCGGAAGTTGTATCTGGATTTTCTGCATAGGTCTGGATCACCCAACTTGAATACTGCATGCCTGGTCATCAGTAGGCAGTGGGTTTCCTGGTTCATCCAAGGTTTATGGTTGGGGAACACCCAAATTGATTTCTTTGGCACATGGTCCTCCATGCACTTGCTAATGAAGTTGATTTTTTCGGACTGGAGTGATTATAATCGCCTTCAGTCGCGAAATGAGGAGTCAAAGCAGAAATTGCTGGAAAAGCTCAGTAGGTGTGGCAGCACCTGTGAAGGAAGAAACAGAGTTAATGTTTCTGATCCAGCCACCCTTCCTCAGAATGATGAGGAGCTGTTAGTTACTCTGTCTCAGAGTGGAGTGAATGCTAAGGCATTGGGCATCTTCAAGAGACAGAGATGAATATTGTGCACAGAGCCAATTAAAGCAACATGGGATGGGCCCAGAAGTGGCATGATGTGAAAGATGATCTCATTAAATGGCAGAGCAGGCTCAATGATGTGGGTATTTTAGCCTAGCTCCTCTCATTTATTTTCTTGTGACACATGGATAGTTTCTTAAGTCAATGTCAAACTTTCTGTGATCCTACCAGCAATGAGTACGCCACCTGCTGGTACAGAATTTCCCCACCTGATATTATGTACGGTTAGTCAGCATTGAAAAGAGGTTAATGCTTATGTTAAAATTGCAGATCCTGCAAATCGTTGTTCCCTAGGCCAGAACACTAATGCACTCGCTGAAGCAGATAAAACCTAAGGCCTCCATCATTAACAAAATTAATTCCTGACTTAAGCAGTGACTGGGGTCATAGTTGGATTCAAATTGCTGCTTCAGACTGTATGTTTCTGTCCTACTGTTTTGTTTATGGAACCAGTTGCATTTCATCAGCAGAAAATAGACACACTAAGTGGATAAATTTCATAAAGTGTTATTAGATTTTGGAACTGTGTATTTAGTACTTCTTCACTGCATTGCCCCTAATTATTCTTCTGCACCATTTCTTCCATATTTTTCTCACATTTAGAAGAATTAAATTAAAGGATTAATGAATGTTGGTGCTGTAGTTTCCTAGGTAACCACTTTAATGCAATTTCTGAGATCCAGAGACAAACGAGTTTGCAGAAAAATTCTCATTCCCTCTCTGGTCTCGGAATAATCAAAATCTAAGGGTGAAAATGAAAGCAGACAAAATAGCTTTTTGTAATTCACTTCTGGGGATGCGGGCATCATTGGCTAGGTCAGCATTTGTTGCCTGTCCCTAGCTGCCCCTGAGAAGGTGCCTTCTTTGACTGGTACAATAATATTTTTGCAGGACTATTTATCCAGAAACTCAGGCAATGTTCTGGGGATTCAGGTTCGAATCCAGCTACGGCAAGTGATGGAATTTGAATTCAATTAAAAAAATCTGGAAATAAGAATCTACTGATGACCATGAAATCATTGCTGATTATTGAAAAAAACCCATATGGTTCATTAATGTCCTTCAGGGAAGGAAATTTGCCACCCCTCACCCGGTCTGGCCTACAATGTGGTCGACTCTCAATTGTCTTCTAAAATGGCCCAGCAAGTTACTCAGTTGTACCAAACGCTACAAAGTCTCAAAGAAATAAAACTGGATGGATCACCTGGCATTGGCCTAGGCACCAGAAAAGACAACAGCAGAAACAGCCCTTTTGACCCTGCAAAGTCCTCCTGGAATCAGTGGGTATCAGGGGCAAACTCTCTGGTGATTGGAGCTATACCTGACACATAGGAAGATGTGTTGGTTGTGGGAGGCCATTCATCTCAGCTCCAGGACATCGCTGCAGGAGTTCCTCATGGTAGTGTCCTAGGCCCAACCATCTCCAGCTGCTTCGTCAATGACCTTCCCTCCATCATAAGGTCAGAAGTGGGGATGTTCGCCGATCATTGCACAGTGTTCAGCACCATTCACTACTCCTCACATACTGAAGCAGTCCGTGTTCAAATGTAAGAAGCTCTGGAAAATACCCAGGCTTGTGCTGACAAGTGGCAAATGACATTCGCGCCACACAAATGCCAGGCTATAACCATCACCAATAAGAGACAATTTAACCACTACCCCTCTACATCCAATGGTGTTACCATCACTGAATCCCCTCTTATCAACATCCTGAGGGTTATCATTGCCCAGAAACTCGACTGGGCTCATCACATAAGCATAGCTGCTATAAGAGCAGGACAGAAGCTGGGAATACTGTGACAAGTAACTCATCTCCTGATTCCTCAAAGCCTGTCCGCCATCTACAAGGCACAAGTCAGGAGTTCCTGGATGGATACAGCCCCAAAAACACTCAAGAAGTTTGACACCATCCAGGGAAAAGCAGCTGCTTGATTGGCACCACATCCACAAACATTCACTCCCTCCAACACCAATGCTCAGTAGCAGCAGTGTGTACTATCTACAAGATGCACTGCAGGAATTCACCAAAGAGCCGCAAGCAGCACCTTCCAAACCCACAACCACTTCCACCCAGAAGAAGACTAACCACATAAATATATTGGCAACAAGAGAAGGTCAGAAGTTAGGAATTCTGAAGTGAGTTACTCACCTCCTGACTCCCCCAAACCTGTACATCAGCTATAAGAATACTCCCCACTTGCCTGTCAAAGGGTCAAAATCCCGGAATTTCCTCTCTAATGCTATTGTGAGTGGACTGCAATGGTCCAGGAAGGCACCTCACCACCTTATCCAGGGCAACTAGGGATGGGCAATAAATACGGGCCCAGCAAGAGATGCCCACATCACACAAATGAATAAAAAAATTCAAGTGCTGTGGGTTAACCCATGATGCCATGAGGGAGGGAATTCCAGGATTTTGACCCAGCAACAGTGATAGAATAGCGGTGTACTTCCAAGTCAGGATGGTGCATGGCTTGGAGGGGAATTTGAAGATTATGGTGTTCCCATGTATCTGCTGCCCTTTTCCTTCTGGCTTTAAATGGTTGTGCATTTGGAAGGTGCTATCAAAGATACTTGGTGAATATCTGCAGTGCATCCTGCTGATGCAGAGCATTGGTGGTGGAAGGAATGAATGCTTGAGGATGTGGCACCAATCAAACTTTTACAAATGTTGTTGAAGCTGCACCCATCCAGGCAAGTGGAGAGTATTCTTGTAGGTGATGTACGGGTTTGGGGGAGTCAGGAGGTGAGTAACTCACTTCAGAATTCCTAGCTTCTGACCTTTTCTTGTTGCCAATGTATTTATGTGGTTAGTCTAATTCAGTTTCCGTTCAATGGTAATGACCAGGGTGTTGATAGTGGAGGATCTAATCATGGAAATGCCATTGAATGTCAAGGGATGATAATCAGGTTCTCTCTTGTTGTATTGGTCATTGCTTGGCATTTGTGTTGTACATCTGTTACTGTCAACCCAAGCCTGGATAATGTTCGGGTCTTGCTGCATTTGTACATGGGCTGCTTCAGTATCTGAGATGTGGTAAATGTTGTTGAAAAGGAATGACAGGAGATTGGGACATTGACATCAGCTCCCCATTGAAGATAACAAGGTGTGGAAGTGAAGGAACACAGCAGGCTAGGCAGCATCACAGGAACAGGAAAGCTGGTGTTTGGAATCAGCACCCTTCTTCAGAAATGCAGAATGCTCCACATCTTGTTATCTCAGACTCTAGCATTGACAGTTCCTACTATCTCTGAGTGAGTTTTAACCCCCACTGAAGATAGTTCCCTTCTATGAGACATAAGTCAACAGGTGATCCTTGGAATGGAGGGAATGTCTTGTGAGCAAAAGCTGAACGGGTTGGGACTCTACTCATTGAAGAACAAATCAAAGAACAAAGAGCAAAAAACAGCACAGCGCAGGATCAGCCCACCAAGGTTGTGTTGACATATGAGGCCTTTGTAAACTAAAAAACTGTTGCCTCTATACACTCCAAATCTCTGTATTCCCTCTCTATTCTTAAATTTGTCAGATTGCCTCTTATCTGTTGCTATCATATCTGCCTCCGTCAGCCCCTCTGGCTTTGCATTCTGGGCACTTGCGTAAAAAACATGCCTGTCACATCTCCTCTTGGAAAAAGACTACAATGATCAGTTTGTGGGAGCTGTCTACCTCAATGCTTTTTAAAACTTTCGACACCACTTCCTTTTTTATATTGACATGTCCTAAAATATGAACATCTACCTCCCAAGAATCACCATCCACCATGTCCTAGATAACAAAGTGTGAAGCTGGATGAACACAGCAGGCCAAGCAGCATCTTAGGAGCACAAAAGCTGACGTTTCGGGCCTAGACCCTTCATCAGAGAGGGGGATGGGGAGAGGGTTCTGGAATGGGTTAGGGTTAGGGTTACCCATCCACCATGTCCTCCTCTTTCATGAACACTGATGCTAAATATTTGTTAAGGGCCTCACTCACTTGCACTGTGTCCCCATATAAATTCCTTCCTTTGCTTTTGAGTCATTGACTCTCTTAATTACCTGGAATTATATTGCCATTATCTCTCCGCCTACATAATGAGAAAGTGTCACTTGGCCCAAAATGTTAACTCTGATTTTTCTCTACAGATGCTGCCAGGCCCGCTGAGCTTTTCCAGCAAGTTTTGTTTTTGTACTTAATTTACAGCATCCTCAGTTCTTTTGGTTTTTATCTCTCTGCCTAGATAGTCTCTGCCTGTGCGCCTCCCTCCACTTTGCCTGACAAAGAAGCAGCGTTCTGAAAACTTTTCATTTCAAATAAACCTGGTGCTGTGTGATTTCTGATTTGTTTGCCAAAGATATTTCATGGCCTTTTTTAGTCCTCCTAGTCCCTTGTTTGAGTTCTTTCCCCTTATATTTACATTCTTCGAAGGCTCTGTCTGTCTTCAATTTTCTAAACCTTACATTTGCCTCCTTTGTCTTTTTGACTAATTTCTCAATTTTTCTTGTCATCCAAAGCTCTTGCAACTTTCTATCCTTTTCTTTCATTTTCATAGGAACATGTTGGTCTTGAACTTAAATCAACTATTTTTTAAAAGATCCCCACATGCTAGATTTGGATTTCCTCTCAAACAGTTGCTTCCAAACTGCATTCCCCAGTTCCTACCAAATATTGTGCTGGTTAGCCTTCCCCCAGCTTAGTACTTTCACCCAAGGGCTACTCTTATCCTTATCCATAAGTCAATTAAACTGGCAGAATTATGGTCACTACTCCTAAAATGCTCCTCCATTGAAAATTCAACTGAGGTGAGGAGGAATTTCATCTCACAGAGAGTTGTAAATATTTGGAACTCCTTGCCTCAGAGAACTGTGGGGGCAAGTCCTTGAGTATATTTATGTTGGGAATCAAGGGTTACAGGGAAAAAGCAGGAAAATAGACGTGAGGAATGTTGAGTCAGTCACAATTTGAACAGGCATTCCTGTTACCATTTCTTCTAGTCTTAAAGATAGCAAAAATTGATTAAAATAGTGGTTTGGTTAACAGTTACTGAATTTTGATTTGATTTCATTTACTATTGTCACATGTACCTAGGTACAGTGGAAAGTTTTGTTTTGCATGCAGTACAGGCAGATCATACCATACAAAGTGCATTCAGGTATTAGAACAGAGTAAGGAACACAATGTAACCAGTGTGGAGCTAGAGGAACTCTACAGGCCAGGGAGCATCAGAGGAGCAGGAAAGTTGACGTTTTGGGTCAGGACCCTCCTTCAGAAATGGGGGAGGGGCTAGGGAACTCTCAAATAAATAGAGAGGAGGGGTGGGGCTGAACACCCCTTCCAAAGAAAGGTCTTGACCCACAATGTCAGCTTTCCAGTTCCTCTGATGCTTCCTGGCCAGCTGTGTTCCTCCAGCTCCACACTGTGCTATCTCTGACTCCAGCATCAGCGGTTCTTACAATCTCTGAGGAACACAATGTTGTAGCTTCAGAGAAGCTGCACAGAGAGCGAGAACAATATTAAATTTAAATTTGAGAGGCTCATTCAGAAGTATAATAACAGCAAGGAAGAAGCTGTTCTTGAACTTTTTGGAACATGTGTTTAATTTTTTGTACCTTCTGCCAGATGGAAGAGATTTGAAGAGATTATAACTGGGTGGGAGTGGTCTTTAATTATTCTGGCTGCCTTCCCGAGGTAATGTAAAGTATAGATAGAGTCAGTGAATGAAAGGCTGTTTTTGTGTGATGGACTGGGCTGTGTTCACAACTCTGTAATTTCTCATGGTGCTGGGCACTGGAGTTGCTGAACCGAGCCATGAAGTATCCAGATAGAATGCTTTCTATGGCGCATCTGTGAAAATTGGTCAGTGTTTTTACAGGCATGTTGGTTTGTAAAATGCACATCTAGTTCTGTCATACCCATACAGAAGGAGATCTACTATTCTTCCCTGACCTGGGACTGCATGTGACTCCAGATCTACAATAATGTGGGTGGCTCTTAACTAGATCAAGGAAAAGCAAAAAATGCTGGCCTAGCTACATCCCATGTGGATGCCTACATTCCATGAATGAGTGAATATTCCCGTAAAGATAGCACCTTTCATGGTGGCTTGGAGCACTCTACACTACATAGCCCACAAGAGAAGGAGTGGGTGTTGGAGAAAGTCAAGGTCAGGACTGACATAGTTCATCAGAGGAAGAAGATGTGCAGAGAAGACTCGCATCCATGAGAGCAGCAATTAATAATGAGAAACAAACAAAGACTAAATATTTTGAACAAGGGCTTTCTATATTCTTCACAGTGCAAAGCATCTCATGAATAACAGAATCAACTGGTAAAAATTGGAACAGTCACTATCACTGAAGAAAATTAACAAAGAAAATAAATGGCACTAAAGACTGACAAGATGTGCTGACTGTACGCTAGGGTCTTGGGGAAGTCCAGAACTAGGGATTACAGTCAAAGAATAAGGGATAAGCCATTTGGGACTGAGATGTGGAAGAATTTGTTCACTCAGAGAGTTGTGAACCTGTGGAATTCTCTCCCACAGGAAGCTGTTGGAGCCAGTTCATTAGATATATTCAAGAGACGGCTGGACATGGCCCTTGTGGCTAAAGGGATCGAGATGTATAGGGAAAGGGCAGGAAGGGGATTCTGTGATTGCATGATCAGCTATGATCATATTGAATTGGTGATGTAGGCCCGAAGGGCTGATTAGCCTACTGCTACATCTATTCTCTATATTTCCATGTTTTATAGGCTCCTGAAAGGGTGGATATATTGGTTGAGATTTATTGAAGTTCCTTAGATTCTTGAAGGGTCCCAACGGCTTGGAAAGCTGCAAATATAAGGCTTTTATTTAGGAAAGGAAGGAAACTGTAATCTGTTAGCCTAACGTCGATCATTGGTTAAGGTCTGGAATAACTTATGTAAAAGTAAAGTCATCATAATCCCAGAGGGCCATAGGGCTGCCGTTGTTAGAGAGTGAGACCAGCTGGTGGTGCGTTTAACCTGAGGGTCATCATGCTTCAGCTGAGGGGAAGGGTTGTGGCATGACCTTCTTGGTAACTATGAGAATTGAACTTGTGTTGTTGGTGTTACTCTGCATTGCAAATCAGCTATCTGACCAACTGAGCCAACCAATCACACTTCCGCTACCCCCACACCCTCCCAGCCCCCATCATTTATTAAGGAAGTAGTTGCAATATATTGAGAAAACTAGAACACAATTTGATCCAGCCATCATGGTTTTGTCAAAGGGACATTATGTTTGATGTTAATAGTTAAGGCTGTGGTTTTGGCAGAGAGGAAGAACTCAACTCAACAAAACAACCCACTCACTGGGTAATTTTTCAGGGCAAAACTCTGAGTAATCAGAGTCAGCTTACTTGATTTAAAATTTAAACAATCCCTGGCAATTACTTGTCAATCAGCATTAATTGGTGCAGTCATCATAGCCATGCCTTGACCAATCAGAGTCCACTTTCCAACAATCAGCAGTCTCCTCACACATCGCACAAGTATTGTTCTTTTTTCCCTTGAGTTGGTACTTTTGTAAACTGTCCTGGTGATATATAAAGCTTAGAAAACGGTATCTCTTTTCTGTAACACCTGTGACTTTGTTGCATTGTTTTCTAAGATGTAACAAACAGGGTGGGTAAAGGAAAGAATAACTGCAGGTTATTTGGATTTCCAATGGCATTCAATGAATCACCACGCAGAGTTGCTCAGTTAGCAACAGGAGAGCAAGTTGAGGGAGAAAGGAAGGAATGATTTGATAAAGTGACATACTAAAGGTAACTGCTTAAGGGGAGAGCTTAATGTTTTATGGGGATAGGTTAATGTGGCTAAAGGATTGGCTAACTTGTAGAAAGCATGAAGTTTGGATTAACGGGTCATTTATTGGGATGGCAGGATGGGACTTGTGGGGTGTTACTAAATGGATGTGCTGCCTGAGACTGTGGAGGAAGCAGATATTCCTACAACATTTAAGAAGCATCTGGTTGAGCACTTAAAATGCCAGGCATAGTTGGCTATGGGCGAAATGCTGGTAAATGGGAGTAGTGACAGCAAGAACTGCCGATGTTGGAGTCAGAGATAACAAAGCCGGAGGAACATAGGAGCTTTTCCTCTGATGTTGCCTGGCCTGCTGTGTTCCTCCAACTCCACACTGTGTTATCTCTCTATTAAATGGGATTAGTGTAGTTTGGTGTCTATTGGTTAACAGAGGCGTGGTGGGTCAGGTGGCCTGTTTCTATGCTGTAGGACCCTATAACTCTGAGTTTAGAGGATAATGTGTGTTCAAAGCCACTATTTCTCAGGGAACCTGAAGGTACAGTGCTGCCCAGATAAAACAAATGGCAGAGTGAGACTAATCCATTGGTAACTTGGGATGCACAATTCATGGGCACTTTGCCTTGAAACCGATTGTGGGATGGCTTACAAATTAATAAATAATAAATAATAAATCATTAGCTCCATTACTCTTCCATTAACTTCCAGACTGAGGTGTTTATGTGCTCAAATCTCCACCTTATTGAGGGCTCCATACCCTCTCGTGAATGGGGTTGTAATAACTCCATAGTCAATTCAATGGAGATAAGATGTTGGAAGAATATTTGCACACAACTATTCTCAATTCTGAAATCCCACCACTGGAAGTGATGTAAATTAATGTGATTTATTTCACTCCCATAAAATTATACCTGCTGAAAATTTTAAATATCAGCATTCACACATGCATTGAGAAACTCAATAATTTGTAACATTTTTATAATTGTTCACTGGGAATGTGTTGGAGGCAGAAAAAGATGGAAAGGTTCCAAACATGTCATAAATTATGGTTTTGTGCTTTGTAATTCTCAAAGCTGCTCAGTGGCACCCATTCTCCTTTCTGCTCTGTGCTGGTCACATTTCCTGCCACAACGACATTTCCAACAGACTGCAGACAGGCTTCACCAGAGAGTCTCACAGTCTCAGACACCTACAGCTGGGCTGCCAAAGGCCAGGTGTTGTCTCTTTTAGGGAAGATCCCATGGCATCTGATGCCACTCAGACACTTCAGAGGCCAACAGTAGTAAAATAACAACACAGAGGCCAGGATCCTGACACCAAGTTACCCCTTTACTCACACTTGATGAGAGTACTGCCACATTCACAGGGAGCTACCAGGCTGTCAGTATCCTTGATGCTCCCCTTTTTATTTGCCTGTCAGAGAGAGATTAACAGCCCCAATCAGGGACCTCTTACTCTATGGGGTTGAGCTGGCTGACTCTTACAATCACTACAGGGATCAGGGTACGAAGCGGACAACAAGCTGCACCCCACACAACCCTGTCAACACCTAACCATTAAAAGGCAGGTAGCCTGGTCTGCTAACAGTAGAGCCTAAAGGAAGCAACAGCTGCTGCTCGGACAGTACAAAGCAATAGATTTTCATTGAATGGGTGCTGAGCCTCAGAACAGGGGGTTATACAGCAGTGGAGGAGAGGAAAGACACAGTGGATTGGCTGTGAGCTGGTAGCAGCTTCCCAAAACTGAGCCCATCAATCAGCGGTCCCTCAGCACTGAGTCTCCCTCAATCAGCGCTCCCTCAGCACCGACCCTCCCTCAGTCAGCACTCCCTCAGCACCGACCCTCTGACGGTGCAACATTCTCTCAGACAGTATGGTTTATGAACTGAGGCTGAAGTTTTGAGAGAGAACTGCGTCCAGTTCTGGGCGCCCTATTATAGGAAAGATGTGGATGCTTTGGAGAGGGTTCAGAGGAGGTTTACCAGGATGCTGCCTGGACTGGAGGGCTTATCTTATGAAGAGAGGTTGACTGAGCTCGGTCTCTTTTCATTGGAGAAAAAGAGGAGGAGAGGGGACCTAATTGAGGTATACAAGATAATGAGAGGCATAGATAGAGTTGATAGCCAGAGACTATTTCCCAGGGCAGAAATGGCTAGCACGAGGGGTCATAGTTTTAAGCTGGTTGGTGGAAAGTATAGAGGGGATGTCAGAGGCAGGTTCTTTACGCAGAGAGTTGTGAGAGCATGGAATGCGTTGTCAGCAGCAGTTGTGGAAGCAAGGTCATTTGGGTCATTTAAGAGACTGCTGGACATGTATATGGTCACAGAAATTTGAGGGTGCATACATGAGGATCAATGGTCGGCACAACATTGTGGGCTGAAGGGCCTGTTCTGTGCTGTACTGCTCTATGTTCTATGTTCTAACTCCTCACAGCCACCACTGTCTGGCTTCTGACTTTTCCAGTGACTACTGCGAATTCGATCGTTGACTTTCTGCATCCGAGGTTTTGTTGAAGTAGTTTTTTTGTCATTTGACAGAATGTGGGTGCCACTCTCTAGGCCAGCATCGAACGCGCTCTGCTGTCATGTGTCAGCCTGACCTGGTAAGAACAACAGAGTTCCTTCCCTCAAACACGTTTGTGACCCAGATGGATTTGTCCAAAAATGCTTTCAACATCGATTATTAATTACAGATTTTATATAATTTTATGAAGTTCCTCCATCTGCTGTGGTGCTACTCCAACTGCTGAGCAGTGACACCACTCGGGCCAGGCCCTGCTGGGATCAGGGAGATTGAAGATGTAATAGGCTTTTATGAACCGAAATCTTGTAATCACACCCTGTGTTATAACTGGAAGCTGTGCCACCACATTGTTATGTCGTGTGGTCCAGAATTACACTGCCATCTAACAATAAATCTGAATCATCCGCGGGTATTCTAAGAGCAATATTTTATGGTCACCTTGAGGTTAGTGATTACTGTGACATCAGAAATTTGTCCTCCATGCAATGTTGGGCTCTGCCATTTTTACAAGGTGGTAACAAAACATGGGCATCACTGGCCACTCCAGCATTTATTGCCTGACCCTAGTTGCCCTTGAGAAGGTGGTGCTGAGCTGCGTTCTTGAATCACTGCAGTCCATGTGCTGTAGGGCGGAAATTCTTGGAATTTGACCCAGTGAAACTGAAGGAATGGCAATATGTTTCCGGGTCACAACAGTGTGTGGCTTTGAGGTGAACTGCAGGGGCTGGTGCCCCCATGTATCTACTACCCTTGTCGTTCTAGATAGAAGTGGCAGCGTGTTTTGAAGATTCTGTTTAAGGAGCTTTGATGAATTTCTGTAGTGAATCTGGTAAATGGTGCACGCTGCTGCCACCGCCCATCAGTGGTACAGAGAGTGGGATGTTTGTGGATGTGGTGCCAATCAAGTGGGCTGCTTTGTCCTGGATGGTGTCAAGTTCCTTGAGTGTTGTTGGAGCCACATTCAGCCAGGCAAGTGGGGAGTATTCCTACACAGTACTGACTTGTGCCTTGTAGGTAGTGGACAGGCTTTCAGGAGTCATGAAGAGAGTCGTTTTGTGCAGGATTCCTAGCCTTTGGACCTGCTCTTGTGGCCACTGTGTTTATTCAGCTAGTCCAATCAGTTTCTGTTCAATGATAGCCCCTGAGATGTTGGTAATGGGGGATTCAGTAATTGGAACACCACTGGATGTCAAACAATAATGGTTAGATTCTATCCTGTTGAAGGTGGTCATTGCATTTTACCTGTGAGTCTTAAAGATTACTTGTCACTTGTCAGCCCAATCCTGGATGTTATCCAGATCTTGTTGCATGTGAGCATGGACTGCTTCAGTATCTGAGGAGTCACGGACGGTGCTGAATATTGTGCAAGTATCCGCGCACATCCCCACTTCTGACCTTACAATGAAGGGGGGGGGGGTCATTGATGAAGCAGCTGAAGATGGTTGGTCCTGGGCCACTACTTTGAGGAACTTCTGCAGAGAGGCCCTGGACTGACCTCCAATAACCCCTCAACCATCGTCCTTAGAGAAAGGTATGATTCCAACCAGTGGGGAATTCCTCCCACTCCCCACAATTACCTTTGATTCCAATTTGGTCCAACTCCTTGATGTAAAGGATTGATATTTTCATGCGATCTCAGAAATTCAGAACTTTTGATCATGTTTAAATTGAGTGTTCAATAGCTGGCCTTGGGTCTACCTTTGAGAATTGATGTATCTGAGGAATCTTCTCCTCCAGTGAGTAGTTTAATTGTCCACCACCATTCACGCCTGGATGTGGCGGACCGCAGAGCTAAGATCTGATCTGTTGGCAATGCATTGCATCAAGAGGCTTGAGAGGAACCTGTGGTGATGATATTTTATGAATTAGATTATGTTGGAAGGAGCACCGGATCTGGTATGCTGTGCAGTATTAATTCATACTGTATAAGGGGTGAGTGCATTAAAACTGATTTCACAGAATGCATGACATGTCTGTGATGTTCCAGTGTTTAGAGTTTTGTACCATGGCTGAAGGGGGTTTGGGGTGGTGAGTGGAGAGAATCCTGGGCCAGAGTCATAAAACCTGAGCAGCATTCCCTTAGCACCGACCCTCCGACAGGTCAGCATGTCCTCAACACTGACCTTCCGACAGTGCAGCGCTCCCTCAGCACTGACCCTCCGACAGTGCAGCCCTCCGACAGTGCAGCGCTCCCTCAGCACTGACCCTCCGAACGTGCGGCACTCCTTCAGTACTGACCATCCGACAGTGCAGCGCTCCCTCAGTACTGACCCTCCGACAGTGCAGCGCTCCATCAGTACTGACCCTCCGACAGTGCGGCGCTCCCTCAGTACTGACCCTCCGACAGTGCGGCACTCCCTCAGCACTGACCCTCCAACAGTGCGGCGCTCCCTCAGTACTGACCCTCCGACAGTGTGGCGCTCCCTCAGTACTGACCCTCCGACAGTGCAGCGCTCCCTCAGTACTGACCCTCCGACAGTGTGGCGCTCCCTCAGTACTGACCCTCCGACAGTGTGGCGCTCCCTCAGTACTGACCCTCCGACAGTGCAGCGCTCCCTCAGTACTGACCCTCCAACAATGCGGCGCTCCCTCAGCACTGACCCTCCGAAAGTGCGGCACTCCTTCAGTACTGACCCTCCGACAGTGCGGCACTCCCTCAGCACTGACCCTCCGACAGTGCGGCGCTCCCTCAGCACTGACCCTCCGACAGTGCGGCGCTCCCTCAGTACTGACCCTCCGACAGTGCAGCGCTCCCTCAGTACTGACCCTCCAACAGTGTGGCGCTCCCTCAGTACTGACCCTCCGACAGTGCGGCGTTCCCTCAGTATTGATCCACTGATGGTGGAATACTCCCTCAGGAATGATAACCCTCGGTCCCCCAGTCCCTCTCACTGAGTGCCAGCCTGTGTGTTGAGAGCAAAATGACATCTCACATGTTTTTGTAACTCTACAGGCTGAATGCTGCCTGTAATTATACTCGTATCAGAGATAATGGGAACTGCAGATGCTGGAGAATCCAAGACAACAAAATGTGAGGCTGGATGAACACAGCAGGCCAAGCAGCATCTCAGGAGCACAAAAGCTGACGTTTCGGGCCTAGTCCCTTCATCAGTGAGGGGGATGGGGTGAGGGTTCTGGAATAAATAGGGAGAGAGGGGGAAGCGGACCGAAGATGGAGAGAAAAGAAGATAGGTGGAGAGAGTATAGGTGGGGAGGTAGGGAGGGGATAGGTCAGTCCAGGGAAGACGGACAGGTCAAGGAGGTGGGATGAGGTTAGTAGGTAGATGGGGGTGCGGCTTGGGGTGGGAGGAAGGAATGGGTGAGAGGAAGAACAGGTTAGGGAGGCGGAGGCAGGTTGGACTGGTTTTGGGATGCAGTGGGTGGAGTGGAAGAGCTGGGCTGGTTGTGTGGTGCAGTGGGGGGAGGGGACGAACTGGGCTGGTTTAGGGATGCAGTTGGGGAAGGGAAGATTTTGAAACTGGTGAAGTCCACATTGATACCATTAGGCTGCAGGGTTCCCAGGCGGAATATGAGTTGCTGTTCCTGCAACCTTCGGGTGGCATCATTGTGGCACTGCAGGAGGCCCATAATGGACATGTCATCTAAAGAATGGGAGTGGAAATGGTTTGCAACTGGGAGGTGCAGTTGTTTGTTGCGAACTGAGCGGAGGTGTTCTGCAAAGCGGTCCTCAAGCTTCCGCTTGGTTTCCCCAATGTAGAGGAAGCCGCACCGGGTACAGTGGATGCAGTATACCACATTGGCAGATGTGCAGGTGAGCCTCTGCTTAATGTGGAATGTCATCTTGGGGCCTGGGATAGGGGTGAGGGAGGAGGTGTGGGGACAAGTGTAGCATTTCCTGCGGTTGCAGGGGAAGGTGCCGGGTGTGGTGGGGTTGGAGGGCAGTGTGGAGCGAACAAGGGAGTCACGGAGAGAGTGGTCTCTCCGGAAAGCAGACAGGGGAGGGGATGGAAAAATGTCTTGGGTGGTGGGGTCGGATTGTAAATGGCGGAAGTGTCGGAGGATGATGCGTTGTATCCGGAGGTTGGTAGGGTGGTGTGTGAGAACGAGGGGGGTCCTCTTAGGGCGGTTGTGGCGGGGGCGGGGTGTGAGGGATGTGTTGCGGGAAATACGGGAGACACGGTCAAGGGCGTTCTCGATCACTGTGGGGGGAAAGTTGCGGTCCTTAAAGAACTTGGACATCTGGGATGTGCGGGAGTGGAATGTCTTATCGTGGGAGCAGATGCGGCGGAGGCGGAGGATTTGGGAATAGGGGATGGAATTTTTTGCAGGAGGGTGGGTGGGAGGAGGTGTATTCTAGGTAGCTGTGGGAGTCGGTGGGCTTGAAATGGACATCAGTTACAAGCTGGTTGCCTGAGATGGAGACTGAGAGGTCCAGGAAGGTGAGGGATGTGCTGGAGATGGCCCAGGTGAACTGAAGGTTGGGGTGGAAGGTGTTGGTGGAACGTGGAACAGTCCCTCTTCCGCACCTACACAGGCCCCAAACCCCACCTCTTCCTCCGGTACATTGATGACTGTATCGGCGCCGCCTCTAGCTCCCCAGAGGAGCTCGAACAGTTCATCCACTTCACCAAGCCTAGTTCGTCCCCTCCCCCCACTGCACCACACAACCAGCCCAGCTTTCCCCCCCCACCCACTGTATCCCAAAACCAGTCCAACCTGTCTCTGCCTCCCTAACCGGCTCTTCCTCTCACCCATCCCTTCCACCCACCCCAAGCCGCACCCCCAGCTACCTACTAACCTCATCCCACCTCCTTGACCTGTCCGTCTTCCCTGGACTGACCTATCCCCTCCCTACCTCCCCACCTATACTCTCTCCAACTATCTTCTTTACTCTCCATCTTTGGTCCGCCTCCCCCTCTCTCCCTATTTATTCCAGTTCCCTCTCCCCATCCCCCTCTCTGATGAAGGGTCTAGGCCCGAAACGTCAGCTTTTGTGCTCCTGAGATGCTGCTTGGCCTGCTGTGTTCACCCAGCCTCACATTTTGTTGTCTGTAATTATAGTCGTGTTCAGTGCAGTCCTGCTTCGTCTGTGCTGGCAGCAATGCTGCTGCCCCTCCCCTATGGCACAGGAGGGGTTAAAGCTTCCCTTGTGGGTGGAGCTTGCGCCTGGTGCTAGCCTTGGGATAAACTATTTTGGTGCTGGGTCAGCCTGCGATAATTACCCCTCTGACCTGACCTCTTCTCTCATGCTGCTCTCTTTCTCTCCCTGAGCTATCTTGAGGCTGGGACATAAGTCTTGATATTTTTAGCCGATACAGTCGGGGGAGCTGACTTCAATATTGTTCATATCCCAAAGGGAAGCCCTGGGTATGATGAGACTGGAGGAGATTAAGGGAGGAGACAGACAGAGAGAGACAGACAGAAAGAGAGACAGACAGAGACAGAGGCCTGTACTCTCTCAGGTTTTGAAGAATGAGAGGTGGTCTCATTGAAACTTACAAAACTCAGAAGCATTGCAGAGAATTGTATCAGAGATAATGGGAACTGCAGATGGTGGAGAATCCAAGATAATAAAATGTGAAGCTGGATGAACACAGCAGGCCCAGCAGCATCTCAGGAGCACAAAAGCTGATGTTTCGGGCCTAGACCCTTCATCAGAGAGGGGGATGGGGAGAGGGAACTGGAATAAATAGGGAGAGAGGGGGAGGGGGACCGAAGATGGAGAGTAAAGAAGATACGTGGAGAGGAGAGTATAGGTGGGGAGGTAGGGAGGGGATAGGTCAGCCCAGGGAAGACGGACAGGTCAAGGAGGTGGGATGAGGTTAGTAGGTAGGAGATGGAGGTGCGGCTTGGGGTGGGAGGAAGGGATGGGTGAGAGGAAGAACAGGTTAGGGAAGCAGAGACAGGTTGGACTGGTTTTGGGATACAGTGGGTGGAGGGGAAGAGCTGGGCTGGTTGTGTGATGCAGTGGGGCGAGGGGACGAACTGGGCTGGTTTTGGGATGCGGTGGGGGAAGGGGAGATTTTGAAACTGGTGAAGTCCACATTGATACCATTGGGCTGCAGGGTTCCCAAGCGGAATATGAGTTGCTGTGCCTGCAACGTTCGCGTGCCATCATTGTGGCACTGCAGGAGGCCCATGATGGACATGTCATCTAAAGAATGGGAGGGGGAGTTGAAATGGTTTGCGACTGGGAGGTGCAGTTGTTTATTGCGAACCAAGTGGAGGTGTTCTGCAAAGCGGTCCCCAAGCCTCCGCTTGGTTTCCCCAATGTAGAGGGAGCCACACCGGGTACAATGGATGCAGTATACCACATTGGCAGATGTGCAGGTGAACCTCTGCTTAATGTGGAAAGTCATCTTGGGGCCTGGGATAGGGGTGAGGGAGGAGGTGTGGGGGCAAGTGTAGCATTTCCTGCGGTTGCAGGGGAAGGTGCCGGCGGTGGTGGGGTTGGAGGTCTGTGTGGAGCGAACAAGGGAGTCACAGAGAGAGAGGTCTGTCCGGAAAGCAGACAGGGGTGGGGATGAAAAAATGTCTTGGGTGGTGGGGTCGGATTGTAGATGGTGGAAGTGTCGGAGGATGATGCGTTGTATCTGGAGGTTGGTGGGGTGGTGTGTGAGAACGAGGGGGATCCTCTTTGGGCGGTTGTGGCGGGGGCGTGGTGTGAGGGATGTGTTGCGGGAAATGCGGGAGACGCGGTCAAGGGCGTTCTCGACCTCTGTGGGGGGAAAATTGCAATCCTTGAAGAACTTGGACATCTGGGATGTGCGGGAGTGGAATGCCTCATCGTGGGAACAGAGGCGGAGGAATTGGGAATAGGGGATAGAATTTTTACATGAGGGTGGGTGGGAGGAGGTGTATTCTAGGTAGCTGTGGGAGTCGGTGGGCTTGAAATGGACATCAGTTACAAGCTGGTTGCCTGAGATGGAGACTGAGAGGTCCAGGAAGGTGAGGGATGTGCTGGAGATGGCCCAGGTGAACTGAAGGTTGGGGTGGAAGGTGTTGGTGAAGTGGATGAACTGTTCGAGCTCCTCTGGGGAGCAAGAGGCGGCGCCGATACAGTCATCAATGTAACGGAGGAAGAGGTGGGGTTTGGGGCCTGTGTAGGTGCGGAAGAGGGACTGTTTCACGTAACCTACAAAGAGGCAGGCATAGCTGGGGCCCATGCGGGTGCCCATGGCCACCCCCTTTGTCTGTAGGAAGTGGGAGGAATCGAAAGAGAAGTTGTCGAGGGTGAGGACGAGTTCGGCTAGGCGGATGAGGGTGTCAGTGGAGGGGGACTGGTCGGGCCTGCGGGACAGGAAGAAGCGGAGGGCCTTGAGGCCATCTGCATGCGGAATACAGGTGTATAGGGACTGGACGTCCATGGTGAAAATGAGGTCACCCCATTCTCCTCTCTGATGAAGGGTCTAGGCCCGAAACGTCAGCTTTTATGCTCCTGAGATGCTGCTGGGCCTGCTGTGTTCATCCAGCCTCACATTGTATTATCTAGCATTGCAGAGAATCTGTTTCCTCTGTTGTTGAGTGATGGGGCACAGCTTAATAACAAGGGACTGTCGCTTTGGTCTGAGGTGAGAAGAAATTATTTTATGGAGAGGGTATTCATTCTTTGAAATTCTCTACCACAGAGGGCTATGGGAGCTGAGCCTTTTGAATAAGTTCGCGGCAAAGTTTGTTAGATTTCTGATTACCAGTGACATACAAACCGATGGATAAAATCAACAGAATTCTTTTCCACAAAGGACTGTCAAAGTTGGATCCTTAAGTACATTCAGGGCTGAAGCAGACAGATTTTTAATCAGGAAGTGAATCAAGGGTTTTGATGAAAAGGCAGGAAAGTGGAGTTGAGGTGTATCAGATCAGCCATGATCTCATTAAATGGGGAAACACGCTTGATGGGTTGAATGGCCTACAGCTGTTGCAATGTCTTATGATACTTTCATGGTCGCTGTTATTGAACACAGCCGTCAACACCAGATTGCGTTAATTGAATGTAAGTTCCACATCATGTGATGGTGAGATTTGAATCCATGTCTGTCTGAAACTTCGCGCAGGCAGCTGGATTAAGAATCTGGTAACATCACAGAGACCACCCTGTCCTGCTGGAGAATGGCCTTTCCAACCTCCCAACAAATTCTGGAGTTGCCTGCTCCCACCTGCTTGAGACTGGGGTGAATAACCAAAGGCAGCAGGCAAATGGAATGGCCAGGCTCCGGTTCTGGGATTCTCCTGATAATCGCAGGTGTACAGTCATTGCTCCACGCCCCACTGTGAAATCTGCAGGCAGTCCCAGGCTTGGCAACATTGTGAACTGTAGGGACGTTGAAGGGACGTTCTCAGTTAGGGTGAGTGGGAAGGCAGGTGCTAGATGGTGATACATGTGGAGAAATGTGAGAAGATCATGTTGGATCAGAAGAACACAAACAGGCCATCTAAACAGAAGGCAACTATTCCAGAGGGGCTGCTGTCTCGAACAGAGGGCTGAATGGCCTCGTCCCGTTCCTGCACCAGGCTCCAAACGGACAGTACTGCCATACCCCTCTTTCATTTCTGCCTTTTTACACCATCCTACATTCCGTCCTCTCCTTTGTCACACCACACCTCCATCTCCCTCCCTTTGGAACTGCCTCTCTTACCCCTCCATTCTTTCTTCTGTCTCCCAGCTCTCCCTTCAGCTGTCTCCTCACCCTTCCCTCCACTTTTCTCTTCTCTTCACTCTCCCTACTTCTCTCTGTTTCTCCCCCCCCTCCCTGCTCCTCCCTCGCTTTTATCCCCCTTTCTCTTCTGCGGTCTCCTCTCTCTCCTCACCCTCTCCATTTTTTTTGTAACCACCTTCCTGGTGCTGGAAAAATCCTTGGAAATTGTTCTCACTCTCTATCACACAAGAAGCGTGACTGTTAAAGAATGAAAGAATAATTTTCAATTTGCACTCATCAGGACAGAGTTGCAAGAATGCCAAATATTGAATGGAGCAAAAACTTGTTCAGCTGGAGAAACAGGGTGATGATTGGTTGACGAATGCACCCTGGTTATATTATCACCATGGCGAATGCACCAGGGAGTAGTTTACCCCAAAAGCTTTTTGTGAGTTCGGAAAAAAAGAGTTGTCTTTGAATGTCAGTTGTGAGGTCTCATGAGGAGTTTCTATTTCTCTGTCCTGAGCTTCTGCCCATCCCCCTTCCTATCCCACCCCCCAGTTTACCTCGAAGGATCTGAGGGAGCTGATCTGACACCAGAAGGTGAGTGAGCGAGTGAGGAAAGGAGTGAGAGGACGTGAGTGAGGGAGTGAGTGAGTGAATGAGTGAGGGACGGAGTAAGAGGGAGCGAGTGAGTGAAAGAGTGAGTGAGTGAGGCAGGGAGTGAGTGAGTGAATGTGTGTGAGGGAGGGGCTGAGTGAGTGAGTAAGGGAGGGAGTGAAGGAGGGAGGGACTGTGTGAGGGAGTGACTGAGTGAGGAAAGGAGTGACTGAGTGAGGGAGGGAGTGAGAACGAGGCGATGGTGATGTTTCTTGTGGGAGGAGCTGGTTGACTTTCCTATGTTGTTCCTTTCCCCTCTTGAACAATGATGTTTGCAGGAATTCTCTAAATGCAAGAAAAGCGCATACCCTCTGAATTCCCCACGGGAGCTGACCAGGGACAGCTGCTGCTGTTCTCCTCTGCATGCTATTTTGGATCACATTCCTCCGGTGTCAGGCTGTGTGTGTTTGTGTGTGTGTGTGTGCCTGTGCTGGAAGTTTGGAGCAAGAGGAGAGAACACGGGCAGGAGAACTGCGAGCCTGTGGGAAGGAAGTTAGCAGAGAGACCAATTATTGGGAGCTAGCGATGAGAAAGTGAGGGGCTCGAGACGTAGAGAGGGAGGATTAAGCAGGCATGCACAGAATGGATAGAGAGAAAGGGAATGTGAAATTAGCTGAGACGGAGAGAAAGAGGGCAGGAGATTCTGTGCATTAGCAATCCTCCTCCATTTGCTGGGCTGGTTTATCTCGGAGATGGAGCTGATGGGGTGGTGGCGTTTTCTTCGCTCCTGTACGGTAGTGGAGCGAGAAAAATGCAGGATGATTGTTTGGGACATCGTCGTGTTTGTGAGCGACCAGATTGCCTTGTTGCTTGGAAGCCGGATCGTGCGCAGTTATTATCACTTGTGGCTGGCCTTGTTGGTTGTTTTTGGGCCTTTGCTCCAGTTTTACATCAGCCCCAGAGTCATCTTCGCCAATAAAAGGAACTACTTCAATGTGTGAGTATTACATGCTTCTTCTCGCAGCATACTCTAGTTCCCTCAGTTCACCCCCATCCTACACCTCAATTGCCTCATGTCCTTATCCCAAATCACTCCCTCAGTACCTGTGGAGTTCCCCACCCCAATGCTCTGCTTCTCTGGGATTTGGTCTCATGGTGATGGCACCCAATTAGTTCATTGGAAATGAAATGTGTAGATCAATGTGGAGATGTTCGACTCTCACCGGGATGGGAGGGGCTGGCAGTGGTTGGGGTGGGAGGCTCTGGATCCCTCACCATGCCCTGACCCTGCCCCCTACTGACAGTTCAGAACCCATCGCTCTTCTCGTTCCGAAACCTCAGATAGCTGAGATGTTCTGATTTGTTATCAAAATTGACAAATATTTCTTTCTCTTTTTTTTATTCATTCCCTGCCTCTTCTCCTTCTGTCTCTCATTCTCCCCATTTTTCTTGTTTGCCCTGGGTCCCTTTCAACCTCACTTCCCCTCCTCGGCATCCCCACCCCTCTTCCCTCATCATCCATCAATTTCTCCATCCCCTTCTGTTCCCTCTCCTCTATTGCTCCCCACATTCCCTCCATCTATGTCCCGCTCCCTTTCCCTCCCATTCCACATTCTCTCCATCAATCTCTCACCGCTCCATGTCCCTTTCTCCCCCTCTCTGATGTCCTTTCATCTCCTCGTTCACCATTGCCCTCATCACCCCTTCTACGATTTCCCTTTACCCCATCTCTTCCTCTCTATTTATCTCTTTCCTCCCACTATCTCTTCCCCATCCCCTCTCCCTACCCACCACTCTCCCCACCTCTTCCATCTCTCTCTCTCCATCTCTGTTTCTCTCTCTCCTTCCTCTATCTCTTCATCCATCTCCTCTCGCTCCATCTATTCTCTTCTCCCTCTATCCATCCACCACTCTCCACACCCTCTCGATCTCTCCTTCTCTGATCTGCTGTCATCTATCCCTATCTTCTCCCCTCATTCTTCCATCACCCCACTCCATCTGTCCCCGCCTTCTCCATAACACTCTCGGTTTCTCCACTTCCCCTCAATCTCTCACTCTCACCCTGTCTATCTCTTCCTTCTCTCCTCTATCTCTTGCCCCTCATTTCATCCATCTTATGCTAATTCCCCTCTCAAACTTCCCCACTTCTGTTCTCCCCTTCTTTCTATCTCTCCCTCACTCCACCCTCTATATTTTCTGTCTCCCTTATCCCACCCCCTCTCTTTCTGTATCTCCCTCCTCCGTCTCTCTCTCTCATTCCCCCACTCATTCATTATCTCTCCCTCCTTATCCCTCTTCTTCTCTCTCCCTCATTCCACGTGCTCTCTTTCTCTCTCCATCTCTCATTCACCTCCCCACTCATTATCTCTCCCTCCTTATCCCTCTTCTTCTCTCTCCCTCATTCCACGTGCTCTCTTTCTCTCTCCATCTCTCATTCACCTCCCCACTCATTATCTCTCCCTCCTTATCCCTCTTTCTCTCTCTCCCTCATTCCACGTGCCCTCTTTCTCTCTCTCTCCCCATCTCTCTCTCATTCACCTCCCCACTCATTATCTCTCCCTCCTTATCCCTCTTTCTCTCTCTCCCTCATTCCACGTGCCCTCTTTCTCTCTCTCTCCCCATCTCTCTCTCATTCACCTCCCCACTCATTATCTCTCCCTCCTTATCCCTCTTTGTCTCTCTATCTCCCTCCTTCATCTCTCTCTCATCCCCCCCATTCCTTATGTCCCTCTCCTTCTTCCTCTTTCTCTCTTTTCCTTCTTCCCCATCTCACCTTCCCCTCTCCCTCCGTTCTCCTTCTCCCTCATTTCAAGCCCCCCAACTCTCTTTATTTACCTCCCCCTCCTTCTCTCTGGCCCCTCCCCTACATCTCTCTGCACCCCAACCCCCCCAGGCGGCTCGTGGAGTGCTGCTGGTCATGGACGGTGCTGTTGGCAGGGGGCTACATGTTACTGCTGAGCTCGGGGCCATCGGGCAGCCCACTCCCAGCCCTGAGGCCCCTCAGCCGCCTGGTGGTGGGGGCAGGCCTCCGTCTGCTCTGTGCCCGTGCCTTCTCCTGGATCGAGGAGGTGACTGGATCGTGCTTCGAGCCTGCAGCGCGGGGCCTGCTGCTGCTGGTGGAGGAGGAGGCAGGAGGTGAGGCCGGAGCCTGGGCCTGGGCCAGAGCCGGGAGCTGGGGCATAGCAGGCCGCCGGGCTGCATGCCTCCTGGAGCCGGGCCGCCTGTGGCGGGGCTATGAGCTGTCAGGGGACACCTTCGTGCTCTGCTTTGCCTCGCTGGTGCTGGCCGAGGAACTGTCGGCCTTCCAAAGTTATCTGAGCAGTGGGCATGTGGCCTGCGGGCCTCTCCGCATACTCTTCCTGCTGGCTGCCACCTTCCTGCTGCTCTGGAATGGCTTACTGCTGCTCTCCGTTACCTTCTTCCACCGATACTCACAGAAACTGGCAGCTGCTGCCATCGCCCAGCTCGCCTGGCACCTCACCTATCGCCGCTGGTACCAGTGCTCCTGGTCTCCAGGCTATCCAGGGCAAGGCATCACCCGTGTGGGGCTTGGCCCATACCCCGGGCCTGGGCGCTGCGTGTGCGGCGCGACCCGCAGAACGAGTTATACCTGGGACCCATCTTCCGACACTCTCCTGTACCGGGAATGAGGCCCCAGTCCTCCCCTTAGCCCAGGGCCCAGGACCCCAGAGACACCAAGGGGTCAGATATCAACACCCCAACCCCTCACACAACATTCACCCTCCCACACTGCAGCACTCCCTCAGCACTCACCCTCCAACACTGCAGCACTCCCTCAGCACTGACCCTCTGACAGTGCAACACTCCCCCAGCACTGACCCTCCAACTTTGCAGCACTTCCTCAGCACTGACTCCCCCCAACAGTGTGGCGATCCCTCAGCACTGACCCTCCGATAGTGCGGTGATCCCTCAGCACTGACCTTTCGACAGTGCGGCACTCCCTCAGTATTAACCCTCCAACAGTGAGACGCTCCCTCAGTATTAACCCTCCAACAGTGAGGCACTCCCCCAGTATTAACCCTCCGATAGAACGACTCCCTCAGCACTGACCCTCCGACAGTGAGGCACTCCCTCAGCACTGTCCCTCCGACAGTGCGGCACACCCTCATCACTGACCCTCCGACAGTGCAGCACTCCCACAGCACTGACCCTCCGACAATGCCTGCTCCCTCAGCACTGACCCTTCGACAGAGCAGTGCTTCCTCAGTACTGACCCTCCGACAGAGCAGTGCTCCCTCAGTACTGACCCACCGACAATTCAGCGCTCCCTCAGTTCTGACCTTCTAAAACTGCTTGTTTCTTTATTATTGACACTGCTTTGAGGAGTTACTGGTCATGTCCTTCCAGAAGAGTTTGCCAAAAACTTGGAAAAGGTACTTAAAGTTGAGTTCATTGGAGCTGAGATCCTGATAAGTCCAGGAAGTAGCTCTCTGCAGATTAATTCTCAACATTGGACATACTCGTGGCTTAAAACTACTTGTGTTTATTGTAAGGGCTGTGGTGTGTGCTGTGTATGAGTACTGTTTGGACATTGTACCAGTGTGCGTTTTGGGTACTATACCAAAGCTGTTCTGCTACTTTTTCAATTTATAAAGGATTGTGTAGGGATTGAGAGGATTACACTTTTAAAAATCTCTGAATTTGTTTTAGAAGTGTACAGTCTAATTTATTTTATCGTAATTTCTTAATAAACATCTGTTTCATTGTTAAAGTAAAATCTGCAGCTTTGAACAAACCAATACAAATCAAATATGAGAGATCGAGCCTGGTACTTGTTTGGGATATAATTTGTTCAGTAGTGACGTCTGTTGGGATCATTACACAATCCAAAACTGAGGCATGCAAATAGGTGAAAACGAGTCGCATGCCACAGGTTTCAGAATATTTTTGGAATGAGCATTAGATGACCAAAAAGCTATTAATGGGGAGTAAAATAATTATTCATAGAATCCTTACAGTGTGGAAGTAGACCATTCAGTCCACACTGATTCTCCAAAAAGCAGTCCAATCCAGATCAACCCCTATACCTGCATTTCACATGCCTAACCTGCATACTATGGGCAATTTAACATGGCCACCTGCAGACCATGGGAGGGAAGTAGAGCAACCAGAGGGAACCCACATTTACTCAGAGAGCTACCCAAGGTTGGAATTGAACCTTGGTTTCTCGCACTTTGCTAACCACTAAGCCACCACACCAC
The DNA here is from genome assembly GCF_030684315.1 of Stegostoma tigrinum. Classification (NCBI taxonomy): domain Eukaryota; kingdom Metazoa; phylum Chordata; class Chondrichthyes; order Orectolobiformes; family Stegostomatidae; genus Stegostoma; species Stegostoma tigrinum. Next base: position 3,589,260 of record NC_081368.1, on the reverse strand, counting down.
TCCAATGAGAAGATTTGAGTGCAAAGGTAGGAATATGTTCTGACGCAAAATGTCAGCTTTCCTGCTCCTCTGATGCTGCCTGGCCTGCTGTGTGCCTCCAGGCTCCACACTGTATTATTTCTGACTCCAGCATCTGCAGTTCTTACTATTTCCAGCAGGAATACCTTGTCTTTGTGAGACTACAAATTGTGAAATTAAAATGGTGAGAAATATAAGAACTAACTGCAAGAGCTTTTTAGGGCAGATAAAAAAAGGAGAATAGCTAAAATAAGCATGGCATTCTTTGAGCATGCAACTAAGGAACGAATGGGGACCAGGGAAACGGCAGATGATTAAAAGCGTAGAGGAGATAATGGGAACTGCAGATGCTGGAGAATTCCAAGATAATAAAATGTGAGGCTGGATTAACACAGCAGGCCAAGCAGCATCTCAGGAGCACAAAAGCTGACGTTTCAGGCCTAGTCCCTTCATCAGAGAGGGGGATGGGGAGAGGGAACTGGAATAAATAGGGAGAGAGGGGGAGGCGGACCGAAGATGGAGTTGCAATGGGAGAGAGATTCCCTGAGGTTGGTCCGGAGGGAGGAGGGTAACTTCTTCAGGTTAGGCATCCCTGGAAGAGGCTTCGCAGTGAGGTTAAAATAGTATCAGAGATAATGGGAACTGCAGATGCTGGAGAATTCCAAGATAATAAAATGTGAGGCTGGATGAACACAGCAGGCCAAGCAGCATCTCAGGAGCACAAAAGCTGACGGGGATGATGATTAAAAGCAGTATTTTGCATTGGTCACATAGTAGAGGGCACCAGAAGCATCCCAAAGATAACAGGTAAGCAAGGTGCTAATGTGAGGAAAGGTAATAGAATTTGTCACAATGGACAAAGTATTTACAAACTAAAGGGGCTAAACACCAACAAGCCATCAGGACCTGGTGGTTTTAAAGGAAATGGCTGCAGGGATTATGAAGATACTGTACAATCTATTCTAGAACTCATCAGATTCTGGAAAAGTTCCAGCACATTTCAGAACCAATAATCTGATGATCCTAGCGAGGCCGACAGAAAGCAGGAAACTTATAGGCCAGTTAGACTAACATCTAGGAGAATGCCAGACTTCATTATTAAGGAAGAAATAGCAGGACATTTAGAAAGGGTTAACACTTTCAAACAGAAGGGAGAAAGTTTCTGAAGTTCAATGAGGATATGTCAAGTTGAGTTGATGGAGGGGAACTGGTAGACCTTGTGTATTTGGATTTTCAAAAAGAATTTAACAAGGTTCCCCACAAAGGGTTTTTGCACAAGACGGGAGCTCGTGCGTTAGGAGGTAATGGATGGATTGAAGATTGGTTAACAAACAGAAGACAATGAGTTGGGGTCACTGGGTCTTTTTCAAGGTGGAAAGTCAACCAATGGAATACAACAGCTATTTACTATCTATGTTGGAATGTTGGCCCTTATTTCTAGGTAGTTTAAGAGTAGGCAAATCTGTACAATGTACTAGTAGGCCAACATCTAGAGTAATGTGAGTAGTTTTAATTACCTTATTTAAGGAAAGATACCATTTCATTGGAGGGAGTTTAGAGAAGGTTCACTAGGATGACCCTCAGAAGAGAGGGATTGTCATATGAGCAAGGATGAAACAGGCTGGAACTCCACTCGGAAGGTTAGAAGAGTAGTGAGAGCTGATCTCACTGAAATATATGGGATTCTTATGGGGCTTGACAGGGTAAATGCTGAGAGGATGTTTCCCCCTTATGGGAGAGTCTAAGACCAGAGGCTGTAATCTCAGAACAAAGGGGCACCAATTTATGACTAAGATGAGGAGGAATTTCTTTTGTCAGAGCGTTGTGAGTCTTTGGAACTCCTTGCCACAGAGAGCTGTGGGGACAGAGACCTTGTGTATGTTTAAGGCTCAGATCGATTCTTGGTCAGTCGGGGAATCAAGGCTTATAGGGGAAAGGGCAGGAAAGTGGATGTGAGGAGCATTGTAACAACCATGATCCTATTGAATAGTGGAGCAGGTTTGAGGGGCTGAGTGGCCTACCCTTGTTTCCATTTCTCATGCTCTTATCTATGTTAGTGACTTAGAGAAGGGAGAAGAGTGTAATGTTTACCGATGACGTAAGATCAAATGAGTGGGCTTGTTGTGATGAAGACATGGCTAATACCAAAAGGATATAGATGGCTGGAGTGAGTGGGTGACATCTTGGTAAATGCAGTTTCATGTCGGAAAATGTGAGGCCATGTGTTGTTGTAGGTGGAATTAAAATGTCGATGTTCTTTCGATGGAGACAGAGTCTGAAAGTGCAGTCCAGAGGCATCTGGGTGTTCCGGTACATAAAAACCATTAACAGCTCAACTTGCAGGTGCAGTAATTAATTTAGAGGGCAAATGGATCTCTGGCTTTATTGCCATGGGGTTGGAGTTAAAAATAGGCAAGCCTTATTACAACCGCACATTGTCTTGACGAGGCAGTGTCCGAAGTGATGTGCAGTCTTAACCCCATTTTTATGAGATAAAGAACAAAACAAAGAACAAAGAAAATTACAGCACAGGAACAGGCCCTTCGGCCCTCCAAGCCTGTGCCGATCGAGATCCTCTGTCTAACCTGTCATCTATTTTCTAAGGTTCTGTGTCCATTTGCTCCCTGCCCATCCATTTACCTGTCCAAATACATCTTAAAAGACGCTAATGTGTCTGCGTCTACCACCTCCGCTGGCAACGCATTCCAGTCACCCACCACCCTCTGTGTAAAGACCTTTCCACACATATCTCCCTTAAACTTTCCTCCTCTCACTTTGAACTCGTGACCCTAGTAATTGAGTCCCCCACTTTGGGATAAAGTTTCTTGCTATCCATCCTGTCTATATCCCTCATGATTTTGTAGACTTCAATCAGGTCCCCCCTCAATCTCCGTCTTTCTAATGGATTCAGAAGTGGTTGGCTGACAGGAGGCAGAGAGTGGTTGTAGATGGTAAGTATTCTGCCTGGAGGTCAGTGCTGAGCGGTGTTCCGCAGGGCTCTGTCCTTGGGCCTCTGCTCTTTGTAGTTTTTATAAATGACTTGGAAGAGGAGGTTGAGAGGTGGGTTAGTATGTTTGCTGATGGCACAAAGGTTGGAGGTGCCGTTGATATTATCGAGGGCTATTGCAGGCTTCAGCGAGACATTGACAGAACGCAGAGCTGGGCTGAGAAATGGCAGATGGAGTTCAACCTGAATAAATGCGAAGTGATGCATTTTGGAAGGTCGAACTTAAATGCGGAACATAGGATTAAAGGCAGGATTCTTGGCAGTATGGAGGAACAGCGGGATCTTGGTGTTCAAGTGCATAGCTCCCTCAAAGTTGCCACCCAAGTGGATAAGGTTGTTAAGAAAGCATATGGTGTTTTGGCTTTCATTAACAGGGGGATCGAGTTTAAGAGCCGCGAGGTTATGCTGCAGCTCTACAAAACCCTGGTGAGACCACACTTGGAATATTATGTCCAGTTCTGGTCGCCCTATTCTTGGAAAGATGTGGAAGCTTTGGAGAGGGTGCAAGGAGGTTTACAAAGATGCTGCCTGGACTGGAGGGCTTGTCTTACGAGGAGAGGTTGACTGAGCTCGGACTTTTCTCTCTGCACAGAAGGAGGCAGAGAGCTGACGTGATCGAGGTGTACAAGGTAATGAGAGGCATGGATAGAGTTGATAGCCAGAGGCTTTTCCCCAGGGCAGGATTGACTGCCACGAGGGGTCATAGTTTTAAGGTGTTCGGAGGAGATATCAGAGGAAGGTTCTTCACCCAGAGAGTTGTGAGCGCATAGAATAGTTTGCTAGTGGTAGTCGTGGAAGCGGAGTCATTAGTGACATTTAAGCGACTGCTGGACATGCACATAGACAACAGTGAATTGAGGGGAATGTAGGTTAGGTTATTTTATTATTGGAATAGGATTATTCAATGGCACAACATCGTGGGCCGAAGGGCCTGTACTGTGCTGTACTTTTCTATGTTCTATGTTCTCTGAAAATACTCCTAATCTACTCAACCTCTCTTCATAGCTAGCACCCTCCATCTCAGGCAACATCCTGGTGAACCTCCTCTGCATCCTCCTCTCACTTTGAACTCATGATCCCAGATGTACTGACATTGGAGGCTGTTCAGAAGAAATTTACTTGGCTCAGCCCTGGGATGAAGGAGCTGACTTATTACAAACAGTTGAACAGTTGGACCTTTTTTTATTCGAGTTTAGAAGAATGAGGGTGGTTTTATGAAAAAAATTGACGGTTCTGAGAGGGCTTGACAGGATAGATGTTGGGAAGATGTTTCCACTGTTGAGAGAATCTCATAATAAGGGCCACTCATTTATTGTTAAGATGAAAAGGAGGTTATTCTGCCAGAGAGTAATGAATGTCTAGAATTTTCTATCCCAGAGAGTTGTGGAGGATGGGCTACTGCAATTATTTAAAGCTGAGGTCAATAGAGTTTTCAAGTATTGAGTGTTGGAGAGCTGTGATAAAGAGTGTGAAAGATGATTTGAGGTTTGGGGCAGCTATGATTTTATAGAATGGTGGGCCTGAATGGCTCTCTCCTTTCTTTATTTCTATGTTTTATTTTATTTTCTAAATCAAGAAGTGCTCTTCTACACAAATTGAACATTTTGTTTTCACCCATGATACTGCCTCTATTTCTTAAGGAAGGATCACTGGACCCGAAATATTAACTCTGATTTCTCTTCACAGATGTTGCCAGACCTGTTGAGTTTTTCCAGCTAGTTTTGTTTTTGTTTCTATTTCCTATGTTCTGTGTTCCTACGCTCTTCATTGGCCATTTAAAGGGCCTTCAGTTAGTGATCAGAGGGAAAGGGAATCCAGGGAGCTTCCATCCATGCACTTCGTTGCGTTGGAGGTGGGAATGTTGGCACAGTTTCCCATCCACCATTTCCTCAATCAATTGAATGCCCCCCCTTCATCTCCCATTGCTATCTATATCATCTCTGGGGACATCTAATTCTGCTTCTAATGTGCCTCTGAGACATTTAACTTGGTTGTCTCTGAGGCACTTTCTGGTGTTGGATGATAGGTGATTATTTTGGAACAAGCCCAAACATGAATCCCATGTTCTATCACCAAGCACTGTGTTACTACCAGTGTGGAGATGGCAGCGTCAAGGGGAGCCATGGTAAACTGGGCTCCCAAATATCTCCGGCCTTTGGGGGAATTTTACCAACAATGGAAGTGAATCCCAGCACAAAGAGGGAGAAAGTAAATTTAAGGGGACACGCTGATGCCCATTCTCCAGCCTGTGGCTGCTTCACATTTCTGATTTCTGTCAGGACTCCATCCTTTTTTGGGAACCATCTGCCTCAAGTAGCCATTGACAAAGCATTGACAATCTCTGTCTGAAAATTACAGTCTGCAGGTATTCAGAACTATAGGTGTGCAAGGATTTTTGAACACATTTGGAAACACTGGACCAATACTCTGCAATTTCCACACTTAGCCATATCATTCTTTTTGGGCCAGTCTGACTTTCTGGTACAAATTGTGTAATAGGTGATGCCAAGCATTTTACCTCTCATATAACCTGCAGGACTCGAACCCACAACCTTTGGGCTGTTAGACATGCAAGAAGTACTTACTGAGCCATAGTTAATGTGGACGTGACAGTACTCCAACAGTGAATCTTAGGCTAGTGAATGTGCTTTGCCCTCACAGTAAATATTGAACTCAAACTCTTTGTAAAACAATTGTGTGAAGTGATCCTCTAAGTTAACTTTGTCAGGATTTAATAGCTGCTTCTGTTTGGTTATACAAAGTTGGTGACAATAATTCCTCACACCATGGTGCTTAAATGTGCACACCAGAGAGTCAAGGATAAGCTCAATTTATTTTTAATCATCCTATCCAAGGTCTCTTGGTACTCGTAATTATATCCAATATCACAGCCACTTGGCAAATAGCCCTTAAAGTCAGAGGCATGACATGTTCATTTCTTGAACATGAGAGAATCTTTTGTGAATGTGATTCTTTAGGAAGAAGGAAAGTTGCAGAGGGGACTAACAGGCCTATGTTTCTGTATTATCATGCATATTCACAGGACAATTTTGCCAAATAAGGTGGGAGGCTCTGAATGGGTTAATGCTGAGGAGTGCATTAAGCACAATTCAATGTTAGTGTGATATGGATTCAGTGGCAGGAACAGCTTTGAAAGTGCAAGGCCCTACCAGCAGCATCTTCAGAGGGATCTTGGCTACAGAGTTGGCTGGCCTGTACAGTCTGGAGGAGGAGTCTCACTTCCCTGTGGCCTGGGCCTCTGGCAGCGGTACGGCACGGGCTAGTGTCGTCTGAAGCACAACTCTTGCTTCTACGTGGTATGGGCTGGTGAAGCCCGGAGCAGGACTGTAGTAGTAGAGAAGGAAATGTTGGACTCTCTTTAACTTATCTTTCTTTAATTTTATTCCAAGTTAACGTGAATGGCACCTATGCATGCTGACAGTACACACTTTTGACTATATTTTATACTGAACAATAAGTGACAATAAGTGATTGAGTTCAATACTATCAGGGTCCGCCTCAAAGTCTCAGTAATAATGCCCACCATACCAATGTAACCTGCACCTAGCTACCCCATGGGTCGCTTTGACCGGACCCAAGGTGAGGCTGACACAGTTGTTATGGTTCCAGGCAGGACACCATTAAGCTCCTGGGTGAGGAGGGCTGACCTGACTTCCTTCATTCACTCAATCCCTCAGTTTGTTGCCAACAAGATAAGGTTATTAATATCCCTTTTCCTGTGGATACTTTCCTTCAAGACCTAAATGAATCTCAGCTTTAATGGGAACAAATTTATCCAGGCTTTCTGGATTTAATAAAGGTGTTGAGTTTATGAGTAACTAAACACATGAAGAAATAATAATGTAACACACAGATTGGAAATGAGACATTGGGAGCACAAAAGCTGATGTTTCGGGCCTGGACCCTTCATCAGAGAGGGGGATGGGGAGAGGATTCTGTAATAAGCAGGGAGAGAGAGGGAGGCAGACCAACCATGGATAGGGGAGAAGATAGGTGGAGAGGAGAGTATAGGTGGGAGGTAGGGAGGGGATAGGTCAGTCCGGGGAGGACGGACGAGTCAAGGGGGTGAGATGAGGTTGGTAGGTAGGAAATGGAGGTGTGGCTTGAGGTGGGAGGAGGGGATAGGTGAGAGGAAGAACAGGTTAGGGAGGCGGGGATGAGCTGGGCTGGTTTTGGGATGCAGTGGGGAGAGGGGAGATTTTGAAGCTTGTGAAATCCACATTGATACCATTGGGCTGCAGGGTTCCCAAGCAGAATATGAGTTTCTGTTCCTGCAACCTTTGGGTGGCATCATTATGGCACTGCAGGAGGCCCAGGATGGACATGTCATCTAAGGAATGGGAGGGGGAGTTGAAATGGTTCGCAACTGGGAGATGCAGTTGTTTATTGCAAACCGAGCGTAGATGTCTAAGGAATGGGAGGGGACCCTGCACTGTGGTCGACCGAGTCTCCCACATTTCCCGCACTTCATCCCTCACACCCTACCCCCGCAATAACCGCCAAAAGAGGATCCCCCCTCGTCCTCACGTACCACCCCACCAACCTCCGGATCCAACGCATCATCCTCTGACACTTTCGCCATCTACAATCCGACCCCACCACCCAAGACAATTTTCCATCCCCATCCTTGACTGCCTTTCGGAGAGACCACTCTCTCAGTGACTCCCATGTCCGCTCCACACTCCCCTCCAACCTACCACACCCGGCACCTTCCCCTGCAACCACAGGAAGTGCTACACTTGCCCCCACACCTCCTCCCTCACCCCCATCCCAGGCCCCAAGATGACTTGACATATCAAGCAGAGGTTCACTTGCACATCCGCCAATGTGGTGTACTGTATCCATTGTACCCAGTGTGGCTTCATCTCTATTGGGGAAGCCAAGTAGACGCTTGGAAACTGCTTTGCAGAACACCTACGCTCGGTTTGCAATAAACAACTGGACCTCCCGGTCACGAACCATTTCAACTCCCCCTCACACTCCACAGACGACATGTCCATCCTGGGCCTCCTGCAGTGCCATTATGATGCCACCCGAAGGTTGCAGGATCAGCAACAGAACCCTGCAGCCCAATGGTATCAATGTGGATTTCACAAGCTTCAAAATCTCCCCTCCTCCCACTGTATCCCAAAACCAGCCCAGCTCGTCCCTGCCTGCCTAACCTGTTCTTCCTCTCACCTCAAGCCGCACCTCCATTTCCTACCTACTAGCCTCATCCCGCCCCCTTGACTTGTCTGTCCTCCCTGGACTGACCTATCCCCTCCCTACCTCCCCACCTATACTCTCCTCTCCACCTATCTTCTCCTCTATCCATCTTCGATCCGCCTCCCCCTCTCTCCCTATTTATTTCAGAATTCTCTCCCAATCCCCTTTACTGATGAAGGGTCTAGGCCCGAAACGTCAGCTTTTGTGCTCCTAAGATGCTGCTTTTCCTGCTGTGTTCCTCCAGCTCCACACTTCATTCTCATGATCATTTTTATAAACCTCTTCTGGTCTCCTTCCAAGGCTAGCACCTCCTCTCCTCAATACGGAGGCCAAAACTGCTCACAAGATTCCAAATGCAGTCTGACCAGAGCCTTATACAGCCTCAGCAGTTCATCCTTGCTCTGTTATACTAGCCCTTTTGAAATGAGTGCTAACTTTGCATTTGCCTTCCTGACTGCCAATTTAATCTGCACGTTAACGTTAAGAAAGCCCTGAACTAGGGCTCCCAAGTTCCTTTGTGCTTCAGATTTGCATCGGGGAATTGAACAATTAGTAATTCTACTCCAGTCAAACAACTGGAGCTGACAATGCTGATGTTGATATGCCCTGAAGCCAGTGAAGAAGCTACATTACAGTTTGATGCCAGCGAGGCAGGGTTTTGAGCAACTCTATCCACTGAGAATAGTTAATTACAATTGTAACTAGGCTATTAATACAAGCTGAATGATTTTATAGTCAGATTGAGAAAGAATTTCTGGCTATTAGCCTTTGCTTGTGAGCATTTTAATAAATACTTGTTTGGGAGAAGCAAAGCGACAATAGAGTCCAACCACAAACTACTCCTAAGCATTTTCGTCAAACTACATCTACCTGAGAGGAAGAATCTTCAAGTACCAAAGTTGTCTACGTGTGGAGCCACAGGGGATGGGAGAGATACCACCAAGCTGCTGCCAGGGATGGTGGTGGAGGCAGATACAATAGGGGCATTTCAGGGGCTTTTAGATCAGCACATGAATATGCAAGGAATGGAGGGATATGGAACAAGGGCAGGCAGAAGGGATTAGTTTAATTTGGGGCCATGTTTGGCACAACATTGTGGGCTGAAGGGCCTGTTCCCGTGCTGTACTGTGTAATGCTCTATGTTCTACGATACAAAATAAATATCCTTGTGTCAGTTTTTTACTGTGGAGAAAGAAATGGAGGCACGGGACTTGGGGAAATAAATACTGATGTTTTGGAAAAACCAAGCACCCCTAGCAGAGATATTTGTATCCTCTACAGCTAAGAGTAAGGTGCCAGAGGACTGGAGGGTGGCTGATATTGTGCCTTTATTTAAGAAAGGGTGTATGGAGAAGCTTGGACAAGTGAATCTGGCATCAACAGTGGGTAATTTGTTGAAGGGGATTCTGAGAGAAAGGATGTATGCGTGTTTGGAGAGGCAAAGACTGATTAGGGATAGTCAGCATGGCTTTGCGCGTAGGAAATCATGTCTTACAAAACTTGACTGAAGTTTTTGAGGGCATTACCAAAAAGATTGATGAGGCCAGAGTGGCAGATATTGTCAGCATGAACTTCAGTAAAGCCCTTGACAAGGTTCCACATGGTAGACTAATTAGTAATGTTAGATCACTTGGGATTCAGGGACAACTTGCCAATTGCATACAAAATTAGCTTGATGGTAGGAGACAGAGGGTGGTGATGATGGACAGTGGTTTTTTGGATTGGAGGCCTGTGACCAGCGGCGTTTTGCTGGGCTCAGTGCTGGGTCCTCTTTTGTTTGACATTTATATAAATGATTTGAATGAGAATTTAGGAGGCATGGCTGGTTAAGCTTGTGGATGACATCAAAAGTGGTGGTGTAGTCGACACTGAAGAAGGTTATCTAAGATTACAAAGGGATCTTGATCAATTGGGCCAATGGGCTGAGGAGCGGCAGATGGAGTTTAATTTGGATAAGTGCAAGGTATTGTATTTTGGTGAAACAAACAAGGGTGGGACTTTTACAATTATTTGCAGGGCCCTAAGTAGTGGTGTTGAACAGAGAGGCCCAGGGGTTCGGGTAGATAGTTCTTTGAAAGCTATGTCCCAGGTAAACAGAGTAATGAAGAAGGCATTTGGCACACTTTCCTTTCTTGTGCAGGCCATTGAGTACAGGAGTTGGGACGTCATGTTGAGGTTGTACAGGATGTTGGTGAAGCCGCTTTTTGAATACTGTGTGTAATTCTGGTTACCCTGCTACAGGAAAGATATTAAATTGGAGGCAATTCAGAAAACATTTACTAAGTTGTCCAAAGTTTTGGCAAAGATCTGTAGCTCGGGTTGTGGATGAGGGGGTTGACTTGCTCGCCGAGCTGGTTGGTTATCATTCAGACATTTCATCACTCTACGACAAACACCCACAAAGATTGAAGACCCCATTCCTACGACATGCAGAACCAACGTAGTTTACAAAATACTATGCAATGACTGCCACAAACATTACATCAAACAGGCAGGAAGGAAACTAGCCATCAGAATACACAAACTTCAGCTAGTAGCAAAGCGACACGATGAACTCTCCTTAATAGCTGTGATTCAGACAATGACGGCCAGCAGTTAATCTGGGACAAGGTAACCATTGTAGCCCAAGCCAAACATAGACACGCATAGGAATTCCTAGGGGCATGGCTCTTGACCTGTAATACAATCAACACACATACAGAATTGGACTCCATATACAAATCTATACTGATCAAAACCAGAAATGACACTCCTCACCATGACGGACCGGGCAGCATAAATCCTAAACGGTTTGGAACAACATCACTTCATCAGAGGCTCCACTGATGACATCACTTAGCATGGCGACGAAATGCCTGAATGAGAACAAGCTAGCTCGGCGAGCAAGTCAACAACCTCATTGACTGAGTGGTAATGGGAACTGCAGATGCTGTAGAATCCAAGATAACAAAGTGTGGAACTGGATGAACACAGCAGGCCAAGCAGCATCTCAGGCTCCTGAAATGCTGCTTGGCCTGCTGTGTTCATCCAACTCCACACTTTATTATCTAACTCATTGACTGAGCTGTTGCTGGGACTGGCGGGTTGTAAGGAGAGACTTGATTGGCTGGATCTTTTTCCCTGGAGATTGAGGGGTGGCCCTATAGAGGTTTGTAAAATCATGAGGTGCATAGATAAAATGAACAGTAAATGTCTTCCCTAGGGTAGGGGAGTACAAAACTGGGGGGCATATTTTTAAGATGAGACGAGAAAGATTTAAAAGGGATATGAGGAGCAGTGTTTTCACACAGAGTGTGATTCACATGTGAAAGGAACTGTCAGAGGAAGTGGCAGATGCAGGTGCAGTGACAACATGTAAAAGACATTTGGTATATGAAGAGGAAAAGTTTACTAGTTTAGTTTGGGAAACTGGACGGAATGGATAAGTTGGACTGGAGGGCTGTTTGTGCTCCTGAGATGCTGCTTGGCCTGCTGTGTTCATCCAGCCTCACATTTTATTATCTGTGCTGTATGACTCTCTGCCTCGATGACAGGCATGAATGAAAAAATAAAGATATGGTAGAAAGCCAAGCTTCACTTTTAATCACTGCCAAGTCATTGTCAAACCTGAACACTGAAGAGCCTGTACAATTCATATAATTCATATACAATGCCATATAAAGAAGTATCTGAAGACACTGGAAAGAGAAGGCTCTCGGCCCTAAGACCTTGCCGGTAACAGAACTGAAGATTTGTGTTCTAGAACTTGCCATTCCCCTATCCAAACTGTTCCAGTGTAACTACAGCACTGGCACACGCCCAACAATATGGAAAATTGCCCAGATCCTGTTTACAAAAACAAGAAAATCCATTCTGGCCAATTGCCACTCGATCATTATGCTTTCGACCATCAGCAACATTTTGGAAGGACTCGCTGCCAGCTCCATCGAGTGGCTCTTGCAAAGGGGTTTCCCACTCGATGACATTCGGTTTCCGATGTAGAATCATACAGGCATAGAGGTGTATCACACAGAAACTGATCCTTCAGTCCAACTCATCCATGCTGACCAGATATCCTAAATAAATCTAGTCCTACGTGCCAGCTTTTGGCCCATATCCGTATAAACCCTTCCTATTCATACACCCATCCAGATGCGTTTTAAATGTTGTAATTGTACCAGCCTCCACCACTTCCTCTGGCAGCTCATTCCTATGGTGTTCTGCCAGGGCCACTCAGTTCCTGGCTTCATTGCAACCTTGATCCATTTATGGCCAAAGAATTGAACACCAGAGATGAGGTAAACACAGAAAACAGGAATGGAAACAGGCTTTTGGCCCATCAGGGCTGCTCTGCCATTCATTATGATCATTGTTGATCATCCATCTCAGCCCACTGGCCCTTCTTTCTCCCCCATACCCTCCTATCCATTTATCCTGAAGAACAATATCTAACAAGTTCACTACTCTCTGGTTGAAGAAGTTCTCCTTAGCTCTGTCCTAAGTGGCCTAACCCATATCTTAAGGCTATAACCCCTGATTCTAGATTAAAGTGACAGCTCATGACAGAAAGGCCCATTTGAGCAAGTGTGGCATCGAGGAGCCCGAGCAAAATTGGAATCAATGGGAATCAGGAGAAATCTCTCCAATGGTTGGAATTTCATCATTAGGTCAGAAATTGGGATGTTTGCAATGATTGCACATGTTCAGCACCATTTGTAACTCCTCAGATACTGAAGCAGTTCATGTCCATTTGGTGATAACAAAGTGTGGGGCTGGATGAACACAGCAGGCCCAGCAGCGTCTCAGGAGCAGAAAAGCTGATGTTTCGGGCCTAGACCCTTCATCAGAAAAGGAGGATGGGGACAGGGTTCTGAAATAAATAGGGAGAGAGGGGGAGGCGGACCAAAGATGGATAGAAGAGAAGATAGGTGGAGAGGAGAGTATAGGTGGGGACGTAGGGAGGGGATAGGTCAATCTGGGGAGGGCGGGCAGGTCAAGGAGGCGGGATGAGGTTAGTAGGTAGGAAATGGAGGTGCGGCTTGGGGTGGGAGGAAGGGATGGGTGAGAGGAAGAACAGGTTAGGGAGGAGGGGCTGAGCTGGGCTGGTTTTGGAATGCGGTGGGGGAAGGGGAGATTTTGAAACTGGTGAAGTCCACATTGATACCATTAGGCTGCAGGGTTCCCAGGCGGAATATGAGTTGCTGTTCCTGCAACCTTCGGGTGGTATCATTGTGGCAGTGCAGGAGACCCATGATGGACATGTCATCTAAAGAATGGGAGGGGGAGTGGAAATGGTTCGCGACTGGGAGGTGCAGTTGTTTATTGTGAACCGAGTGGAGGTGTTCTGCAAAGCGGTCCCCAAGCCTCCGCTTGGTTTCCCCAATGTAGAGGAAGCCACACCAGGTACAGAGGATGCAGTATACCACATTGGTGGATGTGCAGGTGAACATCTGCTGGATATGGGAAAGTCATCTCTCTTATGTCCATTTGTTGCAAGACCTGAACAATATCTTGACTTGGGCTGACAATAGGCAGGTAACATGTGACCATTTCTAACAAGAGAGAATCTAAGCACCACTCCTTGACATTCAAAGTCTTTGTGATTTCTGTATTCCCTACTGGCCGGAAACTCCACTGGCCTTGCCACATTGGTGAGAAGAGCAGGCCAGAAGCTAGGAATACTGCGACAAGTAACTCACCTCCTGACTCCCCAAAGCCTGTTTAACATTCAAACCCTTCACACCAGTGTACAATATCAGCAGTCTGTACTATCTGTAACATTCAGGGCAGAGAGCCACACAGTGTTCTTCAAAAGGGGAGGCTCAATAAGGTATCCTTTGAAAGGACACTAGATATAAAGAATCAGTGATGGCTTTGTCACAGATGCCCACCTGATAAACATTTTTTTAAAAATAACCTTTCAGTAGTAAGTTAGTGCTCTTTTCTTCAAGCACTGTACGAGTCAGTGGGCTCACTCCTCTATTAAGAAATTCCTCCAATATTCTTCATTTATCTCCAGCTCCTTCTTTTGGTCCAAAAGATGAAGGGTCCAAGATGGCAGTGGAGAAGTACGTTCCAGTTAGAGCTTCTCTGCTCCGCCCATTCTTCCACTTCTTTTCTTTTATTCCCTCTGAACATTTTTTTATCTTCTTCCACCCTGGCTTCCGATGACTCCCAGCCTCCGATGACTGGTGACATCCTAGCATGGTGCAGTGGCTTCCTGATAGGCCATGGTCTCCCCAGCCAAGCATGGCCTCCCTGGGCCTAGCGTGGTCTCTCCAGGCCCAGTGCAGTCTCCCCAAACTCAGTGTGGCGTCCCCGGGCCCAGCGTCGTCTCCTTGGGCCCAGTGTGGCTTCCCAGCCCAGCATATTCTCCCTGGCCCAGCGTGGCCTCCCTGGGCCCAACATAGCCTCCCCGGCTCAGCGTGGCCTCCCTGGGCCCAGCATGGTCTTCCCCTGCCCAGCATTGTCTCGCCAGGCCGAGCATGGTCTCCTCGGCCCAACATAGTCTCGCTGGGCCCCGTGTAGTCTCCCGGGGCCCAGCATGATCTCCCCAGGCCCAAAGTAGTCTCCCCGGCCAAGCGTAGCCTCCCCAGGCCCAGTGTGGCCTCGCTGGGCACAGCGTGATCTCTCTGGGCCCAGCATGATATCCCAAGCCCAGCATGATCTCCCAGGCCCAGCGTGGCCTCTTTGGGCCCAGTGTGGTCTCCCCGGTCCCAGGCTGGTCTCCCTGGCCCTGCATGGTCTCCCTGTGCCCAGCGTAGTCTACCGGGCCCAGTATGGTCTCCCCAGACCTAGCGTGGTCTTCCCGGGCCCAGTATGGTCTCCCCATACCTAGCTTGGTCTTCCCGGGCCCAGTATGGTCTCCCCAGACCCAGCGTAGTATCCCCGGGCCCAGCGTGATCTCCCCAGGCCCAGCGTGGTCTCTCCGGCCAAGCATAGCCTCCCCAGGCCCAGCGTGGCATCCCTGGGCGCAGCATGATCTCCCCGGGTCCAGCATGATATCCTGAGTCCAGTGTGGCCTCCCCGGGCCCAGCATGATCTCCCAGGCCCAGCGAGGCCTCTTTGGGCTCTGTGTGGTCTCCCCATGCCCAGCATAGTCTCCCGGTGCCCAGCGTAGTCTACTAGGCCCAGCATGGTCTCCCCAGACCCAGAGTGGTCTTCCCGGGTCCAGTGTAGTATCTCCGGTCTGGTGTGGACTCCCTGGGCCTAGGGTGGCAGTCTGAAGTGATATCTCAACCTCATAATCCTCAAGATGAAGCCTGGCCCACCCTGGAGGCTGGGGGCGATGTGATCTGGCTTGGAAGACCGTGTCCTGAACTTTTATTTCTGCAACGCTGGACATGTCATTTCTTGATTGTCTAAGATCTCGTAACTGAAGAAGCTGTATTGAAGTAACTCGAAACCTAAGATGGTGCGAGAAGTGGCAATGTGTAAATGATTCACTGCATTCATTGAGTATATGTGACAATAAAGGCTCATTCTGATTCGAATTCTAAAGCAGTTTATTTTCACATTTTCTAACACAATGGCTGGTTTGAGAACTCTCATTGCACAGAATGGCCTTCCTTGATGTTTATTCAAGTGTATATAAATGCCCGTGCAATTGAAAGTGATCTCTAAAATATATTCTGGAATGTGGAGATTATGTTTATCGATCTGAACAGTTCATTGCAGACAAACTGTTAATGGGGAAACCTATTGCCTGACCTATTGATTGCCAACTAATCAATGTTACTTATCGACAGTCACTTAGATTTCAGATCCAAATGATAAATATTTAAACTAACCCTTTCTTTTTGATTGCAAAAGAATCGAAGGATTGTCAGTATCTGATCAGCTTGTTCTTTGGGATCCTTTACGCTGAGTATTGATTCCAGTCTGTGTGTGTCTCTCATTAATTGAACAAGTATTTAGAACCAGATTGTTCTTAACTAACAATTGCTGAGGTTCATTATCCATCATTTCCTAAAGCTTGAGAGCTGCAAAATTCACGTCGCTAAGGCCCAACAAGGAGGCTCCCTGTGATAGAGCTAAAGCTCTCATCATGAGGAAGTACAGACTTACACTTGTTTAGTACCTTTCAAAACTACACGATCTAAAAAGGAGCCCAAATATCATCCAAAAACATGTAAATGGTAAATGGATAATGATGGACCTAGCGAGTTTTGAGAAGATTTGTAGCTCAGGTTGAGGTTCTGGATGTGAGTTTGCTCGCTGAGCTGGAAGGTTAGTTTTCAGACGTTTCGTCACCATTCTAGGTAACATCATCAGTGAGCCTTCGACGAAGCGCTGGTGTTACGTCCCGCTTTCTATTTATCTGTTTAGGTTTCCTTGGGTTGGTGGTGTCATTTCCTGTGTTGGTGATGTCATTTCCTGTTCTTTTTATCAGGGGATGGGAGATTGTCTCCAAATCAATGTGTTTATTGATGGAGTTCCGGTTGGAATGCCATGCTTCTAGGAACTCTTGTGCGTGTCTCTGTTTGGCTTGTCCTAGGATGGATGTGTTGTCTCAATCAAACTGGTGTCCTTCCTCATCTGTATGTAAGGAGACGAGTGATAGTGGGTCATGTCATTTTGTGGCTAGTTGATGTTCATGTATCCTGGTGGCTAGCTTTCTGCCAGTTTGTCCAATGTAGTGGTGTAGACATGACCCACTATCTCTCATATCCTTACATACAGATGAGGAAGGACACCACTTTGATTGGGACAACACATCCATTCTAGGACAAGCCAAACAGAGACATGCACGAGAATTCCTAGAAGCATGGCATTCCAACCGGAACTCCATCAACAAACACATTGATTTGGAGCCAATCGACCATCCCCGGAGAAAAAGAACAGGAAATGACATCACCAACACAGGAAATGACACCACCAACTCAAGGAAACCTAACCAGATAAATAGAAAGCGGGACATAACACCAGCGCTTCGTCGGAGGCTCACTGTTGATGTTACCTAGAATGGCGATAAAACATCTGGGAACAAACCGGCAAGCTCAGTGAACTAGCTTACATCTGGAACACAATAAAGACCCACTCTCTTGTGGACCGAGAGGAGGAGAGTGCTGTCTTGAAGGTGAAAGGAGGACGTCGGGTTGGCTGTGCACCCTTGCGACCAGTGGATCTTAATGCTGGCTTCGGCCTAACGCTAGTTCAGGGGAGCAGCCAACCTGCAATGATGGCTGCGGCAAGTGCTCGTGCCCCAGGTCAGGGGGTCCGGAACACCATCCATGTTTCTGTAAAGAAGGTGGATGAAGGTGCACCTGTGGACCGCACCTTCTTCGTGAAGAGGGTCCTGTTGGACTGTTATGGGTTCACTGCTGCGGACATTTACTGCCTGCAGGATTTCCCCGGAGGAGGTTTTCACGACGTGACCTTCAGGAGTTCCAAGCTTTGCGAGCGCTTCCTGGAGGTTTTCAAGGAGAAAGGAGGTGAGGGCCCCCTCTCTGTATTGACCGCTGTCCTGCTGTTCGTGATGCCAGCGCAGAGGAGCCGTATGGTGACTGTACACATGTACAACCCGCATGTGTCAGCAGTTGATGTCCTGACCTTCCTCGGAAGGTATGTGAAGGTGGAAGGGGACCTAACTGACATCGTGGACCCCTTTGGCATCTGGACGAGTAAGAGGCAGATCAAGGTGACGCTGAGGATGGGCGCGGACGGGAATGTTGTACACCCACCGTCCAGCTTCGCGATCGGCGGGAGCAGGGGCTACCTGACCTATGCAGGGCAACCTAAAGTCTGCCATGCCTGTGGTAGGTCAGGTCACGTGGCGGCCGACTGCAAAGCCAACATCTGCAGGGAGGAGAGACACCTTGCAAAGGATTGCCCACGAGAGAAAAGCTGCAACCTTTGCGGGGAAGCGGGCCACCTCTATCAGGCATGCCCGTGGTGGGGGACAACCTACGCCCAGGTTGCCGGCAAGGGCAATGCGGGGCCAGCCCCCCCGGAGGAGAGGAAGGCACCAGGGCCCAGCAAGGACCCCACTAGTGTGCAGGAGGGCCAGGCCGTGCAGGAGGGCCCAGCCCCGCAGGATGGGCCCGAGGCCAGTAACGCACCCCTGCAGGCTCCGATTTCCCCCCCGACAACCCGGAGTCGATGGAGGCGGCGACAGGCGACCCAGGGGAGTGGACAACAGTCCAAAAAGCGAGGAGGAAGGTGCGTCGACGGGCCCAGGAACCGCAGCCATCAGGCGGGAAGAGGCAGCTACAGGGGGGCTATAAGAGCTCCTCTGATGAGGGGGATTCGGAGAGGGCCCACCCGAAGCAGAAGTTAAAGATCTCGAGGGAGAAGGAAAGCAGCACCCGGCTTCTGGGTGACGGGTGGCGTCCTGAGGCTCCCTCTGACACCCAGTCAAGTGCTGCTGGGGCACTGGAGGGGTCCCTGGAACCTTCAGGCGGGAAGGAGGAAACAGCGTGTCCCCAGCCTGACCCGGAGCCGGACCCTCCTGCCTCCGCACCCCTGATGGAGGGATGCCACCCGGAGGGCAGCACGGACAGTTTCCTGAGCCCAGAGAGCGTCCAGCAGTTAGCCCGGGCAATGGGCATGAAGGGACAGATGGAGGGGCTGGACCTTGGACTTGGGGAGGGTACTGCGGTCACTGCCCACAATGGGGGTACGAGTTGCGAGCATTAATGTGCGCAGCGTCAAGTCAACCGCGAGATGTGTGTCCACGTTGGCCTACCTGACGACTGTCAAGGCGGACCTCCTGTTTCCGCAGGAGTGCGGGATACCGCACCTCGGCAGGTACGGGAAATGGTCGGGCGCCTGGGCCTGTGGGCCTTCGATCTGGTCGGGGGGTAACGACTGTCGCTCCTCGGGCATGGCTATTCTGCTGCGGGGGCGCAACTTCACCATCTCTCAAGTTCAGGAGGTGGTGGTGGGGGGGTGCCTCCCAGTGGCTGACGTCACCTACAGGAATGCTCCCCTGAGGCTGATCAACGTGTACGCCCCAGCGGTACGGAGTGAGCGGTTGGCCGTCCTGCAGCAGCTTCCACCCCTGCTGGCTACGTCCAGGCCGGTCATCCTAGGCGGAGACTTCAACTGCATCATCGATGCAGATGGAAGATCTGGCGTGGGGACAGCGGGTGGGGGGAGACAACTGGACGTCACGTCCAGATTCCTGATGGGCACGGTGAAGGACGCCAAGCTGCTCGACGTCTTCAGCACCCCTGCAGAGGGAGCGCAGCAGAGGTACACCTGGTGGCGGCCAGACGGGTCTATCCGCTCAAGGATAGACTTCCTGTTTGTGTCACGGACGTTCTCGGTCAGGTCCACCGGCGTCGAGCCGGTGTTCTTCTCTGACCACTGCCTCCTGCTGGCCGACCATCACTTCCAGGACAACCAGCTGGCCGGCAAGGGGACGTGGAAGCTCAACACGACTCTGTTGACCCCAGAGAACGTCGAGGAGCTGAAGAGGGAGTACGCCGGTTGGAGAACCGTGAAACCCCTTCTTGAGTCTCCAGGCGACTGGTGGGAGACGGTGAAGGAGAACATCAAGAGGTTCTTTGTCTTCAAGGGTGTTCGGAAGGCGAGAGAGAGGCGGGGAAAGCTGTCGCGACTCCAGAAAAGGGTGCAGAACCTGCTCCTTCTGCAGTTGATGTGGGACGATGTCACAGTGGACCTCCGCGAGGTGAGGGGCCAGCAAGCCTCGCTCTTCGCCGCGGAGGCCTCCCAGATAATCTTCCGGTCCAGGGTCCGCTCCGTGGAGCAGGACGAGACATGCTCGCGTTTCTTCTTTCAGAAGGTGCACAAAGAGAGCTCTGTGCTTAGCCGGCTGAAGGAGGACAACGGCTCGGTGACGTTGTCTCGGCCCGACATTTTGAGGATCAACAGATCCTTCTATGCCGGACTGTACGGCACGAGGCCCACGGACAGCACGGTCTCCGAGTCGTTCCTGTCGCCTATCACGGAGGTCTTAGACGACGGCACGAGGGAGTGGCGGGACCGGCCGATATCCCTGGACGAGCTGACCAGAGCCCTCAAGTCCTTGGAGAGGAATAGGACTCCCGGAAGCGACGGCTTACCGGTCGAGCTGTATTCCGCTCTGTGGGGCCTGGTCGGCCAGGACCTGCTGGAGGTGTACGATAGTGCGCTTCGGGCTGGGGAAATGTGCAAGCCCATGAGGAAGGGTATCATCACCCTCATTTACAAGAGGAAGGGGGAGAGGGAAGAAATTAAGAATTGGCGTCCCATTTCACTTTTGAACGTGGACTACAAAATCCTGGCCAAGGTCATTGCCAACCGGGTCACGTCTGTCCTGGAGTCAGTGATTCACCCTGACCAAACCTGTGCTGTGCCGGGCAGGAAGATCGCTGAGAGCCTCGCGCTCATCAGGGATACGATCGCCTACGTACAGGACAGGCGGGTGGACACCTGCCTCATCAGCCTGGACCAGGAGAAGGCCTTCGACAGGGTCTCTCATGCTTACATGAGGGACATCCTCTCCAAATTGGGGTTCGGGGAGAACATCCGCAATTGGATCCGGCTGCTCTAAACCAACATCGTTAGCGCAGTCTCGATCAACGGGTGGGAATCAGACAGTTTTCCTGTTCTATCTGGAGTCAGGCAGGGCTGCCCGCTCTCTCCTGCCTTGTTCGTGTGCTGTGTGGAGCCCTTCGCCGTATCCATCAGGAAGGACGTGAGCCTGAAGGGCGTGGCTATCCCAGGCAGCAGAGGCCTTCAGGTCAAGACCTCCCTGTACATGGACGATGTCGCCGTCTTCTGCACCGATCGTCGGTCGGTGAGTAGACTATTGGACATCTGCGGCCAGTTTGAACTGGCCTCGGGTGCCAAAGTCAATAGGGGTAAGAGGGAGGTCATGTTCTTCGGGAACTGGGATGACCACTCCTTCACCCCCTTCACCGTCAGGACAGACTACCTGAAGGTGCTGGGTGTTTGGTTTGGTGGAGCTGGGGCATGCACTCAGACTTGGGAGGAGCGTATCACCAAATTGAAGCAGAAGTTGGGCAGGTGGACGCTCCGGTCCCTCTCCATCACGGGTAAGAATCTGGTTGTCAGGTGCGAGGGGCTTTCGGTACTGTTGTGTGTGGCGCAGGCCTGGCCTATTCCCTGGACCTGTACCGCTGTGGTCACCCGGGCCATCTTCCACTTCATTTGGGGGTCGAGGATGGACCGGGTCCGCAGAGACACCATGTAGAAAGACCTGGGAAATGGGGGAAAGGGCGTACCGAACGCCACCCTCGCCCTGACGGCTACCTTTGTGTGCGGCTGCATCAAGCTTTGCGTAGATCCTCAGTACGCAAACACCAAGTGTCACTACTTACTGAGGTTCTACCTGTCCCCGGTGTTGTGAAGGATGGGCCTGGCCTCGTTGCCGCGGAACGCTCCGAGTAGTTGGACCGTTCCGTACCACCTGTCCTTCGTGGAGAAATTTTTGAAAGGAAACACCTTTGACCACAAGGCCGTCAGGCAGTGGTCAGCACGTAGCATCCTCGAGACCCTTCGGGAAAAGTAGAGGGTGGATCCCGTCGTGTGGTTCCCCACACAGACTGCCAAAGTCATTTGGCAGAATGCCTCATCGCCAGAACTTTCAAACAAGCACAGGGACATTGCTTGGCTGGCGGTGGGAGGGGCTCTGCCAGTGAGATCCTTTATGCATGCCCGGAATCTCTGCGCCACCGCACGCTGCCCTCGAGGCGGCTGCGGGGGGTACGAGACTGTCGATCACCTCCTTCTGGAGTGTGCCTATGCGCAGGAGGTCTGGAGGGGGATGCAGTGGTATTTGTCGAGGTTCGTCCCGAGCAGCTCCGTGATGCGGGACTCCGTGCTCTACGGGCTGTTTCCGGGAACGCACACCGAGACCAACATCAACTGCGCCTGGAGGGCCATCAATGCAGTGAAAGATGCTCTTTGGTCTGCCCGGAATTTGCTGGTCTGCCAGCTGAAAGAACTGACCCCGACCGAATGTTGCAGACTGGCGCACTCCAAGGTCCAGGACTACGTGCTGAGGGACGCGCTAAAGCTTGGGGCAGCCGCCGTCAAGGCACGATGGGGAAAGACCACGGTATGAACCCCCTCGTCCAGAATAGGAAAAAGAACCCTATCTGGTAACTGGGCCCAGCTGGCGCCTTCCCCAACTGGTCAGGGGGCCAACGGGGACTGTGCAGGGTGACGACTGCCGGGGTGTTTTCTTTGCTTTGTTTCTTTTTCTTCTTTGTTTTTTTTCCTTTAGTTGATGTATGTCCCCCCTGGGTAACCCGGAGCGGCTTGCATGACTGGGTAGGTGGATAAATATGTTTTATTTTTTGTACATCTTATGAATAAAGAATATTTTTTCAAATAAAAAAAAAGGTGACAAAACGTCTGAAAACTAACCTTCCAGCTCAGCGAGCAAACTCACATCCAGAATGACGGACCTGCCGAGGGGCAGGGGTGGAGTAAAATAATTTCTAAATAAAAACTGAAGGAACTCAGAAATCAGAGACGAAAATAGAAATTGCTGGAAAAGCTCAGCAGGTCTGGCAGCATCTGTGGAGAAATGGGAGTTAACGTTTCAAGTCCAGTGACCTTTCTTCATAACAAAATCTAATTCCTAAGCTCTTTTACTGTAGTTGACAAAGGAAATAAAATTTTAACAGTAGCCCGGGAGGGACAGGGAGAGCGGAGACCATGAATAGGGTTAAAATTGAAAGGGACGAGGCGTTGATAGTGCTAAGAATAGTCCAATGGCCCAGACATCTTGCACCCAGTTCTTAAAGGAAGTACAGCTGGAGATTGCAGATGGGCTTGGACAAACTGTTCGGGTTTCACTTGATAGAAGTGGGGAGTGTGCTGGAGGGCTGGAGAGTATTAAACAAGATAGCGTATAAAAGTTAGGGTCTTGTGATGCGGTGGCAGTGCCCCGATGGCTAGGCAGGAGTGTCTGGGTTCAAACCCCACCTACCCTGGGGATGTGTCATAATATCACTGAGCAGACTGATTAAAGTAACTATGAAAAATTTCGTAGGGTCTGCAGCCGATTACAGCATTCCTATAGTGTGTAAGTAGGCCATTCAACTCACTGAGTTGACAGAACCTTCCAAAGACCATCCCACCCAAACATATTTCCCCTTACCCTGCGACCCAGCATTCCCCATGGTTAATCCACTTAAATTACACATCCCTGGATACTACGGGCAATTTAGCGCGGCCAAGCCACCTAGCTGGCACATCTTGGGAAGTGTGGGAGGAAACCCACACAGGCACGGGGAGGATATGCAAACTCCACATGGACTGGAGGCTGGAATTGAACCTGGGTCCCAGCTGCTATGAGGCAGCAGTGCTAACCACTGAGCCTCCATGGTACCCACCCCCCCCACCCCAGTTTGACATTGGTACTCAGTAAGGCTTTGGAATCCTTCAACAGAGAATAAAATCAGCTCTCACTTGGTGAGGTTTGAGTCCATGAAGGAAAGCTGAGGTTGGAAGAATTAGGTCATGGCTGACTGATCCAGTTGAATGTTCTCGTGAAATACACAAAAGGGTGATGGAAGGAATGAGGTGGATTATGCTTATTTGGATTTTAAATGTCTGGTTAACAAAATTTAGGTTTATGGAATAGGAGGATTTGTGTGAATTGGATGAAAAGAACATGTCTGAAAGGCAGTGCGTAGTGAGTTGTGGAGGAGACTTGTTTTTCGTGCTGGAGAGATGTGGAGAGGGATGTTCCCCGAGGCTCAGTGCTAGGGCCACTGGCTTCTCTGTTATGTAAACCTGCCTTATGGAGATCTT